>NW_015091118.1:2912491-3024591 GCF_001431845.1 Calidris pugnax
CGACAAGGAGTTTAGGGTCTCCAGCCCCTCTGTCCCGCAGCCATGTGGCCGGCTCCTCGCAGTCCCCCCACCCGCAAAAGCGAGTTTCCCCACGGGGGAAGTCCCTCCGTGGGGTTCCCTTCCCTTCCAATCTGTGGGGTTCCCCCGTCCGTCCGTGGGGTTTCCCCCCCCTTCCCCGTCCCAGTTCTCTCCCCCCAGGGCTGAAATGTGATACAGGAGGGAGTGGGGGGGCAGCCGTGCCTGCGACTGTGCTGCCATTCGGGGGAAAACAAAGAGGCTGCCCAAGAAACTAGACCTCATGAGGTCCTCATGAGGTCCTCGAAAGCTGGGAAGGGCCGGGTTGCTCTTCCCAGTTCGATCCTGCTCCATCAGGTGTCCCTGGGGGGCACTGGAAGAGGCAGGCTCCTGTGCCTGGCACAAGGCCACCAGGGATGCAAGCACAGCGGGTGTGTAAATCACTAACGGGTGTGTAAATCACTAGCGGGTGTGTAACCGTGCCGCAGCCACAGGAAAGGGTGCTACGGGCACCTCCACGTCCACAGTGTCCCCAGTTCTGGTTGCTATCCATCACAACCAGTCTACTTTTTGTAGTGGTCTTCATGTTTGGGTTGGTTTTGGGTTTGGGGTTTTTTTTGGAGGGAGGCGTTGCACTGGCTACTGATTTTTATATTAAGAAAAAGCTTCAAAAAAAAAAACAAACCCTTGTTGCTAGCAGCTTTTAAATATAACACCCAGAGTCACCAGGGGAACTCCCACTCTAAACCGGGCATGGTGGTGTACACGGCTGCTCCTTGAGATAGCAGCAGCAGTGACAGCTGGCAGCAGAGCAAGGCTGTTTTTCCAGGAGATGCCAAGTCCCAGGAGCAGCGCCGGGAAGTCTCATCCCGTCCAGCTTGAGCTGGCTGTCTTCCTCTTACAACTCGGAAAGTTGCCATTTTTTTGTGTTCCTCATGAGCCATATACCAAGGGTCCAGAGAAAACTGGGGGGAAGCGAAGTACCACCTTTTTTCCAGTTCCACATGAAGATGGAGGGAGTGTCTGACCCACATGTGGCCCAAAGCTTAAAGAATACAAGTAGAGCACGGCTCCTGTGAAACTCAGCTGGGGGTATTTTGGCTGCAGCAGGAGCCCCGTCTCAGAAAGTGTCAGGATTTCTGCAGCTGTATGAGGTGCCAGGTACAGTTTTGGAACAGTAGGACAGAGGATTACAGCTATTTTATATCATCAAATGACACTAAAAGAACTAGTGAAAGGGAAAATACATATTTTGAATTTTGGACTCACCAGAACCATAATTTGATGCCAAAGCAGCTCTAAAAGCAGAAGAAATAGTATGGTTTATTTAGTTTATTTATCTTGTTTGCTATTTTCATGCACTTCCTCATTTCTCTGGGAATGTAAAGAGAAATGGAAGCTGCTTACAGAGAGCCAGACGATGAAACTTCTCGAGACAAGCATGTCAAAGCTGGAATGACAGAAAAGAAAACTTGTAGGATATATGTCAGGCCTTAATAACGTGGGGCCTCGGCCAAAGCTGAAGCCGCAGCAAGCACAAACAAAACCAAAATAATTTGCCCATGCCATATGCTATACTTCAAAATACCCTTAGAAATGTCTCTGAAAAATAAGCTTATGCAGGATTTGCCTGCCCACTCACATGAAGCTAATGACTCATGAGCCGGCGACCGTCCTTCACTGCCCACTTGCCAAGTGCTGTAATGCATGTGGAGTACATGACTCATGCGCCAGCCAACATTGCATCCTACATCCTAGCTAGTGTACAGAGCAAGGAGTGTGTTTTTGTAGAAAACATCCCCTTTTTCTTTCTCCCTGGAAACAACCAAGGGTTTTGAATCAGTGTCCCAAGAAGAGGTGGCACAGACCGGTGCCACACTAATACAACCACGTTCTTACCCCGTAGAAAAGGCTGAGTTTGCAAATGGCTAAATCATGCCTTCCCAGGGATCTCTGAAAGTCTTCACTCTTCTTTCTCTATTTTAAACCAACCCGGATGTTTATGAGCATGTGTTTTAAGCCACCTGGTAAGAGCATTCAGAAATGGCCAGAGATGCTAGTTGTAACCTGAATAATTCAAAAAGTTCTGACATGACTCTCAAACATCATTTGAGCACCAGCTCATCTCTTCTCTGCTTCATGAACATCCATCCTCCAATTATGACAATCTTTGTGCTTCATCCTACCAGCTGGACAGACCACTGTCAAGGCAGGCATCCCTCTTAGAGACTGAGGGTGTACTTTCTCTGATAAGGGGTCTTCTTCTACATCAGCAATGTCACCCTGTCTGCACACTCGCCTTCCAAGTCTACTTCCCATCAACATTCACTACACTCAAATCTGCTCTCCCAGAGCTTTACAACACTTCTCTGAGTGTTGCAGTTAATGTTAGAGACGTGGCTTAAGATGTTTCTGGTGCCTGAATTTTCCTTATGTACCTGAGAGCGATCCAGAGCCAAATCACCTAAACTTCTAGGTGTCTCCATCTCAGAATATCATGATTGTCCTGCAAGTTCCCACAGTGGCTGCACGTGTTGTGAGCACAACACTGTGACCTTCCAGCCTGGGGAGCGATCCAGGCACCTCATCTTCTGCTCGGTTGCAATCTAGATTTAAGCAGAAAGGCCCTTCAATTCTGCCTGCATCCCTAAGGGCGCTGATCCAGCGTGCCTTCTCCCAGCATTTACCCATAACACTGAGTGCATGGGAGGAGAAGGAACTGTTGGCACTGATTTCATTACAGAGAACAGGAAAAGTGCAGTTGCTGCATAATAGCTGAGCGATTAGAGCACTTGCCCAACAGTGGGAGAGCTGGACCTTTCTCAAAGAACTGAAGCCATTGCATTCTTATCCCAGGAAAGTTTCCTAACCGCTGCCCTTCACCAGGGTCAAGGAAAGAAACAATCTCCAAGTGAGCCACTGTGCAGCCAGGAATGCAAGAGACAGAGGTCAAAGAGAACCAAAAAGGGACGCTGGCCAATTGGGAACAGCACGCATCTAAGGAAGGGAGAAGATAATCTAAGAAAAGGAGATTTGGGATGCTAGTTCATTTTTTTTGTTTCCATTGGAAGAAAAAATGGAAAGCAAATTACAAAATTCAAAATGTTCAGGGGAAAACTGCAATCACAGAAGAAACCAGAAACAGAAGGGTTTCCCCACAAATAAACTTCTATTTCTTAGAAACTTTGTCATTAAGCTTAAGCTACATATTGTTTGCCTTTGTAATGTTTTTTATAATTCTGGTGTGTAGTCACAACGTAAGGGTAAAATAGCAATCAAAACGTATTTCACTCTTAAGATCTGTGCCATGCGAGCAATATCCTGTGCAATGGCATATGGCTTTTACGGCATTACATGTTCTGTCATTTCTTTCCTTTTTTGAAACAGGATCTTTACATTTGCTGCATACCACAAGATCAACTTGCGTTTCTGTGTGCTCCCTGATGGACTCGGAGGCCTCCCTAGGGTGAAATGCTTCTCCAGAGTTGGGTGACAGCCAAGTTTATTAATTTCAACAAAGCTGCAGTGATTCATGGTAATGCATTATTTACTGCTGCCGTAGTGTCTAGGAGCATTAGGCATGGCTCAGGCCCACACTTTACCTTACCGGAAAAGTAAAATTTATGCCCAAAGACTTCAAATGAGAAGTCTGACAATGACAGATGGAGTTCTGATCCTCGATTCCTGTAGACACAGGAAAATGGGCACCAGTAGCCTTAGCAGGTTGTGGTTTGCTTCCACTGAAACTCTCTCCTGACCCAATCCATTCAGCCACTGCTCAGCACCATGCTACAAGTTCAAAAATATGACAGGGGGACCTACAGTATTTTGTCCTCAAATAACCTCCTGCACATTCCTCATTCAAACAAGAAAGATAGCATGACAACTCCAACACACGGCAGCATCGTTCATCACGAAAGAATGCAAGCACAGAGCACATGAGGAAAATGCGCATAATAAATACAGCTGGAGTGCATTCCGTGACAATTTGAGAAAAATGTCAGTTATATTTATTTTTCCAACTGTTTGTAAGATTTTCTTAAACGCTTATTACAAAATTGAAGCACATACCTACGGATCATTAATGTGCAGCATCTTGTATCTTTTAAAAGATTTTAGGCCCAATCCACCTTCTACTGAATTTATGGCCTTTCCTTGATTTCACTGTGAGCGGGGACCAGGTCTGAGAATAGCACAGGAGTTAAAACGTATATTGTATTGATCTTAGACGTTAAAGGATCTATTCTATTTCCCCAAACCGGCATTCCAAAGTTTCTCAACCAAACATTTCTCTATTTGGCTAATCAACTCTGAGTTTAAGCAGTTCTTTTAAAGCAGAGAAAAATGGCTAGCCTTATTTTAAAACCTTTGAAGAGGGAAATAAACACAACCTACCAAGCTAAATGATCCCTTAAGACATTATTTTTTGCTCTCTTTTTTCTTTTTTCTTTTTTCTTTTTTCTTTTTTCTTTTGTGAATGTACTGTATATTTAGACCAAAGAGGACCGAAAGGGAGCACTGGCATTATCATATGTTTTGCTGTTACATGGAAATTATTCTACCCTCAGAAATCTCTTTTTTTTTTCAGTTTCATATAAGTTACTACCAAGTTACTATTTAAACCTTTTTCCTGGTTAACTGAAAAGACCGTGCATTTAGTTCTTAATTCTCCCCTCCAAGACCAGGTTTCCAGAGTTGGAGGGATTTTAGTAGACGTTTTATCTTCCTTTCTGAAGAGAAAACTCCTTCTTTTTACACAACAGTCCAAAACCAGGCTCGCTAATATTAGAGGTAGGAGTACAAGTATCTTAATACATCACAGGATACTCCTCTGCTTATATGCCAAGTTAGTGTGTTTGCCAATTTAGCTGCAGCACTGCACTGAAGATTATTAATGCTTCCAGGCCATGAATAAAAGCTATTGAGCAGAGCTAGGGTGGAAAAAACGTTACTGAACAATCACACTAACACGCTACCACTCAATAGCAATCCCTTGTGATATGCACTTAATAAAAAAGTGATACCCTTCAAAGAGAGGCCAGAGCTTTAGTGGAATCATTAATAACTGAGTCTTGGAACAATCCATGAAATAAATAAAAACTGGGCAAGGAATGGTTCATATCAGCACAGTCACTTCTCAGGTAGAAGGGGAGAGCCGGTTAAGGGTGCACAGCAATTTAAGACAAGAAATAAAACATTCTTTTACATCTCTGGTAGCTTGCGGCCCAAGGTGACGTAGTGCATGCTACCATTGTGCCAGGGCATCCTGGTTCACTGCCAGGACACAAAGGTCAGTGCCAAATAATCTGCATTATCCAAGTTTCCCAGGGGGCTCATCACGAAGACGTCAGTCCCAGTTAACTGAAAAATTTTAAACAATTACAGTACAAACTACAGCTCTTACAGTTTACAGAGCATAGTTTACAGGAACTCTTAAAGTCCACAGTACAACATCCAACAACGTGCTTATGCAAGCACCATAAATATCAACACTGAGCAAACATTCATAATTCCCCAATTCTTGGAAAAACTTTTTCCTTGGGAGAGTGTAAAGTTAAAAGCATTAAGATTGCAGATCTGAGAGACTGGCACATTCTTCTGCATTAACTCTGCCAAACTGGTGTTTGCACTCTTACTACAAAGTTAGCAGGGCAGGAAAAAAAGTTGGAAAGGCAAGGGCAAAGGAGGGCATGAAGCTAATAAAAGAGCTCTGAGGACTAAAGCTGGCTTTTATCCATGATCAAAAAAAAGTCAAACAGGAAAGCACTTTTGATACAGCAAGATAAAAAGCGAGCAAAACTTGGTAAGCTATCCCATATACTAGAAATTCGCATGTGAGGGAAACTTCATTCTTTGTCTATACACAGTCACACCTCAGAATCCTCGGCCAACTTTATTGCTCTTATTTAATCTGGGTTTACATTTGTTTTTGCAAAATTTGCTCAAATCACTCATGTAGACTACTAGACAGTTCACTGCTGTCTCCGCATTTGAGAAAGAAATTCCTATGGGAATGCAGAAAAGAGCTCTTCAGATATTTCACAGAATCACATGGGGTTGGAAGGGACCTCTGGAGATCATTTAGTCTAACCCCAGTGCCAAAGCAGGTCCCCCTAGAGCAACTTGCACAGGAATGTGTCCAGGGGGGTTTTGAATGTCTCCGGAGAAGGAGACTCCACCACCTCTCTGGGCAGCCCATTCCAGTGCTCTGCCACCCTCAAAGAAGTTCCTCCTCGCTGTTTAGGGGGAGCTTCTTATATTCAAGTTTGTGCCCATTTCCTCTTGTCCTATCCCCGAGCACCGCTGAAAAAAGACTGGCCCCATCCTCTTGACACCCGCCCTTTAAGTATTTATAAGCATTGATCAGATATTTCTCCCCTAATTACTCTGTCTTAAAAGTTTGCCTTCTGAAGGGTGTCTTTAGGCTGTCTTCAAGATGCGTCTTGCTGCCTGTACAGATAGATAGGGAATTTGAAATGCAGTACATGCCATTGCCAGAGATATGGAAATCTCCAAATGCCCACACACAGATGAAAGGTTGTAACTGCACCAGAAAAAAATCATGACCACATAATAAACAACAAAAAAACCCAAACACAAAACCACATAAGCAATGACTGGAACCTGCCAGTACAAACTCAAGGCAGAAAAGTTGCCTGTGCCACACAGCTGCAGCTGTTGGGGAGGTGAGGAGCAACGCAAATATGGTGAAAGAGCATGATCTGCCGAGCTTGGGGAGAAATGGTGGTGTGGGATTCAGTCAGACAAAGCAACTCCAGCTGGCAGTAAAAGCATAAACACTAATGAGGGAAAGTGTTTTACCCCTCTTTAAATAAAGGGGAACACCAGTATGTGAATAAATATTTATCCCGTGTTCGTGGTTAAGTTTAGCCTGGAAACTAGACGAGGTGCAGCAAAGTGCTGGAACAGCTTTTGAGTACAAGAAGCGGGATAAAAAGAACTTGTTAAATGTTAGAGATTTATTGTTTTATGAAAAGGACTGTGTAATATCTTCCAGAGTAAGTGGAAGACTGTTAAATGATCCAGTTTCAGAAAAGGTCTTCCAGTTTAAACACACCTTCCAGCAATCGTTACAACACCCAGGGACTGCCACCCCAGATCCCCAACATTCTGGCACGGTCCTGACTTCACCATTCCTTCCTATTTTAGTAGCAGTATTTTGGGTGAAAATTACTGAGTTATATCTGACATGCTACTTTCAATTTAATATTGAACACAATGTCGCTCTTTTTTAATTAAAATCCTCTTGACCTTTCTTCAGAATGCGCCTATTATTGTCACAATTATGTGGCCTCACTCCAGAATTCAACTATTTTTGTAGAAGTAACACATAATATTCTTAGTTGGCGATTAACTGCACTGTAAATTTAACTCATATTCCTTGCTTCGTACGACCTACCGAGACAATCTCACAATGTTAGAGGATCCCCGCCCCCTGTTCAGTTTGATGAAGCCCAATGACATGTGGAACTCTCTGCGGATCATGTTGCATTTAGCACTAAGACAAGGTAAACACTGTCAGGCAAGATAGTTTAGACAAGAAAGATTGTGAAAGTTATGGAGAAGATTATTGGGGATAGACTCGAATCCCCTATTTTATTCAATTAGGCTCCCATCCAGTAAAGGTCTTTGGCACACATTTAACTTGAAAAAACCCAAGCGCTGAGGTCCAGCCTAACTTTGCTTTCAGTTAAGTAAAGGGATTTCTTTGCCTGGTGAGGGCTTTCCACACATATGCAAGGGCTTTGTTGAATCACAGTCTTGCACAGGAGTAAATGAGAAGCAACATTGCTCAAGCGCATAGAATTATGTGAGTTAGACTGGGAACAAAATATGGCTGGTATTTCTCCTTGTTCTCCCCTCTGCATTCTGAGGAAGTACAGCCAGTTTTATTAGAGTCAGCCATCATGGCAAACCTTGACACAAAACGGTGTTGGCTTGAGAACCTTCATTTTAAATGCACTTAAAGTTTAATAACACCTTTAAAGTGCTGTAGGATATCTAGAAGTTTCTGATTTGCTTGCATAGATAGATATGCTCATAACTGATGCTATGACTTTTTTTTTTTTTTCAGACCATGCCATTCTTTTGCATAAGTAGAAAGTTAACATAAGTCTTAGTTATCTGAACCTGTTATGGGCTTTCTTACTAGGCAGTCTTCTGGGAGAAGATGAAGGTCTTCTCATTGTATAGTAAGGACTTATAGTAGAGGTAATGTTACTTTTTCTCCTAGAGACAAAAGAATTACACAAACCCTTGCCAATTAATGAAACCCAGTTTCTGGTGAGGCTACTTAAACTGAACCAACTAAGAGCATATGTCTCTTCAGTTTGTGTGTTTGTGTGAGACCAATTCCACAACTGAGAACACACAACTCTTGCACAGCAGTTACAACTCTCAGCTACACAGCAAGTGAACTATTTCCACAACAGTTTAGTATCCCCTCGACCACGTTTTATGACAGCGTTCTTTTCTTTTTCCTTATTTACGTGATGCCTTTGAAAAATTTGCTGCAGTCACCTTTCGGTATTGCAGACCCAAGATATGTTTGCCAAAGGCTTCCCCTCAAGACCAGCACCACTGGGGATTATGATAATCCTCACTGAAAATAAGGGCTGGAACCAAACTCACTTCCCTCATTTTTCTCTCTTAAGAGAAGCGTAAGAAGAAGTCACTGAGATGCATCAATGAAAAAAGTTGCTGAAAAAGAAATATCTCCAGAAAAAGGGCATATTACTGCTCCAAAAAGCAAGTGCCAAAGCTGAATTTATGACAGGGCAGAGTTTGTTACATATTTACTAAGAAGAGCAAAGTTTACATTTGCACATGAAAGTATCACAAGAAAAAAATGAAAGAAACAGAAAAGCCAGGACACCTTGAATAATAATATCAAGATTTGTAGATGATGAAAAAAGCATGGATTACATACAAAAATAACCTTTTTTTGCTACTACATCCCTCGCTAGGAAAACATAAATGTACATTCCTTATGAAAAAATACTTTTTGCAAACACTTACTTATCAGGAAGTGCTTGGTTTCTCCATGCATATTTTCTTCAAACACTTTTTCTTTCTTCAAGTCTAGCTCCACTGATTAAAACAATAAAGGAATAGTGTAGATAATAATGGCATGATTCTTTCAATTCATGTACACTCAAAATTAATTGTTTAGTAATTCCAAGTTTTATCTGAGGGAAAATATATAAAATATAACTAACTGGAAAAAACAACAAAACTCTTGTTATCCCAAGTAAGAATTCTTATATCATTATTCATCCTTTTTTGTTTAAAGTATTATGAACACTTTATAAACTAGGATAGATTAAGAACATCTATTTTCAGTTATGCTAGGCTTTAGGAATTACAGCAATAATTCCTCCTTACTTGGTAATTTGTTGCCTAAAAGCAGTTTCACTCTTTAAATGTTATTAAAAGGCAAAAGTTTTTTCTCTCACATATGCACATTGAAGCACACTGAAGCCTTTAAATGATGAATGATACCCCAAATATTCTTGAGCAGATTTTTTGGATGCTCTTTTTATTGCCCTGTACCCTCAGTGGAATTTAAGCTATCATCATCTACTTTGGAAGCCAAAAATGTGAATTACGGTATCAACTAAACAGTTAATATTAACTAATTTTAAAAAATTTAGAGTGGAAAGGTTTATAAAGATGGTTATAATCCAAAGGTCAGTAAACAGCATCATTTTTCAATAATTTAATATAAAGCAAATTTTTCTATTTGATTAAGAGACGCTAGGGGAAGGTGAAATGTGCTTGCCAGGAATGTAATGCATTTACATTTTCCTGCCAGGAAAGGTAACCAACTGACAAAAAGAAATAAACAAACAAGATATAGTCAATTCTCTGTGAAAATGAAAAACATTTTTCTGTAATTAAATTGCTTCCCAAAGGAAATAAATTTTTCCCTTCAATTCCAGAGTCTTTCATCAGACAACAATCCCCAGTATCTGCAAGGAGAGTGCTGGAACACTAAGGTACTGCCATTTTTAAGTATGTAAATCTATAAGATTATATTTGACAAGAATTAATGTTTTTAATAGGAAAAAGCTAGTTCAGCAGAAAATTGTTTTTATTAGCTGGTTGCTGCTCACTTTCATTCTCAATGTTTCTCTCCTTTCCTTGTTTTGCCACACGTTGGTTAAGGGTATCATGGATACATTCTCATCAGGTTTCTCTGCAACCTGCCATCTGGGCTGTCCTGGATACACCTTCTTCGGCCAAGACATGCTCTCTTGAGGGAAACTGAGGACTTCAGCTACCCATCTAAAATTTCCAGATGTACAGCAACTTGATCAATTTATAACAGTTGATCTCTGTAAAAATTTCACCTCCTTTTTGGAGGCAGGTCCTTTGTAAAGGGTTTGGGTTTTTTTTTTGGAAACAGATGATCAACTTGCTCTGAGAAACCAAGATATAGTCCATGGGGGTAGTGGAACAGGTAAGAAAATAACTGAATGACTCCCAGATCTCTGAGGACGACTGTTAGATCTAGAGCTTATCACTGAGTGGCATTTGATATTGAACTTATGCACTTTATCCTCAGTCCAAGGAGATTTAGACTGGTATTTCCCTACCATTAATTTCTAGGACAGGCTGGAGTGTGGAGATGCCACTGTAACTCTCATTCAGTGCACTACATGACGCAAAAATCAGGCAGTAGAAAGGAAGAAGATCACAGGTCATGCCTTGACTCTGCCACAAGTGGAACAGCACAAATGGAAAGTATAAATTCGGAGTTGCCGCTCCAGCTGCTGGCATTGCTGTTGAGTAGCACAAGAACAAGCTGACACAACTGCTGAAAACTGCTGCTCCTTAAATTAGTTCAACAGGTGCTTACCTTCTTCTTTTGTGTGACATGCCACGATATCACAGTAGAAGCAGATGGATACAGAAAATCAGGTATATTTATTAGTGTTCAATGGCTGTTTTAAGTTGAGATACAGAATGAGACAGTGTTTCTTCTGACATGCTGTGATATGTTTCAAGAAGATGTGATAAATGTTAACAAGGCATTACAAAATGTAACTATAAAAATTAAAACTACCTTTATGTTTTTCCAAAACAAGATTTTTATAATTTCCACTTTGGAAAAGAATTGGAAGGTAGTTTTCATTGTGATTCAAAATACCAACATTTTCTGTGAAACAGATGTTCCCTTTCTTTTCTTTTAACAACCTTTAAAAAAACTCAGTGATGGGCAATAAAGTAATACTGTCATAGCAATTGTAGTAGATGCTGTACCCACATAGCTATCTCCCACGTCTACTGCAGAATCCATGACTTCCAGCCTACATTCTACTTCTGTACCAACTGCCCTTGCTACATCTGTGTCTCCTCCCAGTACCCTCTGGTGTCTGCATAGGCTTCCTTCTCCTGCAGCTGGGAGGAGATGGCATTAGAAGCAAACCACACATCCTGTCTCTCCTCCCTGAGGTCTCCAGCAGAGGGCTACAAAGATGATCAGAGGGTTGGAGCACCTCTACTATGAGGACAGGCTGAGACAGTTGGGGTTGTTCAGCCTGGAGAAAAGGCTCTGGGAAGACCTTGTTGCAGCCTTCCAGTACCTGAAGGGGGCCTACAGGAGAAATGGGGAGGGACTCTTTATCAAGGAGTGTAGCAATAGGATGAGCAGTAATAGTTTTAAACTGCAAAAGGGGAGATTTAGATTAGATGTTAGGAAGAAATTCTTTACTGTGAGGGTGGTGAGACACTGGAACAGGTTGCTCAAAGACGCTGTGGATGCCCCATCCCTGGAGGTGTTTAAGGCCAGTCTGGATGGGACTTTGAGCAACCTGGTCTGGTGGGAGTTGTCCCTGCCCATGGCAGGGGGGTTGGAACTCGATGATCTTTAAGGTTCCTTCCAACCCCAACCATTCTATGAGTCTATGATAACACTCTGTAGAGTGGTGCTACTGAACATTTAGGATTAGCAATCTCAGAAGGTGAGTGAGGAAGGTAGAGGTTTGCAGAGCGGGGATAATCCTGCATGTTAAGAAAGTAGATGAGTAACAGGGAGTCCAACAACTTTCTGCAGCCCTTACCTTGAGATAACGTTCTCAAGAAACATTTTGGTGTCTCAGCAAGTTTGGGCAGGGAAAGAAGAAAAGAAAGGGGAACAATGCCCACAACCAGAGTGACCTCAAAACCTATTGAACTGTTTCTAAGAGGTTTAGTAGGATTAGTAAATACATAAATATATGTGTATCTCATAGGAGTTTGAACAGTATCATCTTTTCCACTAATAGAAATATTTACCCTTTTAGCTGAGAGCAGTAATTCCACCAGCATGCTACAACCGTCACCTGCTACACACCAATTAGCCAGGTGTTGGGTAAAATACACTGCAAGGACAACAGTCACGCCTGGATGGGAGTGCTGAGCACCTGGGTGGCCACTCAATCCCCCAAGACACGAAAAGAGGCATCACTCAATGAGCAGTGCTAATAGAGGAGTGCTACAAGAGTTCATCCCATCTTCCAGGCAAATTTGTGCATCACATGAGTGCTGTTATTATAGCCACAATCCTAAACTTCAATCCCTCCTAATAAAAATTCACAGTACATGTATAAAGACAAATAGATATTTGCTGAAAGTAATGTCTCTTTGTTACAGCCGCAACCAAAGAAACCATTGTGGCGCTAAATTGGAAAATGCATCTTAAAGATCCTGATAGCATTTTATATTGTTATCCATTTGTTTTATGTCCCACAATATTTGTAAGCATCATTATTTTCAATTTTAGATAGCTAATAGGAACAATTTTTACATCCATTTCCTTTTTTTATGATTGCTGTAGCTATAAAAATATATACAGTTTATCTTTTTAAATAAAGAACTCCCAGTGCTTTGGAATAAAATTGTTCTCATCAAACAAAGAATCTGCTTATATCACAGAGAAACTGTCGTTCTCGCTGGGGAATGTTTTGAGTGTTTACCTGTTGTTTCTTATAATTTCTAAATTACAGAATTCACAATTGTCTATTGAATGCCAAGATAACATTTGACTTTAGGTTTCCCACTGAGCTATATTTTTTGTCTTTGCTATAGAAATGAAAAGAACTGGTATTTAGAAACCCTATTCTTCAAAGAAAGTAAATAGCCATGTATTTTGAGGAACGGTGCTTGCAAGAATGACTTACATATATAGAGTTGCAGAAAATTAAAAAAAAAAAAAACCAACAACTAAAACCAAAAACCAAAAACAACCAACACTTGGAGATTAGTTCTGCATTAGTTCACACAAGTCGTATAGCACATCCGGCTTCTGAAAGCAAGAATAATTGACAAGGTATTGGGGTTATATAACATTTCTAATCATAACTGCTGCCCTTCTGTCACTTGCATTATTTTAAGCTAATCTAGATAGCGATATTTCAAAGGAGTGTCAGACGTCTACTGAAGTGTGATCGGTGCAATTCTAATTTGGATGGACATTTCTCATGCTTTGATTATCAAACCATATAAAGGAAAGAAACAGAAGGGAGTTGTAAACTGATGTATAATGAGTGCCTTTATCACGCCATATGAAAACAGAAGGGAAACATAAACCATTTTGTAATATAACCTTTAGAGTTGTTTATTTAACCTGTTTGTTACATTAAAAATTGTCCCCCTGTTATTTCACTGAACTGAAGTGAAATAACTCTGAACAGTACAACAAACTTCCTAGAAACATTAGTTCCTCAGGGTAACCTAGCCTGAGGGCTGGAAAGTTTGCTTTTGCATTGGTTTCCCTCCAGAGATAATGAAGCTAACATAATATGGAAAAAGGTCTGGCAATATTGTATTTAAAAAGGCATCATTGGTTTACACCAAGATTCATGTGCTTATGTTTAAAAAACAGACTTAAAAGAAACTTAAAATTCACTCTCAGTAAGTGAATACACAAGGAGAAAGACAGAAGTGTTTTTTATATATCTAAGTAACCACTCATGTTAAGAACATCACCACCACTAGCTAAAATTATCCTTGACTGTAACTTTCCATCTTTTCCAAAGATAGGAAGGACACAAGAAGATGGAGTAAAGTCAAGGCAATTAATATTAAGGATATTAATAACTATAATAGGTGGTTCAAGCCCACCAGCATGGCTAAGATTTTTTGTAAGCGTTGATACTAAAGGATTTGAAGGAGGACAATGAAGAGGCTTTCGAGAGTTTTACAGCAAGGTCCTTTTGGAAAGAAAGGCAAAATAGGAAAAAGCCCAGTTTATGTTTGCTGATGAATTTAGTAAGTGGACCGGGAAGGTCACCAGTACTGGCTGACTAAGGTTGGTGACTGAATTGTGATATCAAATGAGAAGTAATAACCACAAAGGTATACTTCATAGTCTAAGTATTTGATGTTTGGTGTGTCAATGACAAGGAACAATTCACCACAGTGGTTGATAAAAATAAAGGGGAATTTTCCATATGAAGAAGGACGGTCTACAAATCTGTGTCAAAAACTTCAGTACTGGTTGCAGGGACAAGCTGTAATATCTTCACATCCTGCCTGTCGGAAGAGATCATTGACAGATCCCTAACCTTTCAATATTCATGTTATGCAGGGAAGTATTACTGCTTTTACTGTTCCTTAAGTGATCCAGAAAGCCCAGAAAGACTTCAGAAACCTCACAAGGTTGTGGAGGACAGAGGATAGATATTCAGAAAAATATGGTAGTGGACTGACTAGTTAAGAGACTTAAAAGGGGGAGGGAGGGGAGGGCAGAATCTCCACCTCTCAGAAAAAAACACCACCACAAAACAACAAAAAAAAAACCCCAAAACCAAACATGTCATCCTTTCATGTTGACTCAGATGCGTTGTAGGACAAGATGTGTTAGTCAAGCTGCTTCTTTTGTCTTCAGAAGACTGTCTCCTTACTCTTAATAAATCTTGTTGTTTGGAGTTTTTTAAATTAGATCCTTTGATGGAGAGTGCAAAGAAAATGAAGCATCTTGCTGTTCAGAATTTTCTTTTTCTTTATTTATTTCTTTTTTTTTTTATCCTCTTCATCCAGTGGGTGGCCTCACACTTCTCTGCATTGCATTGCACACAGAATAGTCTATTTCCTTGGGAGCCTTTTTATTGTGTGCATTACTGCAGAAAATAAGCATCTCTAACTTCCACAAATTTGCATGCAGCCTTGTGAGATGTCCTCATTTTACAGATAAACTAAAGTAGAGTGATTTCTCCCTATAATGCTTACTGATTCTGAGTGGGTGAGGTTCTTCAGCTCCCACGTCCTTCAATTTTTCCCTCTTCTGATCTCCACCAGTGTTGGCTTTCCACTTGTTACATTACAAGCTTTACAAGACCAATAGCACTCCTCATCTTTGTGCCTAGTCAGTGCTAAATAAACAAAGCAGGATGATAGAAGATAATTTTTTCCCACACAGATTGAGAAAGAATTTGTGGTTCTGGCCATCTTGCCAGGCACAGTTAAACAACACTTTGGAAAAGAGAAAGAGTTTGGACTCTCAGTACCTTTCCTTTGCCTCCACTTTTTCAAAATAGTTCTCTGATCCAGGCTATGCAACATACATGCAGATTCAATTCATGAGGGAAGTGCTTTAGGGATTATGTGCTCTCCAGCCCACAAGTACATGTATTTTGGTAGACTAAACATAAGAGATATGTCTCTCTAGCACTGCAAAGCAGGTCCAGTTTTCAAAGTTGACTGTCCTGGAGGCTCCAGTCTCTGTGCAATGTTAAGTGACCCAAAATGCAGAAAGAGAACATGTAATTTATATTATTTTTGAATTCCACACATCCAAATTCAGATTATAAAAGCCTGAAAAAATGCTTTAGCGTGCAGTATCCATTCCAGGTCAGGCAAACGGCCTCATACACTGCCCTGTGTCTGAGGGTGGCCAGGGTTAGAAGTCTAAGAAAAAAAGAAAAAAAGAAAAACCAGAAGAAAACAGTGAGAGTCTAAGGGATGCCTCTGAAGAACAATCTTCTGGCATCTCACAATTCATGGTCCAGGGAATTCCTGTGAGTCAGTCTTTTTTTATAATCCTTTAGGATTTTGAAGACCTGTACGTACCCTCCTCCTCAAAGGTTTTTTTCTTCCTGGGCAATACTCCCTAATTCTGCTATTATAATTTCTCAAACTTGAATCACTTTGGTTGCCTTCTCTGTTGTTCTCCCAGTTGTACTATAACCTTTGGTCAGAATAGGACCAATTAGCAGCTTGATGAATAAAACCAAGAAAAAAATAATGTAACATGTAAAGGTTGTACTGAATATGCAGAGAAAAAATTTACTAGAAAATGCGGAAGAACAATATCACACTAGCTCAAATTATTCAAACAAAATAAACAACTGGAATTAAAAAAGAAAATATTATTGGGGTTTTTTTTAATGTTGAATAACTAGAAAATATATACATCAACATTTAAGTTGCATCAGAGAGCTGTAGGTGATGAACAAAGCTGATCTGGAATCCTTTAAAGATGCAGTGACTTAAGTTGTAAACATTTTGGGTGGTACTGAGCCAGTCAGCTACCTGCTAAATGCAGTCAAAAATCCTGCTTACTAAGGAATGGTACACAGTGGTCTAACAGGAGGAGAATCTGAAGAAAAGCTAAAGAAAAGGGAAGTCTTAGAAATAATAAGCAGTGACAAAAAGTATCTGAAAGTAGAAACAAACTGTGAAAAGAGACATTAGTGAAGAAGGATGGCATGTTGAGGATCTCCTGAAAGAAGCTGAAGAAATAATTTGTGAGAAGGTAGTGGGGAGAGAAATCTTACTGCCAGCTTGGAAGAAGCTGCAGTCAGACAGCCTCCAATCACATAGTTGCAGAGAAGAAAGATAACTAAACGCAGACTGGGAAAGAGAGGAAAATGGATATGATTTAATTATCTCAACAGAGCTGGTTTTAGCCACATCTGAAGACAAATAGAAGAAAGGTCATCTGAAAGAATGTGAAGCTGCTAAGAAACAAAGAAAAATGGTAAACAACATTTTAATAAATGAGAAATGGGAATAAGGAGAGGAAGAACTTCCAGTCCTTGTCCTTTTAAACAGGATTTTGTCAAGTTTAATTCTGTAAAACATTCAAACATAACAAACAATCCACAGAAAGCATAAAAACAAAGATCAGGCTGCTGCAACAGTTCGTAGAGTGAGTCATTAATCCTGGCCCCTAAAATCGACCAGAAGTTGAAGGCAGGCGGAGAAAACTTTAAAACATTTTAGCAAGACCACCCTAAAGACTGTCTTGGACTTCTGTATCAGTAACTTGGAATGAGGGTTCTTCTTGCAAAGCCAGAGACATGTCAAAGATTGTTAGACTATCAAAGTCTACAGATAAATATTTATGTTATAATCAGTTGTTATGAAGCCATACAAAGTTTCACAGGGCAAATCACATTGAGATGGGAAAAAATCAGATCAGACTGTAATGCAATTGACTTTATAACAGGAAGGTCATCCTGAGGTAGCGGTTTTGTCTTCACAAAGAATCAAGCTAATAGAAGTCATTGTATAATAAATCTCATTGTTATGGAGGAAGAACTGAGAGTTCCTTGGAACTGCTCTGAACTCTCATTTGCATTCGATGCCATCTTATAGCCCTCATTCACAGGTGGAAAAAGCAGTGAGAGCAGCCTCCTGGATACAGAAACCCGCACCAACTGTCAGTTGGGATAAGACATTAACAATGTGTTTCTGTAACTTATGCCTTCTTATTTCTAGGGTTTTCATTTTAAATGGTGGTTCCAATTTCGTAGCCAAGAACTGAATCTCTTGCTCTGCTACAAATCAAACTTACTCTTTGCACTTTGAGCATTTTAAAGTGAATGTATGTGAATTTGACCAGTAAAAGACATCTAACTTTCGGGTGGGCAACCAATTGCAATAAAATATTGCTATATGTGTACTCCCTCTGCTTCATGTAATCCCCACCGTGTGCCATGTCTTTATTGCAGTGACAGAGAAAATGGTCCAATGCACAAGTGGCAAGAATAGAGCCAGGACACGGCAGAAGGCAAGTGACAATATTTTTTTATTTTTTTTAAAAATAATGCATTAAAGGGAGACCCAGCAGGAAGAACAGAGCAAGTGGTTCCCTTCTTCACGTCCCATAAAAGAATCATTTACAGTGTCCACAATGCTCATCTTAAGATGCTGTAAAGCATTTTATACTCAGAAAAACTTGGTGGATAATGATATTGGCTACGTATCAGTACCCTCAGTGTCAACAGGGATTCCTACAAATCATTAAGCATCATTTTGTTTTCCAACAACATTCTTCTGAGGAAACACCTCTTCTATCGTTACTTGTATCTTCATGTTCTTCAAAGAGAGAGGTTTCAATGTTTTTGTCCACTCCATTTGCACAGCTACCTCACTTCTCATAGGACTTGCTGTGAAGTATTGGAATTCTTTCTTTTGATTGGAAGGGGTGAGGGCTTAAATCTTAAATCCCAATCTCCAAAGGAAGATGTCCTTGGTTGGCCAATCATGATTTACAGAGATCCAATTGAGAAAGTCTGTCAAACCTGATTTGTGATAGATTGGGGATTTCAAAAACTGTCAGCATTTTAAAAACAATATGCAATTAAGGTCACCCTGCCTTACTTTCCAATCATCACACGTTAAAGGATTTTATCCAGCAATTCCTACAGTGATCATATAGAAGAAATACTTATTGCCAAAGCCATTTTGCTCAAAGATACTCGCTCTCATTTAAACATTCAAGTGAGAAAAAATCTTTCACAGCCATTGGTAATAATTCATAGAATTGCAGATTCATAGAATACCAGGTTGGAAGGGACCTCAAGGATCATCTGGTCCAACCTCTCTTGGCAAAAGCATGGTCTAGGCAAGATGGCCCGGCACCCTATCCAGCTGAATCTTAAAAGTGTCCAATTCTTAGGAGTTTATTAACATCCCTATTAAAATGTTTCACTCCATTCCTAATCTGAATTGTTATGTCATCAATTTCTAGAGACTGGATCTCAGGCATATCTTGTTCTCCTAGATCAAAGAGCATGTACGATCAGATTTCTTTTCTTCTGTTGGTATATTCAAAAGGTACCCTCATCAGCTTTGTAATATTTCTATTTGCAAACTAATTAGGCTCAATTATCACACCTGAAACCAAACTTCAATTCTCATACTTCTTTTCAGAGTGCTTAGGAATTGCTTGATAATTCTGTTTGAAGAGACCAACTAGAGCTAGACAAAATATTCCAGTAGTAGCCTTCTCTGTTCTGCACGTGACTGTAAGACCATCTCTTTACTCTTGCTGACGTTCCTCTGGTGGTAGATCCAATTGCTGTGTTTGCCTTCAACTACACCACCACGTTTGAAGTTTGTCCTTGTTTTGCTATGGATCATGTCCCAGCTCTTATCTCAGAATCACTTTTCCAGGAGAGAGAGTTCGTCAACATATGTATACACCCTTTTCCTTTGGCATTCCCTCTGATTTATTAAGAAGCAAATTATTCATAGGTACACTCCTTATCAAGCTGTAGAAACCTATTTCTATCATTGACCTGTCCTCCAACTTGCATGTTGAAAACTGCATGCGTGTTCATTTTATGTTTTCTTTTGAACTATTAATAACCAGCTCAGAAACACTGGGCCAAGTCCATCCTGCAGAAACATCAGATGTTTGCTGTTTTGTTTTAGGAAGAATAACACTTTTATAATTCAATATATGCTACACTTATGTACATATGATCTTAGTTTCTTAACTAGCTCTCAAGCAATTAAAATTTATCGATAGATTAAACATATCTGGTATTATTGCTTTCCTGGAGACAGTCTTGGAAAGTTAATAAACTTGCCCACAGAGCAATTTTAAAGACTGAGTTAAGTATTTAAGTGTCTGCACTTCAAGATTTAGGATGTTTAAATACTATTATTACTTGAAGTTTAAATATTGTTATGAAGTTTTAAAACTCAAGAAGAGGAAACAGCCAAAGAGCAGAAGAAAAACAGCCATCAGTCATTCCAACTGAGATAAACAGAAACTGAATAACCAAGTTTTAATATCTTCTTTTTCCTGGCAAGATTCTCTGTTTTTAATTTGCTAGACCAACTTGTTGATTTTTATTTTTTTTTAAATATTTGCCTGTCTGGAGAGACATGTACATGAACCTAAGGGAAAAGAAGATGTACTCAAAACAGTAGCACAGCATAAAATGTTCAGACACTGGAAAGAGGTGACCTCATCTTATTTTTGCCTGAGTCGGCTGGTTGTAAGAAGTGAGCTGGCCATGAATCTGTTCCAGCAATTCTTTGGAGAACTCAAGTTCACCAGTTAGAGGGGCAATGCAGTTCCTCTCCCTCCACGTTAATAGAGTGCATAATTTGGAAGTATAAAATGCTCAAAAATTAAAAGAAACTGAAAGGTTAGTCCTCCCATAGAGACATTAACCACATCATAAAGCAATACATCACAGTATGCAGTGCAGGAAGTAAGAGAAATTATCCAAGATATTTTTTTGCTGTTGGGAAAACTATGGAAAAAATAGAGCAAAAAAATTCACTCCTGAATGTCTTCATAAGATACCATTTAGGAAGGACATTGCTTTTAATTTCTTCTTTTCTAGGAAAACAAAAGGAAAAATCTGCTTTCACTTAAAAAAAGAAACTAAAATGAAAAGGATCTAATATAAAAGTTGTTTTCTAGTGAGAGTGTCTTTGCAAGTTCATCTTCTGCTCTTCATATTCTTGTTTTCTGTCCTCCAGCATGCTTAGATAAGTATCCCAAACACATGAAGCACCATGCAGCATTCAGCTTCATTGACTATCTCTCAACAGTCGATCTTGTCACATTGCTCCAAGCCTTAACTTACATCTCGGTCTGGTTTCCCCATAGGTGTTTCTTCAGTTTCAGCAAAAAAGCTGCATCCTCTCCTGCTTCTCAGTAAAAATCTTCTCAGACTAACCAGGGCTACCTTTCAAGGAAACTGGGAGAAGGCCGTACAATACAGCAGCTGAAACAGACTTCTTAGTTGTAGTTATGCACATCCAGAACTAACTCATCTGCCCACTGGCCTTGATCCCAGCAAAAAGCTATTTTCCCAACCATCAGGGACATAGATTTCTCCTTTTTTAAAGGAAATGAGAGTCCCAGGGGTTCCAGACTGCAATGGGGCTACACGTCCCTCTCCTCGCTTCAGTGAGGCGAAGGTACACGCACACACAGAGATAACCTCTCTCCAGTGTTTTGACAGAAAGCTCTTAACAAACAAAACGTATATCCCAAAAATAGTTTAGGTTTGCATACTTTCTGTCAAATGAACAAATGAGAAGTTAGTTCTATTCCTGGAGGAGTTTATTTGGGGGGTTTGGGTTGTGGGTTGCTTTTTTTTTAATCAAGATAACATTTTGTGGGTTATAAATGATTTCTTGGCAGCTGTTTACATGAGAAAAAAAATGTTATAAATTTAGGGTGAAGTTTTGTAAGGTTGGAGCTAAATTCTGTTGCCATTTCTTCAAGCCTAATCCAAAACAATTTCATTAAACTCAGTCAAGTTTCTCTAGATTACTGCAGTGTAAATGCAATTCTGTTTGGTTTCAAATGTCTGATGTTTGCAGTATATGTGGACACCTGTGGAACCAAATATCTCTTTCCTCTTGTGTAAAGGGTTTATGCTCACAGTAAGACAGTAGCTGAGGTGAAGGAAAAAGGGCTGAATATCCTGATCCAAAGTTTGTGCAACAAATTCTCAGTGTGCTTGCATAACTACCTAACAAATTGTGAGGGTTTTTTTTTCCTGAGAGTTTTAAGTACCTCGTTCAGCACATCCTCATCTCTAATAGCAAAAATTGGTCTTCAGCCACGAGGTGCTTCATGTAATGGAAGAGGTTTACATTACATGTAAAGTTTCTAGTTACACAAGCTCAGTAATGACAATGAATCACCTTCTAGACCACAAAACAGAAAGCATGATGGTTTCCTCCTGAGAAAACAGAGAACAATTTATGCATAATGTGTAGCCTTGTAACAATGTTTTTCCCAACAGGGCAATAAAACAGTTCTGAGAAGTCATAGAAGGGAGGAAAATATTGCCTTCCCATTTTGCCTTCGCTTCAGAACTAGCAGCTGTGTCAAAGACATGAAAGGATAAGAAGAGTTCAGAAGTGGAAAAATGAGCAGATTTAGGCTGCTGTAATTCAAACTGTAATAGAGGGAAATCATAGCTACTGTGTAGAGTCACAAGAATTATGAATATGAATGAGTGAATTTTATATATAATTAATTCTAGTGAGACGCATAATTAGTTAATTGTATAATGGGAGGGAGATTGTTGCTTCCTATACACTCCTGAGCAGCAGGGTGCCAGGCACCTTGATACACCCTTACAGGAAAGCTCAGTTGCTTCACAGGGATGCTGCTCTCCCACCCTGCTCTTGCAAAGGTGTAGGAGTGGGCAGCGCATCACTTCCACCTCTCTGTCTCTGACAGAAGGAGGTATCACCTCAGTTTAGAGTTGGCAGAGCCATATCAAGTCATTGCAGGGCTTGGGGCAGGATGTTAATTTGCCTTCCTCCCACAGCTCCAGCTCCCAACCCCACCGCTCCTCCTCTGCCAGGCAGATCCTGTGGCCTTTAACGTTCTTGTTCTGCATCCCTGATACTCCCTCACACATACCAAAGGACACTTTTTTACTGACCTGAATATAACTCTTCTCCTTGGAAGATATTATTAACTCTAACTTGTCCTAGAAGTTCAAGCTACGTTTTCTCAGCTCTGGGAGAACAGTAAGATCCTCAGCATTTAAAAAAAAATGTTGCCTTGGACCTATGTGGCACATGTCCATGGACATTCATGTGTTATTTTATTGTGCTTCAATTTTCTCGTGTTATGTTTTCAGGCTTAGGAGACTATGAACAATGTTCTACTTTCCCTTCAGGAAAAGAAACCTCAGTTTGTTAATATTGGACATGTAATAGGTCCACTCTTGGGAACTCTCTGGGCTTTTATATTTGCTTTTAAGGGCTTATCAACAAAAAGATATTCCTGTGCCCAGTGATATTCCTGTGGCCTCCTCTGTATCACTGGCTTGTTGGCTGAGTTCAAGTGCAGGCAAAAAAATAGAAGTGGAGAGATCTGAAACATCTTTTTTATGTTTGTTTCTGTGCAGCAGTTGAAAAGCACAAAATTCTCTAGATAAGTAAAACTTCCTCAACCACAAGACTTAACAGTCAAAGCCCTGTATACTGAAACACACTGATGCTAATTCTCGGTGTGACTGTGAAACAAATTATTTCAGTTTTGTGGACCTTAATTCGTTCATTGCATGGAAATAAGAAACAAAATATTTTTGTCTTCACTTTTAAAGACATGTCAAGTGCTTGAACATAAAAAACTGCAACTACTTAACAGATTATTCATGGTTTGAAAAATGTTAACTGTCCCATCATGGTTTGTTCATGATACACGTCATCATAGCTCATATTAGTACTTCAAGAGATGCTGTTCTCTGTAGCAAAAAATCGTAAGTTCAATTTTTTTCTTTGCCTATGTATTTAAAGGAGACATTTGGGCCAGTTAGCATTTTGTTCTTAGTAAAACATTGTCTTGGCTGTATATCGCTGCTCTAACTCTTCAAATGCTGCAAGAAAGTATCAGAAGATGTAATCTTCTAGGAGGTCGGCAAGCAGGAAAGAAGTTTTAAGAAATACCTGTGAAAATAGGTACAATCATCTATTTGGAACAAAGAACATCATTTTGCTTGGTGTTGACCTTCTACAGGAAGTGGCCTCAAGGTGCTCCAGGGGAGGTTTAGATTGGATATTAGGAAAAATTTCTTCACTAAACTGTCATGGTTTAGTGGTGGAATTGACAGTGTTAAATTTACGGTTGGACTCAATCTTTATGGTCTTTTCCAACCAAAATGATTATATGTATCACAGAGGACAGGCTTACCACCACTCAATAGTGGAAAAAGATCTATGTCTCCATAAGTTATCCAGTAACCAGCAATGCAGGACCAGTTAATTCAGCATAGCTTAAAATAATTCGCACCATTCAGAGGAAGATTAAATAGTCTGAAATGTTCTGTGAGAAACTGAAGCACACAGTAGTAAACAATAGACCATATCTAAGTATAAAGTGGAAACAACAGTTGTCAGAGTTGCTGAATAGTCTTGTTTTCTGTCAAAATGAATCCCTTTTCAGTTCTCTGGAAAAATCATAATATAATTGGAAAGAACCTCTTCAGTCAGTGTAGTCAGACCTTTGAGGAACCACTCAGGGAGGTTTATTTTATAAGCTGATTAACCTCTGTCTGAAAAGTCATTTTCATGTCAATTTTGATCCTCCTGTTACCACTAAATGATCATCACACAGCTTCATTCTTCAAATAACTAGATACTTTCTTCTGTTATCCAGCTTTACAAATTTATTTACATGCTCTGAAATAAACTCTGAATTTGTTTTAATGCTCTCTTTTAGCTTAAATCTCTCTTTTTCTCAGTTGTTCCTTCCCAACACACTTGCAAGGAGCCATGATCTGTCCACTTAGGACAAATGCTGAGCCAAACACAGAACAGGGATATTCTCAGGGGCAGTCTGAAGTTCTGCATCACAGATGTGTACCATGGCTGGGTTACAACTCTCTTTCTGGGAAGAGACCACAATCACAGACAGGTTTCCAGGGCCTTGGTCAATGGCATTAATACTTCCTTCTCTCTGGTGGAAATATGTTGTCCAATATATCACAGCATTGTGTTTGTTGTTTTAAATTTTTTTACTGAAGCCCAGATAAGGGAAATTTATTACATATCCTTTATTTAGTAAAAAACAGAAATCTTATCAGAGCAAATGGTTGGGTTACGGAACATTGTTTACTCTTGGGAAATTCATGTTGCTTTTTCTCCACTTCCCACACACCACCCCATAGGTAAAAGCACTTCCTTCTTCAAATTACATTATAAAGTCTTTCCTATAATCAACTCAGTCTAGCATTCAAATTGTGTTTTATCATAGAATCATAGAATGGTTAGGGTTGGAGGACCTCAAAGATCATCTAGTTCCAACCCCCCTGCCATGGGCAGGGACACCTCCCACTAGAGCAGGTTGCTCAAGGCCACATCCAGCCTGGCCTTGAACCCCTCCAGGGATGGGGCATCCACAACTTCCCTGGGCAACTTGTTCCAGTGTCTCACCACCCTCATAGTAAAAAATTTCTTCCTGAGATCTAATCTGAATCTTTTTTCTTCCAATTTAAAACCGTTTCCCCTTGTCCTGTCATTACCCTTCCTGGCAAAGAGTCCCTCCCCAGCTCTTCTATAGGCACCCTTCAGGTATTGAAAGGCTGCTATAAAGCCTCTCTACAAGTTGCGCACAATGCCTCTCTCTCATCTCCCCCCTTCTTCCCCTGTTATTTGGCTGCGGTCCTCACTAATACACTCATGTTTAATGCAATCAGAGCACCAGAATTCTGGAAGGAAATATATCTCATTTTTCCCATACATACACTCTCTCTTTTAGATGCTAAGCATCTTGAGATTAGCTCCCATTTCAGTTGTGGTCTTTTTAATCTTCATAACCAGTTTAAACAAAGTACTGATTGAACGGAACTTGAGTTCTGGCTGTTTGTAAGGTAATACCTAAGATCCTACTTAGAATTTCTGCAAAAAGGAAAACGAGTGTTTCCCATGTCAGGGAGCAGCAAGAGCAGAGCTGCTGCGTGAGGGAGGATTTGCTGGGAGCCCCAGGTGGCCATGGCAGAGGCATGGTGCAAGTCCCACGTATCTGAGCAGAGCAGGATACTGATAACAGGATCCATCAGCAGTCCCAGACAAAGGAAGATGATGGATCTGGTCTAGGATGTAAGGGGTCCAGAGCAGCAAGAGACACAGTTGAAAAAACCAAGAGACAAGTTGACAAGATAGGTCCAAAATCCAGGCAAGACATAGAGCTGTAAATGAATACATACAGTATAGCTCAGGTAAGGCATAAAGACACAGCCCAAATTTAAACAGAACAGAAGGTGCATGGAGTGGAGGTCCCAAGGTGAGGACAGTCAGGAGAATTAAGGCCTGCTGGTGCACCCAAAAATCATGGTGGTCTTGAAAAGCGGTACCTATCCTACTCCAAATCACTGCATGGTTCTTACAAAAAGAAGCTCTAGAAAAGGAAAGGATGAACGACCTGAAATTGGGAAAAAGCCTGGAAATAGCATATCTGCATGAATAATTCCTTAATAGCCACCCGTTTCTGCAGGCAACCAGCAGGCAGAATAACCCCTTTACTGTTCTCATCTGCCCTCTAGATCTTTTCCATGGTCATCAAGATTCCAAGATTTGTCTTATTTCTCATTTTAATGCCATCTAGTCCAGGCTGCAAAAAAGATGGACAAAACTCCAGGAGTTTAAAAACAAGAACAAAAGAATTGAGCGCAGACATATTAAAAAACAGGGGGTGGGAGGTGTTACAGTCTTTCAATTGTTTCTGTTTTTTCCCCTTGGGAAAACAAAAATATTTCTTGTTGGGGCGTAACAATCTTAAAAATGTTTTGACACCTGTGTAAAAATATTTTGTTAAATTATGGTGCTAATCATTTAAAATGTTAATATGCAGGCAAAGATTTATTGACCTGATAAACATCACTGTACTCAAATGGATGAAATACAGATTTTATTACAGTAATACAGATCCAGGTGACTCCTGGATGGTCCTGTTAATTCTGCAGTTTCAAATGGAGCCCGGGGGAGACCAAGAAAGCGTATGCAAACACCACAAGATTTCAAGTCACTTTTCATGGCACTTTTACTTTTTCAACAGCCACTTGATGCCTGGTTGAGATTAACACACAGGATGACCCCAAAAAACCTGAGACTGCATTTCTGGGAGAGGCTGCCTCTCTATGCTGCAGTCAGCCCATATTCCCACTTGGTAGCACCACTGGCAGTACGATTTCTGAGGGTGTCAGAGTATTAAAATTTGCTTTTCCCTCTCTTCAACAGAAATGATCTCCACTTGGTGATGTTCTGGACACACTGTAAGGATTACCACAGGTTTAATGAACTCTCTGGAGAAGAGTAAGGGTGTGTGTCTGAAAACAGAACCTGCTTCTGCAGCTGAAACAAATTGTATTTCTTGCAGCAGCAATTTGCAAAATTCTGGTGGCAAGCCTGTAGCCTCAGACAAGGGTTTATTATTTTCATTAGGCTGCAACTCCCTTGCCCCCGGATAAAACAAAGCTATGATTTGTCAAAGCTTTACTTGATTTTTGTACCAGTTTGGCCAATTTGAATTTCCATTATGCTCAGGTACAACTTGTAAAGAAAACTACTTGTCTTACTATATTAACAATGTTCTCCTGTTAGAGACCCGCTGTACAGCAAGGCATCTAGATAAAATGAAATAGTTTTAAAGGACCAAAATGAACGACAATTTCTAACATTCTTGTCATTCTTCTGCCACTTTTTCTTTTTAAAGTTTCAAGCACTTTTGATGCCATTTCTAAATTCCTAATAAATGCAGGGGCTGGCTTAAGTTCTTATTATCAAGAGAACCTCACCAACAGTAGCTGAAGGTAAAAATATTGTGACAATGTTTCCTGTTTCGTTGATAATGCAGCAGAAGATAGACAGAGACTGTCATGACAGGGGGCATCTATTTGGGTTGTGAAGGATTCTGGGATTTACAGGTGGAAGATCATGGCCTGAGCCAGCAGGTAGATGTTCAGCCCCCAGCCAGGGAATGCCAATGGCGACTTCTGGAGTGCGTGTGGAAGAGATGGGGGCAGAGGAGTGGGAGGCAAATGAAGTCCTGTCAGGTAATTACTTCTCCAAAGAAAATCTTTTTTTCCACTTCTTAGCTTACATGGTAACATTGATGTTTTTTGGCTGGTGCCTCCAAATCTCTATATGTCTTTTGCTCTGTTTCGTAATCCCTCTTTCCCACTTTCTCTTGATTTCTCCGGCACTGACAGGTGTTACTACAACTTTCATCACTGAAGTATATTACATGAGGAAGTACAAAGTCTGGTGACACAAACTTAAAACCTGACTGCCGTCGCAGTGCTTTACAATTAAGACAGTTTGATGAGGGAACAATTTTTTCTCAGCTCACAGACTGCACAAAGTCTACTTTTTGTAGCTGGCTACTGCTTCTGTCAATGAAAGCAGATGGGGATGTCATGATATTTTCGTAGTGAGAATCCTAAAACACTCTAAGACTAATAAAACTGAAAAAAAACCACCCTAATGATATACAGACTGCTAATATTTCCCCTGGTGTAAAACAGAGCTTTAATTAAATATATTCACAGTTAACTAACTGCAGATTGGAAGGAATACTGGAACTGAAAGGTCGCCAGTGAAAGATCAACAATGACAGCCAACAGTCACATTAAAAAAGAAAACATAAAAACAAACCTGCTTCTTGGATAATGTCTGGGAAAAGAGACAATTTCTCATGGGTTATCTGCAAAGTACTCCCCATTTCTGAAACTTAAAGCATAAAATATCAATCAAAAATAAATAAACACCGCCAGCTGCACCCAAGGATGCCAAACTTCAGATGATGGAGGCCTTAGCTGCAGGGTAGAAAAGGTTCCCAAGACAGCCTCGGCCCCTTTTAAACGTCACCTTTCACTCTCTTTCTATCTTTATTTAGCTTCCCCTTGGGACCTGCCAAGCCCAGTAGCATTTCCTCCAGAAGAATTTTTGATATGCCAAGGAGTTACTCCCACAGGGAATGAGCCTTCATTAGGGACCAAAAAGGGCATCTGGTTCAAATCAAATCCTGGATCAGAGAGCAAGACTATTTTGCATTTACTGATACTAGACTTCTGCAGTTTCCAGGGAACAGAGTGGGGCATAGAATGCCAATTCAATTAAGCAGCATTGTTTTTTCCTTTACCTCCAGCAGAGAAGCTTGCTGTTGCAAGGCAGAGACTCCTGGGAGCTACTAGTTCCTTCTTATGTGACCTTGGGCAAGATTATTAATATTCTCATACCTCAGTTAACTGGCAAGAGTGTTGAAGTCTTAATTAACATGAGGGAAACACCAAGGTGATTGTAGAAAAAGTGCAGTTTTATCATTATTGCCTTTGCATTTGGAGTAGCTGATGCATCTCTGCTCCTATTGATCACCTTCCAAAATTGTTTTGGCTTTAAAGAAAATATGGTAGCTGTTTGAATATGCTCATTTATGAAGTAAAAATGATGCTACAGCTAATGTAGTCAAAACTATGGGATTGCTGAAAGAAGCAGTCAGGATTCCCATCTCCTCTATGCTTAAGTGCTGCTTGTACTCACACTTGCCTGAGTGTTCCATGAGCTGGTGGTACTCACTAAAGGCAGGAAAAAAAATGTTTACTCCAGGAAACGTTGGAGTTAGAGAACAGACCCAGCTCAGGCAGATTAGATGAGTTCTGGAGACAGCACATACGAAACATCAGGAGCATATATGTAGGGAGCTGGTGAGGAGTGGAAGAGGGGATGGCACCTCCAGCCTGGGAGCCATGACCTCCCCTTGTTCCATCTCAGACTTATCCATGAAACTTTCCCTCTGTCTGAGCAGGCATCCCCACAAATGATTCAGTTTTCAGATATGGAGCCAAGGCCAGTAAATGCGACTCTTTTCCAGAAACAAGGGGGAACTTACAGAAGTTATGAGGCCTTAAAATTCAAGAACAGCTTTTATAATAAGCCCACGTGTGCCTGCTTGACACCTGGTGGTCCTGGAAGCCATTTCTCAGGCTTTTCTTTGCTTATGTCCCTCAGAGCTTTTTCCAGATAAGTGATAAGTGAGACTGAAAGAGTTGCAGAAGAAAGTATAAGACTAAATTTAAAGTCTGTAATAAATATTTAGACCATAACTTCATTAGTTTAATTAAAGTTATTTCATCTGGATGTTGTTGAGGATGCAAAGTCAGCTAGTAGAAGGGACTAGAAGGAGAAATTACTTAAACAGTCATTTTGGTCCAAGGTACGTTCATGCTCTGCTATCATATTTGTAAAGTCAACATTTCCCAGCAAAGGAGAAAAAATTCTGCCTCATCCAAGCCTCCTCTGATCTTACTTTTTCCTTGAAATTCAAACTAGCTCCTACAACTACTGATGAATCAGATTAATAAATCTACAGTGCACAGGCGTACTAACACGTGAATCCCTTTCTTTGGCTTTAAATTAAAAGTTATGGTTGGTTATCCAGTGGTATTTAAAAATTAGAAATTGTCCTTTCTCATGATCTCCCTTGCTTTTGGAAGAAGCTTGACAATAACTAAACTATATTTCCTTGAAATTCTTTATTTTTCTTCTGCTTGTTCCCACCCTTTTTTGGAATCTTCTGAAGTTGGAACATGTCATATTTGTTATATAATAATTGAGTAATCTTCTATTTTTGCCACCCTTAATCCTTATTTTTAAGGTTAGCAACTAAGTGCTGTAAAGAAAAAAACAAAGCTCTCACTCGAGAATAGACACACTGAGTTGATAAGTTGAAATGGCCTGTCAGGCAACATTGCAAAGACAATTCTATGCTTTGCCTTAAAATAGCAAATCTAGGAGGTATTACCAAAATGTCAATTAACGTGCATTCACACTAATTGAGGTAACAGAAGGCATGTGTCCTTCAGAGATCTGGCCTATCATCTTTCAACCTGTGTTTGAAATTAAGCTTAATGAACCCCGGAGGATAAATCAAGACATTTAACATCCCACTAATTCCATCATGAATCCCTTGGAAGGGAGGAGCTAACAAACATATCCCAGAATTAAGTATTTTTGTCTTTTAGCAGGGAGAGAGACAGCAGACATCTCCTGACCCATATTAATAATAGTGTAATTTCAGCTTTGGCAACAAATATAGTTCGTTATCACATTATGTCTGTAATGGCTCAGATCCATTTGTCCATTGGAAGCTGCCCAGTTGCCCTCCAGTGAACGTGAGGATGTATCCACCGTGTTTCTGGTGCAGCAGGTACATTTTCTTTCCATGCTGTGCATCCACCCCAACCCAGATGGTGCTTCACCACTTGTCAGCTGCTATTAAGTCCTTGCTCTGAACGGGGAAAATAAGAAGCAGAACTAATCGGTGTAGTCCTTACTCAGGAAAAGCACCATAAAACTACTCTTCACAGAGGTGTTAGCAGAGGTCTTTCTCATAGAAAAACAGAGTAGGCTGTTGGTCTGTTTCTGAGGCAGATTCTCAGCAGGATTGTGTCAACTAGTCAACTGGTTCTTTTCTGAGTGCTAATTACACAGGTTTCTGTAACCCGAGACTTTCCTGAGGCAGAATTCATTCAGGACAGAATGGAAGAGGGGGCTGTTACACTTAATAATTAAACCAAGCAGCCATAGCGTCTGGGACCTTGAACTGTGGTTCATTTGTGTGTAAACTAAAGAATTTTTAGGCATATGTATAATATGCCTAAATTCCCAGAGGTAAATCAAATGAAAAAAAAAAAAAAACCAAGCAAGCAAAAAACCGACACTGAGCCTATTAGTATGCACTTTGTAATACAGGATGAGTAAAATTTTTAAAAACCTTGCTGTGAGATCAGCAAGGTTACAGTCTCAGCCATGAAGCAGGACAAAGACTGGGGCTGTTTGCTGATAGATATGGGAGATGTTTCTAAATTTTAATCACAATCTCAGACTTGCTAGGCTACAATGGCTGTGAGATCAGCAAGGTTACAGTCTCAGCCATGAAGCAGGACAAAGACTGGGGCTGTTTGCTGATACAGTGATGAGCCCCTGCTCTGGTTAATAATTCTTGTACTCCAGCTGATTAGGTGAAAGCAGGAACAACAGCTTTAACCAGGTCAGTGCTTCCAGCTTCATTGGCCCTTCCATCAGTGAGGTGACCCAATGACTCAGGAGCCTCATGCAATAAGAAGCCAATTTACCTTTAATGTACACAAAGTGACAGAGATAATCCATGAGCAGCCCCATCCTCTGTGCAGCAGGGAGAGAAGGACAACTGGAGACAGTAACTTCATTAGCTGTCCCAAGCTTTGCCACACTCAATCACTCCCTTTGGGACCTACGTGATTTTCCGTAGGTCCATAAACAACCAAGGGAACCCCCACACAGAGATGTCTAAGACACCTGCACTTCATTAATGTGCAGATAAAACAATTCACAGGGTTGCACAACAAAATGTATGCAGCTAACGTATGGCTTTATATAAAATGCGGGAAGCTTTAAGGCGTTTCAATGCAATCTTAGATTGAGATTTTATTTATAAGGTAACCGGAACGCTGTGATTGCAATCAGAAGGGCTCTTACTTTGTAAACAGGCACATTTTGGAAAAAAAGTGGTTAACCCTGATTTATTCATAGTCTCAGTTACTATAACCCAGAATGACTCATGTTTACAAGTATCCGCGTGATTCTCCAGGCCACTGATTAGTTTTTATGCAGCTTTCGAAAGGTGCCACAATTGGCAAATTTTACACCAATATAAAATAAGTAACAAAATCGCCCCTAACTACAGACACTAATACTTTAAACTGAGGCAATGCCATCAACATTACAATAATGCTTTCTTGGATTCATGAGACGATGAAGCACGTGTCAGGGGTTTACAGCCTTTGGCCACCCGGGATGGGTCAAAACTTCCTTTTTATTTTTAAAGACTTATTAATAATTCATACCAATGTACTGAGCATTCATTTTTTGTATCGAGCTTCAAAATCAGTGTAAATTTAGCAGATGCTCAGATAAACATCTGTAGCTCTTGTTAAAATAATAAAAAAATTTGTTTTCTTGGAAGGTCAGCCTAAATGTCATCTTCTGTCTGCCTTATTCTCAAAGATAGGATTTCTTTAGAGAAACAATTCATGTGAAACTGTTTAGTGTCATAAATTCCCAGTCCCAAAGCTACGAAAAGCGTCTCCTGGCTGAATATCATACCTGGCTCTCATACAGATTTTCTGATTTGTCTCACGCTTTAGAAAGAGCTCTGCAATTGTTACCTTTATATTTAATATTTATATATTAAAAAAAGACCTATACTTTGAAAAAAATGAGAAGGACAGGTGCTGCTTTGAAAAATAAGCAGTTCCATTGTGGTCTGCTAAACATGTTGTGTATGCTGAAAAAAATACGATATGCAAAAAAGAACAGCCTGGGTAAGGCTATATATATAAAAGTGATTTTAGTCCTGCAGCATAACAGTTTATTTCTTGTTAGTCATAAAACTAAGGCAATTTATTTCTCAATTGCAGACATGTAACATCAGTTATCGAATCCACCACCACCCTTCAGCAGGCAGGTATAAACCACAACAGAACCAATCATTTTTAATTGTATAACTAGACTTTCAAGAATCTTGGCACAAATTCTGAGGCAAGGATTCCTGTGGTCTCAGCATCGCATCTACATCGCAATCCACCATGGAGTGTACAGAAAACAAGTCTGCTTGCCGGCGAGAAGCAGTCTAGCCATAGTCAGAGCTTGACACGGGCTAATTTCTCCTGCCAAGAATCTGAATAGAGTCTTAGAAACAAAACCAGCTGAGTTAGTTCAGATCTCTTAATTAAATTACATTAGATGTTTTGAGGATCCAGACACCCAGAGTAGGTCTAGACAAGTGAATCTTTACATAGGATAGTCACAATTCCCTGGATGCCAGCAAATCCTTTTTTACCTTCATTCTTTATTTCATTGCTTTAATTCTTCCAGCCAAACTATGATGTTAATGCCTGTTTGATTTATAGGGTTTTAAAAATGTTTTTGCATATAAAATATTTTAAAACATTTCAGATTGTACCGATGGGAAAGTATAAGAAGGCAATATTTTTCCAGTTTTGTTCTTATATAGGTCGTCAACAGGGAAGAAGGAAGTACAGTACTGAGCCCATAGGGAACCTGATCTAATCGGGGTTTGTAAGCATTGTTGCTGTACAAATAATAAAATAATGTCTAAATCTCTTTGAATCTTTGGAACTATTTATTTTGTATAAAGAATAAAAGTCTGAGAGGGCCAAACTGACCTGAGAAGGTCAAACTGAGCTGAACTCGGTGAGGGATGCCAAGAATAGTAGGAAGGGCTTATACAGGTATGTCAGCCAGAAAAGGAAGTTCAAAGAAAGCATATCCCCCTGATGATCAAGACTGGCGAACTGGTAACAACGGATGAGGAGAAGGCTGAAGTACTGAATAACTTGTTTGCCTCAGTGTTCACTGACTTCACTCACCTCTTTCCCACACCTATTGAATGGATGGACCACAAGGCAGGGACTGGGGGAGAAAGTGCCTCCCACTGTAAGAGAAGATCAGGTTTGTGACCACCTGAGGAACCCGAACATACACAATTCTATGGGACCTGATGAGATGCATCCCAGAGTCCTGAGGCAATTGGCTGACATAGTTGCCAAGACATTTTCTATGCTATTTGAAAAGTCATAGCAGGCAGGTTAAGTCCCTGCTGACTGGAAAATGGGAAACATTGCACCCATTTTTTAAAAAGGTAGAAAGGAGGACCCTGGGAACTCCCGACCTGTCAGCCTCACCTCTGTGCCTGGGAAGATCATGGAACAGATCCCCCTAGAAACTACGCACAGGCACATGGAGGGCAAGAAGGTGATTCAAGACAGCCAGCATGGCTTCACCAAGGGCAAGTCCTTCCTGACCAACATAGTGGCCTTCTATGATGGACAAAGCTCAAGAAGTGGGCCCATGCAAACCTAACGAGGTTCAACAAGGCAAAGTGCAGGGTCCTGCACCTGGGTGGGGGCAATCCCCAGTATCAACACAGGCTGGGGGACAAAGGGATTGACAGCAGCTCTGAGGAGAAGGACTTGTCGGTAGTGGTGGATAAGAAACTGGATATCGGCCAACAATGTGTGCCTGCAGCGCAGAAAGCCAACCACATCTTGGGTTGCATCAAAAGAAGCATGGCCAACAGGTCGAGGGAGGTGATTCTAAATAAAATCATAGAATCATTATGGTTGGAAGAGAGCTTTAAGATCATCAAGTCTTACAGCTAACCTATCACGGTGAAGTTACTACAAAACTAAGTCCTTCAGCACTTCAGCACATACATGTCTTTTAAATACCTCCAGTGATGGTGGATCAACCAATTCCCTGGGCAGCCTGTTCCACTGCTTGACAATGCTTTCAGTGAAGAAATTTTTCCTAATATCCAATCTAAACCTCCCCTGCTGCAACTTGAGGCCATTTCCTCTTGTCCTATTGTTTGTTACTTGGGAGAAGAGACCAAACCCCATCTTGCTACAACCTCCTTTCAGGTAGTTGTAGAGAGCTATAAGGTCTCCCCTCAGCCTCCTTTTCTTCAGGATGAACAACCCCAGTTCCCTCAGCCACTTCTCATAAGGCTTACTCTCCAGACCCCTCACCAGCTTTGTTGCCCTTCTCTAACGAGGTTCAACAAGGCAAAGTGCAGGGTCCTGCACCTGGGTGGGGGCAATCCCCAGTATCAACACAGGCTGGGGGACAAAGGGATTGACAGCAGCTCTGAGGAGAAGGACTTGTCGGTAGTGGTGGATAAGAAACTGGATATCGGCCAACAATGTGTGCCTGCAGCGCAGAAAGCCAACCACATCTTGGGTTGCATCAAAAGAAGCATGGCCAACAGGTCGAGGGAGGTGATTCTAAATAAAATCATAGAATCATTATGGTTGGAAGAGAGCTTTAAGATCATCAAGTCTTACAGCTAACCTATCACGGTGAAGTTACTACAAAACTAAGTCCTTCAGCACTTCAGCACATACATGTCTTTTAAATACCTCCAGTGATGGTGGATCAACCAATTCCCTGGGCAGCCTGTTCCACTGCTTGACAATGCTTTCAGTGAAGAAATTTTTCCTAATATCCAATCTAAACCTCCCCTGCTGCAACTTGAGGCCATTTCCTCTTGTCCTATTGTTTGTTACTTGGGAGAAGAGACCAAACCCCATCTTGCTACAACCTCCTTTCAGGTAGTTGTAGAGAGCTATAAGGTCTCCCCTCAGCCTCCTTTTCTTCAGGATGAACAACCCCAGTTCCCTCAGCCACTTCTCATAAGGCTTACTCTCCAGACCCCTCACCAGCTTTGTTGCCCTTCTCTGGACATGCTCCGGCACCTCAATGTCTTTTTTTTAGTGAGGGGCCCAAAACTGGACACAGTACTTTAGGGGTGGCCTCACCAGGGCTGAGTACAGGGGGATGATCACTGCCCGAGTCCTGCTGGACACACTATTTCTGGTGCATGCCAGGATGCAGGAAATACTTCAGTTTCAATACAGAAAAGGACTTTAATAACTATTCATATTAAATAATAATGAAAAAAATGTGACATTTAGTGCAAAGATCTTATAAGTGTTAGAAATACAAAATATAAAATATCATCTCTGTTTGTCAGTTGGGATAACACTTAATGAAACAAGCAGAGAAAACAGAAATAAGGATATTTACTAATATAAAGTAAGTGAGCCAAAGAGAGGTTCTTTATTGACTTCATTACTTAGCTCATTGCAACCTGGTAACCACTTTCACAAAGGTTATTTATGAAGAACACAGATTAATGTCAGCAGCTGGAGTAAGAATTGGAGCTGGATTTTAAGGCTAGATAGTGGTATGCTGTCTTGTTTTGTTTCTTCTGTGTTTAAAAGGCAATATTTTATTTGTCTCTAACATCAAATAACCAAAAATTAACCACCTGGAATGGAGTGCAAGCATCAGCAGCATCAGTGCAGAAAAAGTTTGCAGAAAAAGAAATAGAGGCTAAAGTGAAAAGCGATAAGAAGTCCAAATCTGACTGTACAGTGATGTGGCACACTTACTGCAAGACCTTCACAATTCTCACTATGGAAAAGAGCCAACACAAAACATCCTCAGAGTATAATTCAGCGGTGGCTTTTATACAGCTGCCCATTTCTGGCATGGTAGGTTGAGGTAGTATATCCAACTAGCTAGCTGCAGTTAAGTTCTACAGGCTTTAGGTGATAAATTATCATCCATTGGTATTATTCCAACGCAGTAGGAGCAACTTTGGCCAGAAGTTCTGCTCCTCTCTGCCCACAAATGCATCCTAAATCATTATCAGATTATCTATCCTTAATGGGCAATCTGTTGACCTGAGCGGGCAGCATGTAATTTGTTTGCATAATATTCTGAGCCCATCTGTGTGACTGATAACATGAGCTCTTCAGATTTTTCCAGGCTTTTCCTGGCCTGTTTCATAAAAAAGATGTAATGATTACAGAAAAGTAGAATTTAGGACAAGTAGACTATCTTGCTGCCCTTGTAAGGTACAGTTAATTTAGATAAAACCTGTCAAGCATATAACTTGTTTTTTACTTGGGATGTATAATGCAAGTATGTATGATGCAAGTTTGTAAATAGAGTAAAAAGATTTATAATTATATTAACAGCGGGTGGTTATATCCAGTGGCCTGGCAGTGAATTATCATTTTAAAGTTCTTATTCTGATGGCATCTTTTAATGAGTATAGCTTCCTAAACATATCAGAAAAAGCAAATCCAACATAAAATCATATAAGTGATTTGTGCCTTCTTGGAGACATGGGATTGGCACCAAATCTTGAATTCAAGAAAAACTCTGCATAAAACTAACAACGGTTAATGATTAATGGTCTATATGTCTTTCTCTTTTCTTTCATTGATCAATGTCAGTCCTTGTAGCAACTCAGAACACCATGGGTTTTGACAGATTCACAACAGAACATTTGATCTGTGGGGTTTTCATAAACTTTGCTGGATGTGACCTAGGGAAACAATGTTTTTTACCTCTGGTACTACTAATCTAATGTAGAAATGAAAGGATAGTTGTTGGTGCAGTTCTAGTTTAAATAAGTTGGATCCAAACCAAATAGCTGAGTTCTAAAATATAATAGGAACTAAATAGTACAGCTGAATTCATGGAAGTACTTAACCTGCTAAGAACCATGCTTTTCCCCAAATCTTTACAGAATTCTAATTTCACTTCTTGTGCATACTGCAGATGTGTGAGCCTGTAAGCCCAGAATCACCAAAGACAGAAATTAGTTCTAACATCGACTTGGAAATTTCCTTAATTCTAGCTGTAATTATTTAATGGTTTCTGCATGCAATACTCTTGGTTCAGTCTCTGGGATGTCAGTGCATATGATGGTAGTAATGCATTCAGCGTCACAGAAAATGAAGTTTAGACCAAATGGGATAGCTCTGTCGTAGCTCTTTTAATTAACTCAGAGAAGACAAGTTTAAAAAGGGCCCCAGTGTTAAACAGCTCACCTCCTGAGGCACGTCTGCTTATTCATTTTTGTCTTGATGTTGATTTATGGCTGTGATTCTTGCATAGCAAAGTAACAGCAATACTGCCCTAGGCCATATGTTATGAGATTTAAAGAAAACAAGGCTGTCCATCAGTTGTGTTCCACCACAGATGTGACTTCTTTAGCAAGATGAAATACAAGTATAAGACATACATACTTAGCTACCTCACCTCCTCACCTGGTTTCAGCCAGCTACTTGTCTCCACTCTCACACTTCTTTTACTACCTTAAAATATGGAAGATGCTTGGCATCCAGAATAGACAAGGATCAATCCCAGCATAAATGGTATCTCTTTCATCTTTTATGCCTTTTCCTTGAAATATAACTCCTTGTACACTTTCCAGAGAGAAACCAGCTTGCCATACCATGGGAAAAAGGGTGATACCCAGCTTGCCTCAAATGTCGGAGGTCAGCCCCCCAGACTAGAAGGACTTGGAGTGGACTTGAGAATTTAGGGTTGTGGAGGTGCTAAGAGCCCTCAAACAGAGCAGGATTCCCATTGCAGTAGGTGCTGTTTGCATGGCAAGCATCCACCTCTTCTGGAAAGAATCTGCAGTGTAAAAGCAATCTGTGGCAGACACACTGCCCCCACCTGCTTCCCCTCCTCTGTAACCTCCAAAAGGCAGGATGAAGGAAGAGTAGGAATTTCCAAGAGAGCCATAAGCATTTTGGTTAACAGTTGTAAATGTTTTGTCTTTATTATTTGTTTTACATGGATAACAGTTTAAATTGGCTGCCATGTGGGATTTACGGAGTACATCCCTCTTCACGGTGTAAAATGCAGATCCCAAACAATGATATTTTAATATTACATATTTCAAAAGTCAGTAGGAATGCACTAGACTGACCTCATACAGTCCTCTTCCTAGCATGGGACACAGAGCCTTAGCTCAGCAATTCCAGTATGCAGACACGAGAAATACTGGAAATTAACTTGATTAAGTTTTCTTGGTTAGCTAAGCTGCCAAGAAAAGACAGTAACATCAAAGTCCTTCATCACCTTGTTAAAAAATGACTTAATGACGGGGGAAAGATCCCAGACTGTTCTGCAGAATAACAGCAACAGAGGATACATCCTTATTTAAATGGATTTCTGTCATATTAGCCAAGTTTTCTTGAGAGCCTTGTTCTGCTCTCCCTGTGTGCAAACATATTTATAGAGATATAATTTCTACAATGTTTATCCATCCACAGGTAGGTTAGAAATCACTAGACTGCTATGAGGCTTGCTCGCTCTGTACACAGGGTACAAAAGTGATAAACAACATGGGATGTGTTAGGCGTCTTCAGAGGACTCCATCAACTCTCTTCATAGAACCATCAAAATTCTGGCTAAAACTGAAAAACCCCTCACTACCTTCTATGGATCAAGAATTCACCAGTGACATTAGGCAGGGTATCCTGAATACCGTCATTGGGTAAAACTTGGATTGACTGTGTAAAATATATCTATATATTTATCCATAATGATAATGGATAATATTTATCCTTTATGATTCGGTCCCAATTTCACGTCCTTAAAACATTTGTTAGTTATTGTATATAATAATGACTGGAATATTATGCACTTCCCTGTCTCTCAGGGAAGGATCACTGGGTTTCAGTGCTATAAAACTAGGGTGCTGTTGAAGTGGTAAACAGGAGGAAAACACAGCAGGTGCAGGAGAGAGCAGAGCAAGAACTCTAGAACTAGAGAAAGCCGCCCTTGTCCAGGGAAAGGAAGCAATTCTCTTCAGCACTCTGCAGACAGACCGACCACTGGTATTCACTCTAACTCTATCAGTGTTAGTGAGGCTCATTTCCAGTTCCCTAGAGATCAACAGTTGTTGCTCAGTAGAGACGTGCCTATTGGAACTGCTTTATTTGTAAAAGTAACACTTTCACAACTGGAAACAGTAGAAAGAGTTAGGTAGCTAAAATACACTCAATATAATAGAAAACAGATGTTATACGAAATAGACATATTATAAGACCCAGCTGTAAGATCAGGAGACATCACCTACATTCAGCGTTGCCAAGTTCATATAGTTTCAAATATTATCTTTAAAATGAGCAGTCATCCCGTTATCTCTGTTGTGCTTGGCTTTCTAAATTTTATAATTCGCTAGATAACATTAATTATAACAATAATAATTCCCCTTGGAACTATTTGTGTGTCCATAACATGAGGATGAAATAACAATAATGACGTGAAATGCCAAGAGACACTGTTCTGTGTTTTTAGTCTTATTTCTGGAACTCCCTCAATGCAAGGGAGAGAAATTCAGGCAATGCTTTCCAGGTGTCGAAGCTCCACAATCCCAGCTACTTTCAGTACACTGTTGTTAGTCTGTTCTTCCTCTAGTCCATTGACCTAAAATAGGATTATCTATATGCTCTAAAGAGAAGTTCCCTTTTTCTTAGCTAAATGGCCGCATTCTGTCCTCAGTTACCATAGCATAAATCAGTCAAGTACCTGTAGACTGAAAAAACCTAAATTAAAAGGGTTGTTTCTGCCCAGTGCCACTCGCCTTAATTAGGATTTAGGTAGAGCACAAACTTCATTATTGCTTTCAGCTGAGAAATAAATTTCCAAACAGATCACTATCAACCATGATTCAGGTGTGTACTTTCATTTAATTATTCTAAACAAACAAACACCATGTAGGAAGGAAGTTTATGCTCTTCTAAAATACTTATAGAAGATCTTTCTGTACCCAATAGTGCAATTTTGAGACAGCAGCTGAACTTTATTTAATAGAGCAATAAGCCATCTACTTCTGATGCACCGATGATTCTGCAGCATGTGCACACATCACCTTTGCACTTAATGGGTTTCCGACAGCTAGGACTGATCCCAGTGCTGTGAATTCATGGACACAGGTTTCTGTCAGTTCAGGTAATAACTGCCTTCTCTCAGACTGAGGAGAATAACTGAAGTTTTGCCTTCAAAGACAGAGACTTGCAGCTTTGGAAAGCAAGAACAACACACAGATGGAGATATACCCAGATTCTCTCTGTAGAAATTGAAAAAAAAGTTCCCAGGCAGCCTTTTTCCAGCTTTGGAAAGTGGGCAGTGCTGGTAAAGAGCCCTTTCATTTCATCTCACTGTTCTGAACCAAAACCTCCCTCATTGTTCTGGAGCTGGGAGGTATCCCCTGGTGTGATATGCCATGCACAGCCCAAGGTGGTTTTTTTGTCCCCAGGCACATGATCCACGTGGTGAGTTGCATTTTAACAGATTCCAGCCCTTTGACATTTCATTTGAAGATATACGGGAGTTAAGAACACAAGTCCAATTTTTTCTTAATTGCTTTGGACTACAGCAACACTGAGGAGCTGCCACTTGGAATCATATTCTGTTCGTTACTCAAATCATATGTAGAAAGGTATCATGACTCACATTGCAATATTTTATAGTGTGTAATCCATAGATGTCTTCACAGACCAGAAAGTTGGAGGAAAGCTATAGTCTCCATTTCTTTTAACCACCATTCATTGCAAACCAGTAGTGCCACAGAGACTACAGTTTAGCTGTTTGAGAGAACAGAAAGTTCACCCTCCCCACTAGTTCCCATTTAACCCAACTTTGCTTCCACTTAGGCTCTGTCCTAGGTGCAGTCACCCTCCAGGGTCTGTTACTCCCCTGAAGAAAGGTGACAGCTCTGAGGGTGCTGAGGTACTTCATGCAAAACCTCAACAGCAGAAGCACGCCTAGAAACTGGAAGTGTGGCTGCCAGAAGAGGAAACTGGAAACTCTGTCATGTCTGTCCTTTGTCACACCCAGATAGTTTCTTGCGTCATCCAAGAATATCCCCCCAACCAAGGAGAACAAGAGTCTACATATCCCAAGCAGTAAAATCAGCCCCCAAAAGAGGAAGCCTGACTTTCAGGAGAGCATGTTATAACCTGAACTTCAGAGCTAAAACTAGCATTCAGTCTATTGCATCCAGCTGCTCAGTTTTTCTTGTTAATTCAAACATATTAATAAGTAACTATTTAAAACAAAGAGCCATCCTCAGGATGCCTCTCAGACTGGGGAACTGCAAAGATAAATGAGGTTAAGAAAACTAATTCTCTCTCTTTTCACCGCATGTTGAAATAGTCTAGCTTTGCACCAGGGACTAATTCCACAGTAGTTAACTTACAACCATGTCAAAAAGTGTTCTCAAACTCTGCCAAGAAATTTCAGAAATGGGTGACATCCAACACTTTTTCTATCCCAGTTAGCAAAAGATCAGTTTTAACCTTCGTTTGTTGTATAAAATGTTCTTTTCCTGGTTTAAAAGTTATGATATTATTTTGATTTTACCTTTGGATGACAGTTCAGCTAGTAGAAGATTACCAAACTCAAGCATTAAAAATACATCTATGAGTCAGCTCCAAAGAATGCAATTGAAAAAAAAAAAAAAGGTAATTAAAAAAGGCAGATTTTCACATTTAAATATCTAAGCTACTTTGAACATGTTTTTTGAGATTTAATCTATAAACATGAGGTACAGTCTCTTTTTTCTTTTTAAGGGAAAAATACATTGGAATTGTGACTTTTACACTGAGAAAAATAATATCTGTTTAATCACATTCAAGAGCTGACAAAAGGTTAGTATTGAATTCCATGTAGACTTTCCATGGCCAACCATTTCTACCATCACAGATCATTTAAGTCTTAATATATTTATCCTCACATAGTTATCCCTTTGAGGTAGAGTAGTAATTACATCTGAGTTTCCCAATGTCTCATAACAAGCCTAGGAACAGAACTCTGGCATTGTTCGCTCCGATAGTAATTTCTTCACAAAAACACTTTTTCACATTATGCAGTTATTTTGTTTTCAGCCCCACAGCACTGATTGAGCCAGACCTTGTTTACAGTTTATTCATCAGAACTGCTGAAACCAAGGCACGGGAATAACTGCTCAGGCAAAACCAAAGAAGTGCATCAGTCAGAACTAGATCCCATGGACCTTGCCTTCCATACATGCATTTTATCTTCAAATCAAGCATCCTTCTTACCATGAGAGGTAATATAAATCATCCAAAAGCAAGATAAGCTCCACTAACATACCTGTTCGCAAATAATATCACCGAGTAAATGAGATCATTTTCACCTGAAGAGCCTGTTTATATTACCTTGTACAGAAATAATGGTGAGAAAATCCAAGGTATTTAGGGAGACAAGTGGATATCCAAGAGACATTGTCTCTACAGCTTGTACAAGTGTAACAAGGCATGCTGTCTGCTTGGTACTTCAATTCTTTTTTCCAAAACAACAATAATTGTGAAACTTGTCTGGCATTGAGAAGTTCTTTGGAAGCTGAAATTAAAAAGCACCATACAAGGAAGACCGATGTTTTCAATTAGGAAGCGTTTCCATGAAATGAATGTACTCACCTGGAAGATGGGAAATATGTACTCTAAATGAGGCAGTGCACTTTTATCGACCAGGATTTCCCCACATCCCAGACAACTGGCCTAATCTCCAGATGAACAGCTTTATCTGTTAGTATTATTATTTAAATTGAATTTGGAAATGAGAAAAGACAGCTTTATTGAAACCATTATTTCAGGAAAGATATTGGTTTCAGACAATAAATATTTCTGGCTCCCTGCCTTTTTACTGCTGTCATTACGTTTTCCCTTAAAAAATGAGCAAAAAGTTCACAACAAACCTTAGCCCATTCTTCAGCAACAGCAAGAAACTAATTTCTAATGATGACAAGGGCAGATACCAAAATTTAAGTTAAATAATTCTAACGATAACAATAGCGTCAGTCACAGGCATCTGGAAGGGTTTAATTCCATCCTCATGCAGTTTTTTACAACTATTTTTCTGAGAACTCTTAAGGATGAAACTTTAGAGCTGTGCTTCAAAAGCAAAAAAGCAAAAGCCACAAAAATAAGGTTTCATTGTAAACACTTGCTTTTCAAGAGCAAGCCATCATATTTATCAGCAAGAGAACTCCCAAATCACACCTACACACCTTGAAAGCCTTTCACATCCACTTCAGTAACTCAAACACACACAGGGTCCAAATTTGATGATGGTCCCAAACTGCTGCCCAAGTTTCAAAGCCTACACGTGTTCAGAAGAGAAGTGCAGGGGATGCGTCCTCAACTTCTGCTGAACCCCGGTAGTCCTTGCATTGCCTGTGTGCTTTCACCCCAAAACCATGGCAACACAGAAAGGTAGGGAACTACTGAGTCGCCTCAGCCCCTGCTGATACACCAGCCAGTGCACATATGCACTATTAATATGTGTTTTCTTCAGCTCAGAGACACTGCCGCATCTCAAATCAGCCTTTAGCACTGCTCCTTGAAGAGGAGAGTAAAGGCTGAAGCAGCAATGTGTTTGCATTAAGATATTTAGGCTTGTGTGATGCTTGCTTCAAACTTGAGTATCATCCTCTTTCTCTAAACCACCAGCAAAACAAGAAAAGCAAAACAACAAAGTAAAAATGAATTAATAAATGCAGCAATATTTTATGTGCAAGAAACCCAAATCTCAGCAGAACATCAGAGAATCCTAAAGTATCTTCTTCTGTTCTGCAGCCTTCCTTGTCACTGAAATAACAAACTACATAGGAAAAAGCGTTTCAGGACAATACTGGAGATGGCAATTTTGTTGCCCCAAAGAAATAGAGAGAAATGATGTATATTTACGTAGGAACATGAAGTAATTAAAATAAATCCCTGTCTTTACAAAGCAGATAGCCCAGTCATGGGGAAATAATGTCTAGACTATTCTAAACTGATGAGACAATAAAGAAATTAAAGGGAGAACACCACAGCACTGAGTTTTTAAAGAGAAAGGAATATAGCACTTAGTCAGATGATCTAGTTGAAAAAGCATGGGTTCCCAGAATTATGAAATCCTCTGGAAAAAAAAAAAAGAAGAAAAGTCAATAATCGTATAATCGAATTAATTCCATAGCCTAATATTAGAAAAAAGCAGGACAATACTGCAAGGAAACTGAAAAAGATCAGGAAAACTACATCTTAAATAAATCTAGCTGCAGTTACTAGCAGATTCTAGGGGACGAAAACTGTCTTGTTCAAATAAAAACAAATAGTAGAATGCTGTCACACAGATCACAGATGAGTGGCCTACCCTTAGCAAAGAAACTGATAATATCAAAAAGAAAAGGTAAAAGAGAAATGCAGCACAAATTGAACAAACACACTCCTGTGAAGGAACTAAGAATATAACAGTGAACCCAGAGGAAAGAGAACAAAATAACTCACGAAGGGTGCCTTTACACAGGCACATGCATCGCTCTCAGCAAGATTCACAGGACAACTCTCCTCTTAATATTCTGTTATGATGGAAAAAATACAATGTTCAGTCAGCTATCCCAATTTATATATATAACTCAATAGAGCAAATTTCTTCAAGGTGATGCAAGTGCACAGGGACCAGTGCTAAAAGCATCTACAAAGCAAAGGAATGCTCATCCACAGCTTATCTTATCCAAGACAGAAAAAGTGCTACTAATAGTAAAATATCCTCAACAGTGCAATTCACCTGCTCCAAAAATCAATAGCACTAATACTCATCTTTCTACATTTAAGCTACTCAACCCTTCTGTGCTACAAAGCGAGGTGCATGGGGTGGAAGATGGCAAAAATAGAAACACTGCCCAATTTCACCAAAGCGGCAATTCTAGATGAGAGTTTAGGAGTGTTCAACACTAGCACACGTCTATGCTTTCTGTGAAGCTGCTTGTGGGGGAGAACAGCACACAGCAGAGATTCTCCAGTCTACATCCCTGTTTAAGAGCTTGGTGGCTGGTCTGGACTGAGTGACAGCCCTGGTCCTGCCTGAAGGACAGTCCGGTTGAAAGATCGCTTCCTCCCAGAATGTGACACTCAGCCTGGAAATGTAATACAGGAGTCAGTCACATTGTCACTAACAAAGAAAATCCCACCTGTGACCCCAACCACACCAAGACAACTGGGGTTGATGGAAAAAAGTGCTTTAATGGAGACATGCATTATATCTAATGAAGAGAAACGCTCCAGAAATAGTTTGTGACTTCAGCCAAGTTCTTTGTCTAAAACTTACCAAGAAACAGCTCAGGGATTTTTCTATCACATTGTTTCAGTGTGTCCTTTGTCTGTTATTTCTAAGAATTAAAGCCTTCTCTTTCCTCTAGGTCAATACTGGCAAATAAGATACATATCTAGATACCTCAGCTCTTTCTAAAGCTATTACAACAGACATTCAACACCACAAACATCCAAGTTCTCCCATCATGTAAAAAGAGCTTGTGATCTAATGATACCAATTCTAGGAAGCAGAGAAGAAAAACCTTATGTTGTCATTGTGGTGTTTGTGAATTCATTTGCGGTAAGTGCATCATGTTACCATGAAGATGTCTGTAAGGGCTTTAAGAGCAAGATAGGGCAATGCATTTTAGATGGATTGAATGTCTTTAACCCTGCCCTGAGAATGTCTTAAATGAGGCTGAAGGGCTGGATCTCATGTATGGTGCTGTATAGTAACCATCAATGTCAATGACAGTTTTACAGTCTTAATATACATTGAAGAGCTGAAAGGCCTTATTACACAGAAGCCTCTTGTATTTGGTGTTCAAACTGAAGAACAACCATCAACCAGAGTTGCTCTAACCACACCATTGCAGACTGGGCTAAAAGAAAAAACACCAACAAAAAGTACCTAAACAGACACACAGTGAGGAACAGGACTAGGCAGAGCTTTTCTTCTGCTGTTACCCCAGATGCCCAGCAAGGAGAGGTCTGTGTTAACAGTGATCAGCTTGCTGGCCAAGTACAGCTCGTATTTACACCAGATTTATGCCAGCCAAAGAGGATAATATGGCTCATATTTCCAAGCAATATTCACAGCCCCCAGGTTGGAACTGGTTCAGATCCACTCTCACAGATGCAGCTCCCACTGCAGTTGGGAAACTTTATCTATGTAATTGTACCGGTGTAACCAATCATAAAAGTAGGCTTTCAACCCAAGAATTTATTGGGTCATTTTGGCGGTGCTTAGTTGATCGACTGGGGTACCCCTAGAAGTTCTCCATGTTTGAACAGACCTATTAAAAGAAATAAAAAGGATATCACCATAAATCCCATAATAAGCAGACTACTAAAATCCTCTTTCAGCAGCAAGGAGCAGCGTGTCCCTTCATACAGGTACCTTGTGTTCTACTAATCTAGAAGATTAGTGGGCAAATCAAATTAAAGCAGAGTGAGTCCTCAGATGAAGAAGTAAAAATTAAACTTCATTGTGTCCCCATCAAATCTCTGGATCTGCATCTCCACTCTTTACATCATGATAAAAATGAGAAGAGGCATGAAAGAAAAAAAATTGGCTCTAGATGAGCCACATATCTGTGATGAAAAATTTCATCTGGCCTCTTGTATGCAGAAGCAGAACTCATTTTAGATTTTTTTCAGCTGTCCTCAAAGAAAGGACAATGTAGGGTCATATTTTATTTTTTTTTAGATTGCCTGCAATAGGGATATTTTAACTGTGGCCATTCTCAGCAGAAACAACTTATTGTTGAGGATAGAATGTCTTCTCTCAGACCTTGCCTTTCCCCGCCTGTAGGAATGCACACCCCATTAGAGCCCCAAAGCTCCCCAGCTACAATTCTAGAGTCCTGCAGCTCCTTCTGCTCTCCCCACTGATTTACAGGACCAAGAAGACATTGCACTGCCCAGGTCCAAAGTACCAGCCACATCAGTGGTAGCAAGGTAGCTCCCTTCTTTAGTGATACAAAAGACAGAATATCAGCTGTGGTACCAAAGGAGCTAAGAAGAAATAGCTGGTAAACAAAAGTCATGTTTAAGAATACAACACGGTGAGACCAGGACTGACTTGAGGATCTTCACTCCATCCTCCATTCTGCACCAAACAGTTTGGAATCTAAGATGCCTCAGATTTCAGTCAAGCATGGATTTAAAAACAGTGCTGTTTTCCCTTTTGTAATACTGTGTAGAACAAGGGAGTATCATATCACTCTACCAAAGTACTGCACTGCAGAGAAATTTTGTCCCAGCTTGACATTTTTCTGACTCTCTGATCTTCCAAAAACATAACTTTCTGAATTCCTGAACTATGAAATTTCACAATCAAGAGATTAACAACTTATGACTGCATTTCCAGAAATAATAAAATTAATGAAAGCAAACCCATGCACTTCATTTCTATTTTTTCCTTTTCTCTTTTCTTTTCTTTTCTTTTCTTTTCTTTTCTTTTCTTTTCTTTTCTTTTCTTTTCTTTTCTTTTCTTTTCTTTTCTTTTCTTTTCTTTTCTTTTCTTTTCTTTTCTTTTCTTTTCTTTTCTTTTCTTTTCTTTTCTTTTCTTTTCTTTTCTTTTCTTTTCTTTTCTTTTCTTTTCTTTTCTTTTCTTTTCTTTTCTTTTCTTTTCTTTTCTTTTCTTTTCTTTTCTTTTCTTTTCTTTTCTTTTCTTTTCTTTTCTTCTTCTTTCTTATTTTAGTTCTCTTTCTTATTTTTTAAACAATTGTGGAGGGGAAAAACTTCAGTTAGTTAGACAGAAAACAGCCTTTGAAATTATCTGAAAGTTGGGAATCTAAACAACAGCAAGTAAACTCATTTATTTCCAGTTATTTTCTTTCAACAGCTAGTAGTAGACCGATAAAAGCAGCTATTTTTCCCAACAGCCTGATACAAAGTAAATTAGTTACCATTCTGTTACAGTGCACAGAATTTAATATAATGCAAGTGAGGCAGAGGGCACCTGCAAATGAACCTCGTGTTGTTAGACCATTAGATGACTGAGCAATCTACTTTTGCACGGTGCTCATTTAACTGTTACCAGTTGGATAGAAAATCTGTTGCTGGGAATTCATCATCTATTCTTCATCAACACTCTTTTTAACAGACTGATCTAGGGGTGACTGTGAATGCTGATTGGTTTTCCTTAGATTCTAGGGAAATCACAACATGTAAGTGGAATATAAAGAAGGAAGAGAAATAACCTAGGGCCACGAACAACATAAAAAGAAAACAAGCAAACACAAAACAATTGTTGGAGGCAGGGAATAGCCAGGAAAAAAACATAAAACAATTTGATGTATTTTAACATCAGAAACCCTAAAGCAATACAAGAATATGCAAACTCACTATATTAGTTGCTTTTAGCAAATTAAAGCTCCACAAACAGCAGTACAGATGCATCTGCATTATAGCAGACCTGGGATATGCATGTATTTTTACCTCTGCAAACCTTTTATTACTGCAGTCTATTCTGGCAGCCTTGCAGTCAAGGCTGTGTCTTAGCAAAAAGGCACAAAACTTGCACCTCTGCAAAATACGGATAAAAAGCAAGAGACGACTCTCATGCTGAGGATGCTGAGGATGCAATGAATTCCTTTCTTTTCTACTTAAGCCTTAAAGAAGGCATCAGGGTTACCACATTTGTGCCTACACTCGCTTTTGACTGGAAGAGCAGCGTTTCAGTTTCTTCAGCCATTTGGCAAATCACCCTGCAGAATTCTAGGGATTTGCTACAGGGACTCCACTCACAAGGCTCTTCCCACACAACTGATGACTTAAGAGTTCATTTCTGATTGTTAATCATCTCTAGGAATTCATCACTCTGGTTCAATGTTCCCCCTCACAGGAATTTAAACTTTTAATGTTGCAAGTCATTTCTTTGTTTAATAATTTATATTCCTGCATCAAGACTTGCCCTAAAATTAATAGCACTTGCACTGCCTAACATGAAAAGGTTTTTAAAACACCTCTAGCCCAGAACAGAAACAGTGGGCACTGACTTCAAACCTGAAAATGCTACACAACAATCAGGTCAGTTGCTGCAGTGATTTGCTCAGTCCATGCAGCAGTGTAGGAACAACAACAAAACTGCCAACAAGAAAAAAAGCTTGAAAACGTCCAAACCTTTAGTAGGAGAGCTGTGAAATTCCAATATTGTAAGCTTATGGAAAGCTGTGCTCCATGCAGCCTTAAGTCTTAAATTGCTAGCAAAAGTATCTTCCTTCTTCCTCCTGACTCTGGACCCGATTTTATTTTTTTGGATTCTAGTTCATGTTGTCAGCTTTCAACTCCACATACCATCAATCTACAAATACACCAGTTTGTTTTTGCTTTTGTTTTCCAAAAGTTTTATACTGTTCTAGAATAAACATCTTGGGGAAACATGACATGTGGATTAACCTTTCCACTTTTAGCAGTGAAGTGCTGGCTTTAGTGATCTGTGCTGTGTTGAGTCAAAGTGCATTCAACTATTCCACTGATTTCTGAAGAGCTTGCAATAAAATTGTGCATACACAGGAGATCAGATAAGTCAGACCTCTGCCTTTCAGACCTACTGATTTTAGTAGATCTAGAAGAGGCCAAAAGGCCAACAGCTCACCACAGAGTACTTCTACAAAGCCTCAGATCAGACAGAGGTACAGCCCCAAATTAATCTCTAAGTTAATTTGCTATGAAAACAATCATTGTCCAACACCTTTGACGTCTTCTTATACTTTCTAATGCTCAATTTTAATATTGTGTGTCACACATCTGGATGACTTGCTACATCTTCCATTCCATTTTGCAGTCAAGAAGTGTTTAAAATTACTTCATCTAATTCTGGGCAGTCTGATGTTCCTATCCTCTGTCTTAACCAGAGCAATGGACTAAAACCTCACTGAAGTCTTATGGTATTTTCTTCAGTGAAATATAATTCCTCATTCCTTCCAATAAAATAGTGAGTTTTCTTAATGATTTGGGATAGCCAGTATCACCATTATGTTGGACCAGAAGCATTGACACAGATCCTTGAGTCAAAACTATAATTCCCCAAAAGAAATTCTGATAACCTTTGTTTTCCCTCAGTTAATCATATGGCATTGCATAAACCTGATTCCATGCAGACCTTTAGAACTTCACCTTCATTCTCTCCCCCTTCTTATTTTCCTCTCTACCAGTGTTCAACAGATGTATAGTTTTTTTCACAAAATCTGTATTCTGTAAACAATTTTTCCCCTATCCAGAAAACTATGACTTCTCACTGTTTCATCACTTCTACATCTTGATTGCTTTTTTGATTTTGCTGCAGAAAACTTACAGAATGTAGAGGTTCTAATAATGACCTTCCCCTGAAGTAGAGTAGTTCCTGAAAGCCAATTGCCTACAAACCATTGCTTCAACCTGTGCCAGATTTTAAGAAAGCAACTTCAGCAGATCAGATTTGCAGATGCTTGCCATAGGAGTGACTCTCAAGTTATTAGCCATGCTAAAATGCAGGTCAGGTTTTCCATGACCCAAACTTCTTTCTTGGATTTGAGAGCAGTCATATCCCACTTTTGGATCACTGCATGTTCCTGGATCACGAACTTGATTTAGAGCAGTTCTGCTCTGAACACCCCCTTCTCACATTTTTTCAGAATGCCTTTTCCAAGAGTTTCCCCAGGAGTTTGCCACTTTCTTTTAGCATTTCAAAAACTGAATAGTAGTCTTCAGCTGCAGACCTAATGAATTCCTTGCATTTCCAAATCTATCCATTTAACCAGGTTATTTTTCAATCCAGGAAAGAGATTTTCTTCGGATATATGTGATGCCCTCTGCTAACCAGTCTTGCGTTTATAATGAACCTTTTTATAAACAGGGATTTTTACACTGCCAGCACTTAATAGAACTGCTTCTCTTCATTTTGGCATTATCTGATTTCCCTGTGTCTGAATAGTTCAATAATGGTATGACCCGGGATAGAATCTTCTTTTCCCTGCACATAGAACTGTACTTATGATCAGCTTTCACCTTCTGCCATTTTCATGTTTAGCACCATAGCAAACTCCTTACTTTCTGAGTGTCACAGAAGCACAAAAGCACAGAATGTTTGAGGTTGGGAGGGCCCTCTGGAGATCATCTGCTCCAACATTCCTGCTCAAGCAGGGTCACCTAGACCTTGTTGCCCAGGACCAAGTGCAAAGAGTTTCTGACTATCTCCAAGTATGGAGACCTCATAACCTCTCTGGACAACCTGTTCCAGTGCTTAGTCACCCTTACAGTAAAAATGTGTTTCCTGATGTTCAGAGGGAACCTCCTGTGTTTCAGTTTGCATCCATTGCCCCTTGTCCACTGGGCACCACTTAAAAGAGCCTGGTTCCATTTCTTTGTACCTTCCCTTCAGGTATTTACAGACATTGATAAGATCTCACTGAGCCTTCTCTAGGCTGAACAGTCCCAGCTCTCTCAACCTTTGGTCATAGGAGAGATGCTCCAGTCCCATCATGGCTGGACTCTATCCAGTATGTCTATGTGTCTCTTGTACTAATGAGCCCAGAACTGGACACAGCACTCCAGGTGTGGCCTCAGCATTGTCGAATGAAGGGGAAGGATCACTTCCCCAGACCTGCTGGCAATACTTTGTCTAATGCAGCCCAGGACACTATTAGCCTTCTTTGCTGCAAGGACACATTGCTGGCTCCTGTCCTTGGCATCCTTTAGATTTCAAGTCCAGCTGACTATCCATAAATTGTTTTATTGTCAGTTTAGCTTTACAGCCCTTGGTATGCCTGTAGCACCGATCTCCACAGGTCCACCATCAGATCAGAGACAACTGATTCTTGCCTCAATATTTAGCTTTTGGCACGCTTTAGCTAGTTGTATTTCTACTGCACATCCAGGACTTGCATCATTTCTAGACCAATCTGTTTTCTGAGAGCAAAATCTTCAGTTTTATTAGACTTGGGTGACTTAGCTTGGCCATTAAGATACGCCTTCACACCTAACCATTTATTTGTGCTACAATGCTGAACTAAAAAAAATAAGTTATCCTTATATTTTTTTATGTAAGCTGGGACATCCAGACCTCTGGCCAAATGGCCCTCTGTCTAAGCTTTCTTACCACTCCAGAAAAGACTTTTCTAACTGTGTTTCATCCTGCCTAGACATTTTGCATTTATTGTTCTAACAAAAGCATTCAACTAAATGCCTTTTTTTTCCCCTGCTTTTTATGGTAAAAAAATTATAATGGTCTTTGGATTGTATGAAGTTATTCCACTATTTGTTCCATGTTATTATAGGTAGGTAGTAGCTCACAGTATATCTTTTTGATTCTTCAGGTTACCTTCCTGACCAGAAAGAAAAGCTAAATTGGCTTCTTCTAATTCAGGTAGAAAAAGAAATTGTGAAGAATGTAGGTGACAGCCATGTTTGATGCTGCTGGTGGTTTATAAGCATCTGAACCCTCTTAAACACAAGGGATGGAGACAAACAAAGGCAGTTTCCTGGCTCACAGCAAGCATCTTTCCAGCAGTCTTCTAGCCCACCCTCCATATTTCTAAACTTAGATTGATTCTCCCTTTCAACCTCAGTTCCAACCTCTCCTTTCTCCACCTCAGTTTGCATCATATACACCAAATTTTCTTCACAGAGGTTATGCTAGCTACTGAATGTTATTACTCCTTCTGTTTTGGACAAAATTTGTCTTTAACTGTCTTCTATAGCTATTTTACATGAAAAGTAACGGTTTAGTTAAGTTTGACTTAACTTTTTAATATTATGTACTTTAATATTATTCATACAGTAAAAGATTCTAGTATAGAAAGGTTAATAGACATAGTTCTAACTCTTCTGTCTTGTCAAATAAACATTGGTTTTTGACTTAATGATATTTCTCAAGCACAACATCATATCAAGAAATCTTTTTTCTGTGAACTTACAAGCAAATCCCAGGTGTTTCTATGGGGATAAAGCTTTTACTTTCCAGCAGAACCCTATGATATTAAATAAATATTAAATGTGTGGGAATCAATGAATATAAGGGAACCAATGATAAAATTGGTATATCACAAATCACTCCTTCTGGGATATGTGTATGTTAGAATGGCTACCTCAGTCAGGCTCACCAAAGCACAGTAGTCCAGCTGATTGATGCTAACAGCTTGTTCAAAAGAAACGACAGCTACATCATACCTTCTAAAGCACAGAAGTCTTAGCTTCTCAAGGGTGTGGCACAACTGAACCCGACTCCAGATACATTGAATTCATAATGAAATTGATATATCATCTGGGAATGCCTGATAACCCTATCCGGGGCATCAGATTTTGATGAAGTTAAATGACAGTTGGTTTGACTGATTAACACAGCTTCACCTATGCCTGCATTTCAGTTTTCCAAATGCATGAATCTGGGAGCATTCCATTCTGTCAGACGAAAGACTATTGTCTACCATTTGTATCTCTTCCAGGACGCCTCTTTACATGTCTGGTATGTAACGTCACTTAATTTTCCACATGGCAATCCAGGAAGGATATGGATCAACTGCAGAAAGTTCAGGGAACAGGGCTAGTAAAAAGACAACCAACATTTACAAGAAGAAAGTAAAAAACTGAGCTGTTTTCTTTAGAGAGGGAAGACTAGGGAGGTATGGATTGACTTTTCAAATATGCAAGAGGTAGCCATAAAAAAATAAAGGGAATAAAGTCCTCTCTATGCCTACCATGAGTATAGCCAGTATTAGTGTTTTAAATTAAGTAGTAGAGATTTTGTTCAACGTTGGAAAAGAAAAGCTTCCTGGTGATAAGGACAATGAAACACAGGAATAAGTTGTCGATCAAAGCTGGTGGAATGTTCACCATAGAAGATTTTAAGGATTTGTTTGACAGACACCTTTCAGAAATTAAATCCATTTCATGTACACCTACTTCATGTATACCTTCATGTTTACTGTCTTTTTCTTCATCTGTGCTCCTTTGCAACCCTATTTTCTATGATCCAGTCTTCCCTTTAAGTTGAGTTCAGAGAGGTTTTTCAGGCAGCCTTATCCACTTCAGAAGGCACTTAAACATCTGCCTATGACTTTTGATGTACTTCCAACTTTAACATTTTCAGATAATACAAAGAAGCATTTCAGTTGAAGATTCATTGTTTGATGTTTAAGTCATGGATTTTCTATGCCTCTGAAATGCAATTGCAGCCTCTTCAATATATGCTGTTTTTTCTTTCTAGACCATTTCCATTGATTGAGTAAAAAAAGATAGCTATGGAGCTGCAGCTAACGACTCTATTTTGCTACACAGATACCAAATCTAGGAGAGGTTGTGTGATAAGTGGATTTTAGCACTCTTTATTAGTGTCAGGCCACAGAATTTTGATTATGCCCATTTTATTTCTTATCTTCCTTGCTGGATTTTTTGCTGCACGAGATTCAAATATATCTCTACTGAAAGTCTTATGAGAGAGAATACAGATAGAAAATTAAATAACTGTTTATGGACTTTTCTGATATGAAAATCCCAAGCTGCCAAGATTCATCCGAATCAGTTCTGGGAAAAGAGCAAGGCTGCAGTAATATTATATTTTTCTAGTTCACTTGGTGACTTATTTCCTTAACATAACCATTCGCTCTAGACCCTTGAGTGATGACTGTGAAGTACAATCAGCCACCATCTCTATCAACATCAGTGAAACATATTTTTGCTGAAGGGCAGAAGAATGCTCCACTACAGAAAAGGAAGTATTCTGCAGTATCTTACACAGCTTATTAAAATGTTTCAGTCCATATACAATTTTAAAATTATACTAATTGTTCAGCTTCTCTTTTCACCACTGGAAGTAATCTGCATTACTCTGCTCCTAATGGTGTGGTGGAAGTACAGTGGAAGTTTACCTAATTAAGTTCCATTTTCTTCCCAACTCTTGAGATGATCTGGGAAACTTAGATCTGAATTCATTGAAGATCTAAGAAAAGGGCATTAGTGCAATTTTTTAACACTAAACGGTGAACTTGGAACACATATTTCAGCATCCTCTATAAAAAAACACGGTACCCAGAAGAAAATACAGAACGTGAAATGCAAGTCATTTAAGACTTATTGTAGATTCTGCTTCTACAAAATGCACCAATTAGTCAAGGATTGATTTTCCAGGGCAAGCAGCTCTACAGGAGATGTTTCCTGAACTATCAATATATTATTGCTTTTTCAGTGAGTGATGAAGCTTGCCTGCCTGACAGAGCATTATCAGCTCACCTGGAAACACATCTCCCCTGTTTTCTAATAGGAGAAAGGCCTTGAGCAGTGGACGTCTCTGACACAAATGCAATACACAGTGGCATTGTCATTATCACATGATCCCTAGTGGCTGGATTATTCATGTAGGTCACTGGCAGAAGCGACTGGAAAAAAATAGATCATTCTCTTTCCTAATAGCATGTTCTTCCCTTTTCCTGGCACATTTCCCTGACTTTTGACATTGTAATCATGAAGTAGAGTTGAAGGATAGAGCCCATCTCCCTGCTTAGTCTTTCTCCCCTCAAAGACCACATAAATTTATGTCACCTGCCCTTAAAAACCTCCAAAAAGGAGATTACACCCTCACTCTGGGTAGTCTCTTCTTGTTTTTCATTCATGAGTGAATTAATTAGACTGCCTAAGAATAACTGTAGCAGGTCAACTCAAAGGTCCTTGTAGTCCAGAATTTTATCTCCAACAGCCGTGAACAGAAGAGTGTAATAGCAGGACCAGCACATGGTAGTACTTCAGGCTTCATGCACTGGCTGCAATGAATTCTGGTTTAGGAAATCACTGACCCAGAGTTGCTTAATATTTTGTCGTAACACGCAACTTAAAACTCACCCCCGAAGGCGAGATGCTATGTGGAATAAGTCTACACTGAAGAATTATACAGCCTTAAAGTTAATTCAAGATTCAGTGTTACAATTTATACTGTAGTGAAAATCACTTGAAATTCTTCAAAGGCATTCAATCAAGTTTCAGATTTTATACCCCATTTCACCTATTCCCACCATTCTGCCACGGCTCTTAATAGACTTCAGGGTGCTCTGAATTAGGCTCAGGAAAACATACAAGTCCTCGCTTCTGGAAACTGCTGTCTAGACTAAAACAATAATCAGTTAAAAGTTTTTACAATAGGATTCCCTTCCCTCCTCTGCTTGAAAAAGTTTCTATTCCTCTTCTTTTTTTCCCAAATGCTTATCTAAAAATAGTGACTTTGTTTCAGGAATATTTTCAGTTTCAAGCAGGCAAAAAGGATTTTGTGAAAAAAAAAAAAATTGGAAAATGATGATTTCAACAAAGAAACTCTTGCAAAAATTATGTCTTTTTCTAATCTTTTGAAAGAAAAGCATTTTCTTTTTTTTCTTTATAAGAATTTTCCTCTTTCTGTCCTCCTTTCATATATTACTTTCTGCTTCAAACAATATATAAAGGAAAAAAACTAACAGTGTTTGCCACATGTTAGATGATAGGCATGGCCAATGAGAGAGAGATACACAAACATAGCAGTAGTTAAAGGTAAGAAAAAACATGTTGCATTTCTTAAAATTATTGCTTATGTGCCTTTTAAAAATCATTATTTAATTAACATTGATGTAACATCCTCATTTTGCAGATGCACCTCATCATACTTGTGATTTTCCACTTTCTTTTGATTTGCCTGATTAATCTCTGCCTCTTGTAAAGATTAACTGCTTTAGATGGCTATATATTGCAGCAAACAAGAAGCCAGGAATATCTCAGATAAGTTCAATGACGCAGCAGTCTAATACTTTCTCTGAATTCAATATAAAGATTCCTTCATGCTAAGAAGAATTCTTAGATTTTGGAGCATCTCAGCAGCATACTCTGAAGGTATGAAAATGGTATCACACAGTTTTGTTTGTGAGCTAGTGGACAGGCAGCTGAAGCAACTAAGGAGATAATAACTTGGAATAGTGTCTATTTAGTACAACTGGCCTGTTGTTAATTTACCAGGCATATTTCCTTGACGTGAAAAATGTTAGATACAATGGAGACAATACAGATATTCATTCATTTTCAGATGTGGGCTTAGGATGTCTGAAGACCTTTGGGTGGTGACATACTTCAGATAGGCAGCTGCATAAATTACCAGTTCACTTAGAGTGCCAAAAGACAAACTGAAAAAAGCCTCAAGTTCCCCACTTTGTAAAATACCCAAGTGAATGAAACATCAGAACAAATTTTGGAATGCTTTAGGCTGAGAGCTGGTGACCAAGCCAAGTTACCAGCAGTGTTCAGCAAAGTTATTTTAATCTTCTTTGGATGTTTTATGCTTCTTCCTCTCCTAGCATGGCTCCCCTTGGACGGCTTCAGTTAACAAACCGAGATTTTAGATTTTGAGGAAAAAATGAGAAATAAGGAGGAAATTTTAGATTTGTTGCTTAAGAAAGTCCTAGCAAATATTATACTGAAGAAAAAGAATAAGGTAACTAATCCTTAAGACCTCTTTATTTAGATACAAGTGTGTAGCTCTGAACAACCAACTTAGAAAGTTTCTTTTTATTGCTGTTTTATTAATTAAAAACATAGAACAATAGGTTATCTTTTCCCAATAAGTACACAACAGTAGAACATACATATAGTACACAAATATCATCGTATTTTGTATTATTTATAAAAAATAAACTAAAATCATGAGAAGGCCTTTGAATTACACAGGAACCTATGCAAAATGAAAAACCCGAGTGAAAGTCTGCACTGAAGTCAATGTTCTTAAGGGGTAAGGAAATAAATACTATGTTTAGCTCGAGCTATAGAGAAAAGCTTTAGAATATGAACCTGCTTAGCTTTCCCACCCCGGAATACCCAAGGGCTTCATTAGCTGTAAGGTGGTATATCCAGGGGAAAAAAGCCTTACATTTTTTAGGGCTCCAGAGAGAAAATAAAGGGTACATGCCTTTGCAAATCTCCAGTAATGCTATTTTGATTAGAGGAAGGTTTCTTTCTAAGGAAGTTATTAACTACAGGGGTTTAGAAATGTTATTTTAAGATACAGGACTAAAGCAGTTGCACTTCAGTGAGCATTAGGAAATTATTTCTGGCTGCTTTTAAAGGGGTGCAGAGGGGTTAATTGGCTTTCTGCAGAACTGCAGAAGGATATGCTGACAGGCCCAAGTATTATTTTGAAGACCAGATAAGGAAATACACAGGCACACATACAGTTTGTGGAAGTACTGTCAGCAAAACTGACAAGTATTCCAAGTTGTACATTCACAAGGTGTCCAAAATCCTGTAAAAACACCATACAAACCTTAGGGGAGGAAAAGACAGCCTGATGACAGGAGCTTGCTCATTTTATGGGTACATTGAAGAGGGAACTGGGAACCTCCTCCAAATAAAGCCTGGAAGAATTTGAAAGGTTCCTTCTGACCAACTCCAAGAGCAACGTTAAGAGAAAAATAACTATTTCATGCATTTTTACAGGTTTGCCATTTTGCAGCAGGTACCAGGGATGGGGGCTTCTGAGCTCAAGTGACTATCGTGCCTTTTGCAGTGAGCCTGGATGCTTCAGGATAGAAGAGTTAATAAGTTTGTCAGTGCTGTTTTCAGTCCTGGATGATGTCAGTCCTAGACCCATCATGTGGAAGGGGCCCGGCACAAAATAGCTCTAACAGCAGCTGTGCAAGACATACTTAGTGGACAGTGAAGGTGCAGCAAGTGGGGTGACTTTCTGTGTAAGCAAGATTTCTGCACCATGCTCCAAAAGCCCTGTAACCCTCACCGACAATGTTGACTCCACCACCAGTTTGTCATTGTGGATGGAGATTCACCAAGATATTCATGCACTAAGGGTATGATGCCTTCTCCTTTTGCCACACTGAGAGGGAAAAAGGACAATGTCAACGATGGATTATCTTTCCCATAAGAACAGAAAGACCAAGACATCATCCTTGGCATTCCAGTAACAGAAAGAGCACAAAGCGTATCACGCATTCATACTCAAGTCCAATAAGCATTTCTTTCTTGGGTTTATCTAAATACATCATCAGCTCTGCTCTCTGCACTTCTGTAAGTGCTGAGGTTGGAACTAGATGATCTTCAAGGTCTCTTCTAACCCTAAACCATTCTATGATTTTATAAGCTCACAGCTTTCATACTGGTGCTGTTTTTGTACCCACTGTGTCTGATGCCACCAGTCAAATGCGCCGCAGAGAGTCTGCTTGTTTTGAAGTCTTTCTCTTACTCACATTTTAAGCTCAGGAAGGGATGGCCAGGCCTCAGGATTCCTGCTTTGAATTATACAGCTTGCTTTAAATAAGCTGGCAGTAAAGTCCTAGACATGCCCTTCAGTGACAGACATTGCTGCAGAAAGAACTGCACTCGTTTAAAACTGTGAGTGAAAACAGATCTCAGATACTTGGTCTCTCATGAAGAAAATCATCATCATTTATTGTCTCCTGGCACTGCTGAGTCAATGTGCGCAGCTGACCGCTAGAGATGCATGAGGACGGATGATGGCACTTGAGGATTACAGAAATATAGCCCAACCAGCTGACACCAAGGCAGGCTTAAAAAATTGTAAACAAAAAATAATACATTTAGTTAGACTACTGAGAGAAAAATGCTACAGAACGAAGATGCTGGTTGAAATGGCGTAAAATTTAAGCACTGAGTCAGTCCTTAATTTCTACTTATTTTTTTGTAGAAATTATGCTGAATAGCAAAGAGAAACTACTTAAAAAGAGGCATAAAAAGGCAGTTGTTTAGTGTGACACTTGAGGCAAAAAAATAGAAAATAACAGAAGAAAGCAAAATACAGACAACAAGTAAATCCAGAGTCTGGTCCTCTTAGGGAAGTTGAATGATATTTTTCCACCTATTTTGGCAGAAAAAAGCTCTTTTCATTATACATGGTAACACGGGCATTTCACTGTCCCTGAATTCTTACCAGCCAGTGTGCCCCACTGCCCAGAGAAGAAAAAACACTAATTAAAAAACAAACTCAACCCAGTAAGAACTTCTTACCACTCTTGCTACCCCTTTTTTAAGAGGCAAGTACCACATCTTTGCAAAGTTCACAAGGGACTGATATCACTACTGCTATTCACTTCAGACAGCTTCTGTAATGACAAGTATAAATATCCTGCAAGAAAAGGATGTTGGCAGCACGATACATTATATTTGAAAATCTTTTTGAGATTGACCTGGCTTTCAGTTAGTGACAGCTTTAATCATAATGGAGACTTTGTGACAAGGTCTTCAAACTTGAACTGCTCATGAGACACACGCATTAATCCTGGAGAGTAAAGGCCATTAGTCCTGCTCTTCAAAAAATCTATCAAATCTAATTAAACTCTTATCTAACTTAGAAAAAACATCCCAGTCAACCTTAGTAATGGGCAGGATAACCCCACCCAGACTATGATTTACAGGAAAATGTGAATTTCCTAATGTAGAGCTCTAATCCCACAAAAAAAATCCCAGTTTTTTAGTTTGTCAAAAGCAAACTGATTTCACTCCAATTATGCAATTCTACATTTGAAGCAGTATTGCTGTTAAAAAATGAATTGCTCATTTGTTCCTTACTAGCTTCACTTTTTGGCTCTCATCCTAACACAAGAACTGCAATTTGCAGACTACAAACACTGCAGAGGGAAGTTTCATTCTAAATGAAACAAGCTGTTTCACCGTTATTATTGAAAAACCACCCCAGAAAATTTATGCATGTGGTGCATATAACAAAATTTAAAACCTAAATATATACTGTGGCATTAGACCACACCATGTTAAGATTTTTTCATATTGTCTGTGGGCTTTGGCAACTATCCTAAAATAAGCCCTAACCAAAGAGGTGTAACTTCACTCTCATTACAGTTTGAGATTTGTCACTGACTTTAATAAAAGCAAGACTCAAGTCCATAAACACTACTCGAACAGGATGCAAGAAGCCAAACATCTAACCATGTAACCAACTCATGTCAAATAAACGGTAGATGATTTAGACTAAGCATCATCTGTCTTCACACCCTCACTTGAAAATATTGCATTTCAAAGAGGTTTTATCTGAATATCACTTCTCTGGAAATTATCATTAAAAGTATTGTGAAAGCATGACATCAGAACGCATGTCCAAAGGTCAACAGAAAGTTTCTATGGAAGCTATAAAAAGCAGCAGTTTTGAGGACAGGTTTATCATTTCACAATTGCCTGTTACATTTAAAGGACGAGATCCAGACAAGAATGCTAGCACACACAAAAAAAAAAAAAAGAAAAAATGTTTTAATGCACCAATGCTACAACACTAATAGACATTACCAAGGCGGTGTGTGAAGAAAGATTAAATCCAGGAACACTGTTGCTGCCCTAATGGTCCTGTGGATAGGATACACAACTGTAAACTCCTCCAAGGAGAGAAAATTTACAGACAAAGGGAGCCACACAGACATCAGGTTTTAGTCTGATTTCTAACTAAAAGGAGTTCAGACACTATGGGGACAAGGATAGCACATGAATATAGACAGAATTAAAAGTCAAATATTTTTTGGCTTTGTTTTTTTTTCCCTGAATCATTTGAAAAATGAGCAAGACTATTCAAAGCTCTTATAGATACCATGGCACAAATTTTGGCCACGAAGGGAGCAAGTTCTCATCCTCCTGATGTGAAGTTTTATGGCAGTGACTTTTACAGAAGCACAAAGCAACTGGAAAGCAATTCCTGATCCTAGGTAGATTTGCTGACCTATAATAGAATAGGATCTCATTTATAAAAGAGACTGATGTCTGAGTACCTGTCAACAATCCGCAGAGACAACCAAGTCACGTTGATGTATATTGTTGAATGATGGGTAGAAAGAGGAAAAAAAAAGGGTGAAGGAAGAGGGAGACTGGTTGCCTGAGTGAGACAGTTGAGGACGTGGGATAGGGTAGACTGTAGTAGCAGGAAGGGATGCCATGTCACAGCATAGTGGGCAATATTCTGATTTGAGACTCCTCCCCTTCTGCATATTTCTCTTACATTTCATACACAGAGGAATCTATGGGGCATAGTATCCTAGGGTATGTTAGAAACCTAACACACATATTAGTTAGAAAACAGGTATAGGCAACAGCACAATATTCCTTGACCTAATGTGATTACAATGCTCATTTGTAACCTCACAGCATCATCCACATCCTCCAGACCATTGGCCAAGAACACTGCAATGCTTTCTTTATGATATCACACACAGAAAACACTGCAGTCCTTTAACATAACTACCCTCCAAATTATTTGGGGGTGAAATTCAAGGCAGTGAATCTGATTAGTCAATCTGTTGTTCGTCTAGGCTGTTCAACCAACCCTTTCAGCTATGCCTGCCTAATTTTCAGCCTCTTTCCTTTCAATAAGAATTTTGTAGGTACAATTGCTATGTTGTCTCTATAATTGCAGAAGTCTTTTTTTTTTTTCTAGCTTGGTCACTTTCTCCCTTTGCTCTACTGTCCTCTACATAGTTTAAGAGTACAAATGAGTGCAAAAACAAGACCTGTTTCACAATTTTAATTGGAGGACTATCTTATACGCTTATGTGAATGAAACTGAATATTGAATAAAATTGAGTATGTTTTATTCTGAAGAAGAGTGAGTCCCCAGAATAACTCAGGGGATCATTTTCCAGTTGACATAGCAAGTCAGAGGCAGAGTAAAGACAGGATCTCAAATGCAAATCTTCACACAACTCAGAGAGACTGATTTTCCAGAAGTAGATTCTCATGCCTGTCTGCAAAATCAAATGAACTACAACAACAAAAAGATATGGTCCTATGCTTTGTCTCAAATGGAATTCTTGCAATGACAAGCCAGTTTTGAAAGTGTTAACCCAGGTTTCTATTGCAGTTGTTAGATAACACTCTCTCCCCCCCCAAACATGCATTCCAATGTGGCATATGAGAAGCAGGCAAAGATATAAGAGCATATATTGTAAAGGATATAGTTGATGGGGATGTAAAGACAGAGGCATTTTCATGTGATCTGAGGAGTAGCACCAACATGGCTCACTGGAATATAAACAGATATCTTCTGTAATAATAATAAAAGTTCAAGATGTTTCTATTCTAAAAAAACAAATATGCAAGATGGAATTTCCTCATGTATAACATCTGGTAAAAATAACCACCGAGCTCTTCTGTTGCCAGGCAGCACAGAACACATCAAAAAGGTCCAAGAGTACAGTCCTTGCACAACCCAGTTCCTGAAGCAGTAGGATCAAGGCAAGGACCAACAATCAAACCAAGCTTTACAAACATTTCTCCTGTTAAAAGTGAGTAGCTGGCTAAGCACCACAGCATTGTCCTTTCTAATGACTCCATTCACAAAATGATGAAGTAACCCAACTGACCCGAAAAATACCAGATAAAGAAGTTTGCAAGAGTACTTCATCATCTAACATAACAAAAATATCTCCCAATCCCACACAAAGCAGTTAGCAACCTCAAGAAACTTTCATAATGTAAATATTCCTTAGACAGCACCACTGCAAATGCATTTTCAAAGAATAATATAACTCTGGTTTTGCAGCAAAGAGAACTCTGGCAAGTAATTTACAGTTCCTGCAGCACTCTATAGCCTGTGTCCCTTTTAAGTAATAGCAATATAACATGTTCCTTCTTTCCTATGTATCTGTCTGCTGAAAGTGAAGAAGTCTATAATATCGCAGCTATGAGAGATCTATAAATTTTACAATATATATTCTAGGAAGTCAGGTTGCACTGCTCTAGTGCAATACTAAATTGAATAAAAACATTTTTTTGATATTGTTTCACAGCAGCGAGGGTCAGTTTTATACTCTTAGCTGTATAAAATAACTTTTTAATTTTTTTTTTTTTTAAAGACATTAGGAAGATTCGAAAGCTTTACTAGAAATGAACAGTAGCCTAGCTATTCAAGACAGACCACCTGATCTTTAAGACTAGAAACAGAAAGGCACCAACAGTTCCAGGTGTCCATGTTGCACTCAAAACCCCCTGACGGTATAAGGATGAAGCATCTTTTTATTTTGGCAAAGGTCTGCAGGTACTATTCAAAGAAAAAGCTCTAATAAGCATGTTCTTTCACATTAGCTAAAGTCAAGGAAAATGATGACCTTGCTTTAGGACATGAATAACATTCTTTTATTCTAAGATTAAAATAAAAATATTATTGCCAGCTTCTCTATCCAGAAGAGAATGAACAGTAACTGCTGAAATCCTTCCCGGTCCACACATGTGAAATAAAGTAGGTCAGGAAGCAGTCAATGGTGATGCCTTTCAGAAAAGCTACCAGCAAATGAAATACGTGGGAAGGAAAGAAGTGGGCCTGTGATTTCTCATCCATGCAGCGTTACAAATGTGTAGGCTGCTGTTTAAGGTAGAACTGAGACAAGCAGATACTTAAGAATCAACTTCAAAGCCATGTCCCTTTTGAAGACCAGTCCTCAGATCAAAACCAAGGATGAGAAACTGAAATAGCTGCTTACAGAACAAAGACTTCCCCCTGCTTCAGTCTCACAGAACGGCAGAATGACAGGATAGCAGGGGTTGGAAGGGACCTCTAGAGATCATCTAGTCCAACCACCCTCCAAAAGAAGGATCACCTAGAGCAGGTTGCACAGGATCACATCCAGGAGGGCTTTGAGTATCTCCAGAGGCAGACACTGCACAACCTCTCTCGGCAGCCTGTTCCAGGGCTCTGACACCCTCACAGGAAGGACGTTTTTCCTTATGTTCAGACAGAATTCCATGTGATCCAGTTTGTGCCTGTTGCCCCTTATCCTGTCACTGGACACCACTGAAAAGAGTTTGGCCCCATCCTCTTGACACCCACCCTTTAGATATTTATAAGCATTGATGAGATCACCTCTCAGACTTCTCTTCTCCAGGCTAAACAGACCCAGGTCTCTCATTCTTTCCCCAAAAGAGAGGTGCTCCAGTCCCTTGATCATCTTTGTAGCCCTCCATTGGACTCCCTCCAGTAGTTCCTTGTCTTTCTTGAAGTGGGGAGCCCGGAACTGGACATAGTACTCCAGATGTGGCCAGAGCAAAGTAGAGGTGAAGGATAATCTCTCTAGACCTGCTGGCCACACTCTTTTTAATGCACCCAAGGAGACCATCGGCCTTCTCGGCCACAAGGGCACTTTGCTGGCTCATGGCTGGCTCAATTTGTTGTCCACCAGGAATCGCAGGTCCTACTTTGCAGAGCTGCAGGTCAGCCCCTAACCTGTACTTATGCATGGGGTTATTCCTCTCCAGGTGTAGCACCCTACATTAGCCCTTGTTGAACTTCATTTGCTTCCTCACCGCACAACTCTCCAGGCTGTACAAGTCTTGCTTGCTGAATGGCAGCACAGCCTTCTAGTGTGTTAGTCACTCCTCTCAGTTTTTTGTCACCAGCAAACTTGCTGGGGATACATTCTGTCCCCTTGTCCAGGTCATAGATGAATATGTTGAACAAAACCGGATCCAGTACTGACCCTTGGGGACAGCCACTAGTTACAGGCCTCCAACTGGACTCTGCGCAACTGATCACAACCCTCTGAGCTCTGTCATTCAGCCAGTTCTCAATCCACCTGTACTCTTGTACTCTCCTCCAGCCAACATGTAAGAGAGGGGGCATAAGTATGAGGGATCCCTGCAAGGGGCTCTCATTTCATGCTCCCTCCTTAGTACATCAAGGGACATTATCACAGCTTCCTTCCTGCTATCTGGTTTAATGTGTTGGCTACAACTAGCTGAGCTGCAACCCACCACCATGTTGCACCTTTCCATCGGGTAAACGGAGCAAGAGATGAGCCTATGGCACCACACTTCAGCACAGATTTTCAGTCCAATAGGACCCTGTTAAAGACACACGTCTCAGTACTCAAATACGATTTTCCATTTAAGCTTATACCTGACTTGTATAAGTCATGCATATATATGGTTACTCCATCAACCTGGAGTAACCTCAGAGTGGCATTAGAGCCTGCTGAGCCAGGAGCTTGCTGAGGGCCAGGATGTCATGCTGGAGAGTGATTAGATTTGTCTATAGAAAAGTCATTCGGCAGCAAGGAGGTAACCTTCCCTTTGTTTGTCCACATGACATGGTGACTGAAGAAAGTTACTTGGCTTGTCACTTCCTCAGCCGACGCAAGTGCAAGATTCCCCAATCATTGCCACATCATAAATTCCTAATAATGCAAAAAGTTTTGATTTTTTTTTTTTTCCATAGACAAAAGACACCTCCCTCACCATATCCTGCACCATTGCACATTATGAAGCATTTTTGGGCAAGTTCTAGAAACCTTTCTTGTCATCACTCACCCATTCAAGTTTTTCTTTTGGATTTGAACTTCCTTTGAAGGTCTCTTTTTTGGTTTTGTTTTTGTTTGTTTGTTTTTTCTTTTAAGGAGAAAAGGTATTTAAAGGACCAAATAAAAATCCCACAATTCTTTTAGATCAGTATTCTCAATACTGACCAAGAAGTCCAATTAGATTTAGAGAGTCATTTGCTGCCCTTCTTTGCATCCAGGAAGTACAGAGAAACTCCACTAATATCGAGATTTCTTCTGGAAAGAAACAAATGTTATTTAGTCACTAGGCCTCATTTCGTTTCGTGCACATCTCTGTTATGCAGCCTCCCAGGCTGTCAACCCAAATTCTCCATTGGAACAGCAAGAGCATTAAAATGCTGGGTCTTTGTATGTTCCTTCTGTGATCTTGGATGTGTCCCTACTCATCTTGTTGTTAGCTCCCCCACACTATTTGGACTGTAAGCCCTTGTCTAAGAAGGTCCATGACAATTTGCACAGGATCCATTCCAGCAGAACTCCACCTCTGCAAAATGCTGACAATCATCTCTCTGACTGAAGAATTTAGGCATCTGCTTTCAAGAAAGATAGATGAGACTTCAACTTTCATGTTCCTGATGATGTCAGAGTGGAAGAACAGAGGTATATTTTTTAACATTAGTTAAAAGTGGAAGGCTAGGCAGAAACAATGATCCTAGCAGTCTCTCCATAGGAGGAATACTCCAAGTAAGCAATAGGACTGCTGTATTTCCCACTCAATAAGGGTCATGGGGGATGAAAGAAGGCATAAGAAGGAAGGAAAGAGTGAATGGGAGTGAAGAAAGTTGAACAGAATCTCTCACATTGAACTTTTGAGATTTAACGAGTGTCAGTGTAGCTGGTAGCCTGCATGACACCAGCTGCTGTAAAACTAGGACTATTGTTTTCACTAGCTTAGGCCAATATAACTTGATTGAATGTGCACCATTGTCCTTTTCAATAAGTTGAGGACCTGACCTGACCTTACCTAACCAGACCAGAAAAAGAGCTGCGAGAAGAACGTAACTCTCAAAGAATTAATTTACTCTACAGATTTAAATTACACAGGCATGTAATTGCCTATGCATTACATAGTCACATCTTTGCACACATATGAATTCAGTGGGCCTGATTCCTCACTTTGCCAAATGGTAAATGCTGTAGCTGCACTTATATAAATCAAGTATAAGTCGAAATTAGAAGAACCAAATCTGTGATGTCCATTTTACAGTTGTATTTTCTTTTTGCTGACTTCCTTGAAAGCAAAGCAGCTCTGCCGGACAACGGTCCTGGGTCACAGAAGTTAAATAAATAGGAGTCGAATCTGCTCAGGTCGGTGGGCAGTCTGTGGTTGCCATCTGGTGGCTAAATTTAAATAGTACAGGAAAATAAGGAATTATTTCCATCTCTCAATCAAGCTTTCTTAACAGCGTTTTTAAAGAACGTGTGTGTATTTTGGTCATTTTCTTTTGTTTCAGGGTTAGAAACATGTATAACATATTCCAAGATTCATTACTTACATATGCACGTTCTCAGAAATTTAATTCTTCTCTTTTACATTTTTGCTTCCAGAAACGAGGTAAGGCTGAGAGTCCTGGGACTGTTTGGCCTGGAGAAGAGAAGACTGAGAGGGGATTGCATCAATGCTTATAAATATCTAAAGTGCAGGTGTCAAGAGGATAGGATCAGGCTCTTCTCAGCGGTGCCTGGTGACAGGATAAGGGGCAACAGGCACAAGCTGGAACACAGGAAGATTGGTCTGAACATGAGGAAAATCTTTTTTACTTTGAGGGTGCCAGAGCCCTGGAACAGGCTGCCCAGAGAGTCTTCTTCTCTGGAGATAATCAAAACCCATCTGTTCAGCCTGCTCTGGGTGAACCTGCTTTGGCAGGGGGGTTGGACTAGGTGATCCTCAGAGGTCCCTTCCAACCCCTACTATTCTGCTATTCTGTGAAATCTTCAGTTGTTGTGTTCTCCTTCACTGTCCATCATGTAACTTACTCATAGACTTAAAGTAGTTGCATATAGAAGAGCAAGAGATTCTTATGGCCCTCACCCTTTGCCTAGTAGAACACCAACCCTACAAACACTGCCACCCCCACCACCCCTGTAACAACACACCATAGATGCTGTAGAATCTAGACAATATTGTTAGATAATAACAGATGGTGTTGATTGGTAGTGATGTCTGATGCAATTTAAGGCTGTTTCATTTATATTTTCAAAATACCTATACACAAACTTTCCACTGAATCTCCTCAGCCTCCCTATTTCTGTGTCGTCTTTTCAAATAACTTTGGATTGTTCCAACAGAAGAACAAGTTGCTATTGGCAACATTTCTTTTTTAAACTCCCTCTACAGGACTGTCTAAAGGATTCACCCTGTGGGTTTAGAATGTAGAACACAATTTCTCCAAGGACTCAATGAAATGCTATAATAAGTCAGACTGTCTTTATTTAAGCTCTTCAGGTGAGGAAGAAAAGATTACACTTTTTGGTAGAATACTCACATAAAACCTTCAGTCAGGTATGTATGGTTACAGTACCACCTTTGATAGGCATCCCTACATATGCATAGCACCAGTCCCATCTGAGGTGGTAGGTTAGTTAATAATATAGCATATGAAATGTCACATACGTTCTACAATAAACTAATGTAATTTTATTCAGATAATCATATTTACAGTTTCAGATGCAGAATACAGCCAAGCTTTGCAGTTCCTTCCTAGCATCCACGAAAGATCCTGTAAGTTCTGATCAACGAGTTTGTTTTAGTAGTCTTTTAGCAACAAAACCTAAAGTCTAAATCCATTTCACTGACTGTCAGCAGCCACTGAAAGGCAAGAATTTGAGAGTTAAGTGCTGTAACACTAAACACTTTGACAGAACCGAATTCTGTGTCACCAGTGAGATTCAGGCAGGACATACTCAACTGAATCCCACATGTACCTCCTGCCATACAGCCTTTCACTTCAGTCTTCTATTATGGAGGTGCAGGAAATGCGCTTGCTTTGCACTTCTCACGTAGCAGTTGAAGCATGTGTGAGGAGATATTTTTCTGTGTGATAATGATATTCAGCAACGAAAACAGACCCAGACATGAATGGGACCTGCCCTCTTGTGCCTGCCATTCACATAAAAAGAAACGAAGTAGACATGGCAGGTCTCATCAGAGCCAGTAATTTCATTGACCTCATACTTGAAGGTGAAAGAAACAAAGAAGTAGACATGGCAGGTCTCATCAGAGTCAGTAATTTCATTGACCTCATACTTGAAGGTTGAGAGGTAAATGTAATTCTAATTGAACCACAGAGGTGTTGGAATTATTAAGGTATCACTTAACAAAGAAGAAGCAAAGGCATTTATAACTGAAGTAATTAACCTCGTAGTGACTGAGGGAAGAAGTAGACACAACAAATCCAATTTCATTCACCCTGCAATCTGACCAAGTCTCATTTCAATCAATTTAGTTTAGTGCTTGTTTCAAGCTTTGCTAGAATGATACATTTTCAACATGAAAAATCTTAGCAGAAATGAGCTTTCCTTACACTCCTGGGTAGGACAGCCAACGTGACTGAATTCTTGAAGTGAATTTCATTCTTAAACCAATATCAAATTCACTGACTGAACATGGGGAAACAGATGTTAGCACTTCCTTTTCACATAGAGTTTCAGAGAACTGATGACTTCTCTTTAGAGGTCAGGGCAGGAGAAAGCATTTTTCCCCTTACACTGCAGGACTTTCACAAGAGTTATTTTAAAGCATTGTTTATTTCTTGCCTTGTCTTTCTTCAGCTTCTGTCTTTAATCTGAACTCTGTCCTTTGCTCATATTTTTTTTTTCTACTGCTGCATATCCTTTTATTGCTCTCTCAATTGCTTTTTTATCAGGAGGTTGAGTGTACTTCAATTTGTCCTTTGCATGGTGATCACACAAAGTTCAGGAGTCTGATTTACTTGTGTATCATTCCAATTTCACACCAGTGCAGTTTCTATTTAAAGAGACTGGAGAATAAGACTGCCACGATTCAGGTCAACGCTACAGATTTGTATACAGTACTGAAAATCAGTGAAGAACTGTCTGTTTGGGGAACAGTTCATTTGAGCCTCGGTGATATCTTTCAAGTAAAGACATTGCTTGAAATATGCAGACAAATGGTGGGGGCGGGGGGAACCTCCCCACTTTTTACTGACAGCAGAAATCACGATACAGTAAGTGGAACTTCCCCTGGTAGGATTTGCTTCTACATGCACACGCTGCATAACCATCTTTGTCAAAACAACTTGCCTTTCAGTAACAGCAGTTGCAAAGACCAAGAACTAGTCAGCTCATCATCTGAAAGTCAAGTGTGGACTTAAGTAATATGACAGGCTTTGGATTCAGGGAAGTAATTGTAGTCTTGTGGTCAGGACACAGGGCTGAGAAATCAGAGACCTTCCTGTCTACTACAGTGACCTCAGACAAGTCAGAAAGGCTCTGTACTTCAGATTCAACGAGGATTAAAAGAAGTACCCTGAATAAAGTGTTTCAAACTACCCAGAAGAAATAGTGCTACCTAAGGCCAAGTATTCTAATTCTTCCATATACTAAAAGAAATAAAAAAAAATAAAAGAGTATGAAATCTTCAACCACAGAATTATCTTGAATAGGACAAAAATTGAAACAGACATTGCAAACTTCTGGAGCAAATATTTATTTCTTACATCTGACCACAAAAAATCCCACAGAGAATTATTAGCCTCTCATTTCTGAGAAAAGGAAATTCACAACAGGAAACTATTAAAAAATAACCTTCATATTTTGCATTACGATGCAATCACACAACAAACACAAACACAAATGTCCATAACAGTGGTGCCTATTTTTAACTTGTTTTTAAAATTTAAAGCTGCTATGTCTTGCTCACAGAATTGAAATGGATCCCTGCTTCTGACTACGTATACTAAACCTCTTCAAACGGCAATCAAAGATCTTAACAAACAGGTAGGAGCAGACAAAAGTGCCAAAAGACAGTGGGACTGAGTGCACCCTCAGCAAGTTTGGCAACGACACCAAGTTGTGTTCTGTGGTTGACACTCTAGAGAGAAGAGACGCCATCCAGAGGGACCTTGGCAACCTTGAGAGATGGGCCCATGCCAACCTCATGAATTTCAACAAGGCCAAGTGCAAGGTCCTGCATGTGGGTCACGGCAATCCCAGGCACAAATACAGGCTGGGTTGAGAATGGATTGAGAACAGCCCTGAGGAGAAGGACTTAGGGGTGTTGGTGGATGAGAAGCTCAACTTGAGCCAGCAGTGTCCTGGCAGCCCAGAAAGCCAACTGCATCCTGGGCTGCATCAAAAGAAGTACGGCCAGCAGGTCGAGAGAGGTGATTCTGTCCCTCTACTCTGCTCTGGTGAGACCCCAGCTGCAGTACTGTGTCCAGCTCTGGAGCCCTCAGCACAGGAAGGACGTGGACCTGCCAGAGCAAGTCCAGAGGAGGGCCTCAAAGATGATCCGAGGGCTGGAGCACCTCTCTTATGAGGACAGGCTGAGACAGTTGGGGTTGTTCAGCCTGTGGAAGAGAAGGTTCCAGGGGGACCTTATAGCCGCTATCCAATACTTAAAGGGGGCCTATAGGAGAGATGGGGAGGGACTCTTTGTCAGGAAGTATAGTGAAAGGACAAGGGGTAATGGTTTTAAACTAAAAGAGGGAAGATTTAGATTATATATTAGAAAGAAATTCTTTACTCTGAGGGTGGTGAGACACTGGAACAGGTCAGAGAAGCTGTGGATGCCCCATCCCTGGAAGTGTTCAAGGCCAGGCTGGATGGGGCTTTGAGCAACTTGGTCTGGTGGGAGGTGTCCCTGCCCATGGCAGGGGGGTTGGAACTCAATAATCTTTAAGGTCCTTTCCAACTCTAACCATTCTACAATTCTAAGATACATAACAGTAATAACAACAGCAACACAACTATTCCATAGAATTCAAAGAATACATATTGACTAACTGTGAATCACCATCAGGGCTATTTTATAGGCAAGGCAATAAAATTTAAGTCTGTGTAGGTAAGCACAGAAAAAATCCCTCTTATGCTTTGCTCCCTGTAGCATGTGAAAACCAGGATGTTATCAGGCTTCGGAGCACTCCAGTGAAGCTATGAGGAAAGCAAAAATGATCTGGATGCTCATCTTAAGGCAGTTGAAACATGATGAACTTGCAGTTTATTGATTTCTCAGAGGAGAAAGGCACATAATTTGATAGCAGCTATACCGTAACATCCAAGAGGATTTCCATGTATACATCATTAATTCTGCTCCATTCTCCTTGTTTTCCACATTGGCATCCCAGTCTTTGCTAGAACTACCATTAGAATTTGTGCCTGCTATATGTGAAAAATCAATGCCCTAGGAAGGCAAAAGCTGAAAACAGCTGCAGAAGAAAATGCCTTTCTGTAAAATCTTGTTGTCAGTGCACAGGAAGATTCAAGGCAGTTCAGCCATCATGGGGTTAATCCTGCAGTAATAACAGGCCATTTATGTTCTCATGGTGACACTAACACAGGGCAGCTTGACCTGATTTAATATTCTGTTGCCACAAAACAGGCAGATACTCCCTGGGTCACCTTTTGCCATGTCTGCAGCTTGTCTGACTGCTCCACGGGCCAATTCAACACCATAGACCAGCAGCAAACTGAAGTTGAGAGAAGTAAACACTGTGCCATACTGATGAAGCCGAATGAATCAGTTCATGATTCATTAGTTCATTCTGTGAGCCTTCCAGTGAACATCACAATTGGGAGAGAAGTGACTTGTGAAGCCAACAGCAGGAGTAAATAGCAAAAGTTCCCTCATTTAGTATGGCAAGCTGTTAAATCAGTGCAGGCACTTTTACTTAGCTTTATCCTCCTGCATCTTGCAACACGGGGGCTGAGACAATCTCTATTACAATTCAGAAATACCTCAGGTCTTTCCATGTGTAGCACAGATCCTTAGAGGCCTTTATACTAATTCACAGTATTTTCCTCTTCCTTCTTTTACAATGCACTACCTCAAAATGCTGTACTATTTGAATAACCAGACTCCCTTCTGCAAATAGATGAATAGTCACCTCTATGACTTCTGTAGAAGCTAAAGTGTTCCAGCATTTCATTAGCAAGCCCCAGAAGATGGAAGCATAATTATTTCTGACAGAGTAACTAATGTCACCGTTCAAGACAGAAGGGAGTTAACAGAAAAGCACACCTGAGCAGGTAGTTACTATGGCCAACTCATTACCATTTACATTACGGCATAAGAATGTTTTCCCTTGCAGCATTTTAAGAGCTGGGAGAGGAGGAAAGAGTATAAAGAAAGGAAGTCAGAAGAGAGGAGGAGGACAAAATGAGGAGGAGGACAAAATGAGTAGGAAAGCATCCCTGCCACTGCTGCTTTTTTTGATAGTCAACACAGCCTCAGCTGAAGGAATGTTACCACAGCAATTTAAATACTTCACAACGTATGGACAAGGCACAAACCCAACATGGAAAGCTAATAAACTTGACTACCAAAAATTAACATCGGGGAGCTGCTATTTACATTTACTTTTATCATTGCTCAGTGCTTCATGTAGGCTCAGAGGCAGTATTCTGAGTTCTTTATTCAGAGACCCATAGGGAGAAAGATATCTCAACTTTTGTTTCCAGTACATAAGCATATGTGGCACCTTGCAGAATGGGGTGTTTCAGAATCACTGCAGTGATGTGAAAATCAAAAGCAGCGTGATTTCTAGGCCCCTGAGAAAGTTTTATTTATGTAATTTCTATTGAAATACACAAGACCAGTACATAGTAAGGGAAAGGAAAACACAAGTTATAAACCTATTTATTATTTGCGTGAGTTTGAAAATATGAAGTTAAAATAAAGTGTAAGAAAAGTTTTTCAGGTGAAAAGTCTTCTAGGTTTCATTTCCTGCTCTTCTATTGACACTTTACAACATTACATCTAATTTAATTCACTCATGAAGCATGTAACAATAACTTCTATCAGAAACACTTCAAATTTAATTAGTGAGTGGTTCTATAGCATAATAGTCTTGAAACTCATGAATTTCTTTACTTTTTTTCAAAATAAATGATTTAATCCTACGTAACCCTTGGGAGCTAGGCAACTCTTTTCATTTCGCTATCTGTATCACAAATTTCTAACAGAGAAACACAGACTTTAACATTTACAAAGCAGACTGCATATTAATCCACAAGCAATTCTCCATTAAAATCACAGATTCATGGAAAAATGTGAGAAGGTACCCAGGGAGGTCAATTCAAACCAGCTCCTGCCCAAAACAGAGCTAACCTCCAAGTTAGATCACGTTGCACAGGGCTTTGTTCAGGTTTTTTGAAAAGCTCTAAAAATTTATACGCCACATCTTTTGGCAGCCTGTTCACTCCCATGCTGAAGGACCTGTAATCGTGAGACTTCTTCTAGTTGTTTAAAGAAGACTTCATCCATTTTCTCACCTTGAGAGAGCAGTCAGTAGAAGATAAACCACATGATGTCCCCTTGCTGGCCGCCCCTCAAACTTTGGCACATAAGCTCTCAGCCAGCCTGTCACTGATTCCACAGCAGAACTCCCTGCATTTGAGCACACACTCATAGAATCACATAATGGTTTGTGTTGAAAGAGACCTTAAAGATCACTGAGTTCCAACCCCCCTGCCATGGGCAGGGACACCTCCCACTAGAGCAGGTTGCTCAAAGCCCCATCCAGCCTGGCCTTGAACACTTCCAGGGATGGGGCATCCACAACTTCCCTGGGCAACCTGTTCCAGTGTCTCACCACCCTCACTGTAAAGAATTTCTTTCTAATATCTAATCTAAATCTCCCCTCTTCCAACTTAAAACTGTTACCCCTTGTCCTGTCACTACACTTCCTGACAAAGAGTCCCTCTCCGGCTCTCCTGTCGCTCCCTTCAGATATTGGAAGGCTGCTATGAGGTCTCCCCGGAGCTTTCTCTTCTCCAGGCTGAACCTCCTCATAGGGCAGGTCCTCCATCCCTCTGATCATCTTCATGGCCCTCTGCTGGACCTGTTCCACCAGATCCATGTCCTTCCTGTGTTGAGGGCTCCAAAGCTGGACACAGTACTGCAGGTGGGGTCATTCCTTCACAGTTAAAACTGTAACCAAAACTGGCATCTATAAGCAAACACACCTCTGTTTGACAAGCTAGAAAAGCTGTCCTCAGACACTACAGAAGTGCTATCTACACACTAAACTGGCTGTTTCTCCAGTGGGTTGTAAGTGATACAACTGATTTCACCTTTGCTTTATCCTCTAACCGAAAGAGTTTGGAAGGTCCTGTCCCAATTACTTATCAAGCTAACTTTGTGTCTCAGAGGAATGAAGCACCACTGCAAGACCTGTCACTGAGACTTTTCCCCACCCTTCCCCAAATCCCAAAGCTGAGTAAACTCACAGCATGCATGACAGCATGAAGCAGGCACATCAGGAACCTCCTTCCCTCCCCCTCCCCCCTGAAATATTGTAAGCCTTATTTGCAAGCCTAATTTACAGCAAATTAATGTGACAACATTTTCACATGCTGAAAGACTAGCAAAGAATAAGGTATTAATTCTGCAGGAAAGCTGCTCAGCAGAAAAGGACCTATGGGTATTGGTTCACAGCCAGCCGAATATGAGCCATCAGTGTGCCCAGCTGGCCAAGGAGGCCAACAGCAGCCTGGCCTGTATCAGGAACAGTGTGGTGAGTAGGACTCAGGAAGTGATTGTCCCCCTGTACTCGGCACTGGTGAGGCCCCACCTCGAGTACTGTGTCCAGTTATGGGTCCCTCACTACAAGAAAGACATTGAGGTGCTGGAGTGTGTCCAGAGAAGGGCAAGGAAGCTGGTGAGGGGTCTGGAGAACAAGTCTTATGAGGAGAGGCTGAGGGAGCTGGGGTTGTTCAGTCTGGAGAAAAGGAGGCTGAAGGGAGACCTTATTACTGTCTACAACTACCTGAAAGGAGGGTGTAGAGAGGTGAGGGTTGGTCTCTTCTCCCAAGTAACAAGAGCAAATAGCCTCAAGTTGCACCAGGGGAGGTTTAGAATGGATATAAGGAAAAATTTTTACACTGAAAGGGTTATTAAGCATTGGAATGGGTTGCCCGGGGAAGTGATGGAGTCACCATCCCTGGTGGTATTTAAAAGATGGGTAGATGTAGTGCTTAGAGATGTGGTTTAGTGATGGTTTTGTCAGTGTTAGGTTGATGGTTGGACTAGATGATCTGAAAGGTCCTTTCTAACCTAGACAATTATATAATTCTATGAAGCTACCACAGAAGTTGATCTTATTGTATCTGTGTTGGAACAGCACCTTAACATACAGCTAGGTTCCTCAACACCTTGCAAGTACAGATCCTACCTAAAATAGTCATATTAAATCAGCTTCAGTTGGACCTAAGGATAACTGTGTCTTGATAAATTGCATACAAAAGGGTAATCCTAACCAAAACATTGCCTAAGAATTGCATCTAAAAAACCAGAGAATTTGTTTCTTCAGGTGGATGAATTGGAAAAATATTTTTTTCATGCATTCCTCACATCTAGAGATGTGAGACAAGAAAAATAGCTTCAAATACTGTGATTAGTAGAAGATTTTCCACTAAAGCGTAGCAAGAGAAGAAGCATTAACTTTTCATACTTTTGGTTTATTGAACATTTTTGGTTTAGTGAAATGCCTTTGCTTGCAAAATGACCTATACGATTCTGTGTAGGAACAAGTATAACATTTTATGCATTTATCATCATGTAATTTGTTCTTGAATAAAGCTTTCCTATGCCCTTTGGCTGCTGCTATTTTGTATTTAAGGGTCATAATGTCCTGTCCAAGCTGCAGGCACACTGGAAGACTATATATAAAATGTCTCAAAGCAGTAATTCAGAGCTTCTAAGTGGTGTGGGCAGGTCAATTAGTTTCAGAGTACTGAACAGCACCAAACTTTTGACAATATTCCCACCTCAGTTTCCTCACTGTTCCCTTTCTGTCATATTTTACTTGAATAAGTGTGGCCATAAGCCACTGGGATTTATTAAATCCCTCTGAAATATTAATCAAGAGATAAGATATGCTTTTACACAGCACCTAGTCCAATGGTGCGTCAATTTCCAAGTGCTTCAAACAGAAATTAGCTGATCCAGGAGTTCTTCCAAGTTCCTATGCCCAAAGGTGTCCCAGCCATATTAATCTTTTTAGAAATACCAGAAGACATGTTCCATTCTTCAGCCCATTTAACTTAAGCATTGCATGGAGTTATGCTTCCATCAATAAGCAGTGGTGGAGTAACAAACATGGGCACATTATGCCCCTCTAGGTACAGAATTGGTAAGGAAAGCAGAAGGCTGGGTAGGGGTATAACCTTTCACTGTGCTCAATTCCAAACTCAGGTTCCCTGTATATTATAGGGGAGAGCTGGCCATTCCAGAATGGTATCTACAACAGCCAACATGCTGAGGACAACTTGGTAGGCATCTGGGTTTGACTTGACAACGTGGTAGAGTATCCTGCTGAGAGTATCACCAAAAGCAGGGCATTTGTATAATAGGGCCAGACTGCATAGGATACTGTGAAGCAGGAGACAAGATTAATATCACAAATACTGGCTTTTTTTTTTAGTATCTATCTGGTCATTTGGAGGTTTTTGTTTTTTATAAAATTTTGAAGCATACTACTGCTGTGTCATTGGTGTATGGCTCTTTGCAACCAACACTTCTGCTTTCCAGAGCCCATCTACTGGTCTTGCACTAAGATTTCCCAGTGCTCTGTGGATGAGGTCAGTCGAAGTCTAGTGTCTGGAATTCATCCTAGACTTAGGTTTTGTCTGCATAAGCAAGTGTAGTGCAATAGGAGCAGTCCTGTAGAGTGCATGCACTTGCTGTTGAGAACAGGCTGCACATACTATATGTGGACATGGACACAACATAACTACAGACTTTATGTCCTAAACATCAGCTGTCTCCCCAGCTGGCACCTTAGCTGGGGTTCTGAGGATGAAAATCCATACAGACTCCAGGAAGTCACCTCTGCGTGCAAAGCTTCCCTCTGTTCATGGACCTAAAGGTACAGCCTCATCCCAAATGCAATGACCCAACTGAATGGAGAGTTTTTTCCAAAACTGTTCAGTGGGGATTTTAAGAGGTGGAAAAGAGGTGGAAAAGGAATTTCATCTCCTGATGAAATTCAACAAGGGCAAGGGTAAGGTGCTGGGAAGGAATAACCCCATGTACCAATACAGGTTTGGGGCTGACCTGCTGGAGACCACTTCTGCAGAAAAAGACCTGAGAGTCCTGGTGGACAATAGGATGACCACGAGCCAGCAATGTGCCCTTGTGGCCAAGAAGGCCAATGGCATCCTGGGGTGCATCAGGAAAAGTGTGACCAGCAGGTCGAGAGAGGTTATCCTTTCCCTCTACTCTGCCCTGGTGAGGCCCCATCTGGAGTACTGTGTCCAGCTCTCAGCTCCCCCATTCAAGAACAGGGAACTACTCTCTTATGAGGAGAGGTTGAAGGAAGAGAAGACTGAGGGGGCATCTGATCAACACCTATAAATACTTAAAGGGTGGGTGTCAAGAGGATGGGGCCAGTCTTTTTTCAGTGGTGCCCAGTGACAGGACAAGAGGAAATGGGCACAAACTTGAACATAAGAAGTTCCATCTAAACATTGAGGATGAACTTTACTTTGAGGGTGGTAGAGCACTGGAATGGGCTGCCCAGAGAGGTGGTGGTATCCCCTTCTCTGGAGACATTCAAAACCCAGCTGGACATTTCTCACAACATGTTCCTGTGCAACCTGCTCTAGGTGGACCTGCTTTGGCCGGGAGGTTGGACTAGATGATCTCTAGAGGTGCCTTCCAACCCCATATAATTCTGTGATTCTGTGAAGAGACTTTGGCAAAGTCAAGAGTGTACAAAGTTTCAGACTTATCCTCAAGCCAGCAGCTGGGATGAACCCACGCTCTTTGGGGTTGTACCTGTGTAAGCTGGAAAGAAACATGGCACACAGAGATGTGAGGTAGTCAACCCACCTCCACAGGGGCACACACCTCTCTGAAGAGTCTTTAGCACTTTTCAGACACTATTGGATATTGGGGTATGGTATTTCTTAGAATAATTCCCTTAAAATAATGGCTTTTACCTTTTATTTCCCCTCACGTTTGCCCTGCTGGCGATGCCAGCTCTGGTGTGTGCCCTGTGGAGGAGGGCATGGCACCTCTCTGTGTGGAACAGCCAGGGTGAGCCAGGCCTGGAAACCACCACTGCACCTCCTCCCCGCACTCTGTAGCAATTTAAAACAAATATGGGGTGGCAGGGCGTCTGGGACAAGCAGGGAGAGAGTGAGGGGGAAGGCAGCGGGAAGGTGGGCACGCCGGGACCGACTGACGGAGCTCAGCGAGAGGGCGGCACCCGGGCGGGCTCCGACATCACCAGCGGCGGCGAGAGGGCCTCGCCCCGGGGCGGTGGAGGGGACCGGAGCCTCCCCGGGCGGCGCCGGGCTGAGGCGGGAACTGAGGACGGGGCCGCGACCAACACCCGGCGTCCGCCCTCCCACTGCCGCCCCCGGGGCGGGCCGGGCCGCGGCGGGACTTCGGCCGGAGGGGACGGCGGTGCCGGGGAGCGGCGCGGAGCGGCCCGTCAGCCATGTGGACGTTGCTCGGCGCCACCACGGAGCCGGCCGGCTCCAAGGCAGCCAGGGTCCGCTTCTGGGCTATCGTCCTGGGAGCAGCGGCGGGGCTCTTCCTCCTCGGGTTCCTCATCGGTACAGTGCAGACTGCACCCTCACTTGGGATGGTGCCGGGGGGGAAAGCTCTCCGGGCCACCTCCTGGAGGAGGGGGCTCGGAGCCGGGCGGAGGAAGGGCCGGGTGGGGGGTGAGGAGCGGGCGGGCTCCCAGCGCCCGGGGCTTTGTGCCGGGGTTGCCTGAGGTGCGTCCGTGCTGGGCGCCGCCGACACCTCCCACCCTCCCGACCCCTCAGACCGGGCCGGGCCAGGCACAGACCCCTCCTGGGATTCCTGGCTCCTCCGCAGGAGAAGGGGTCTGCGGCCGAGAGAGTCTTTTTTGGCTGGTTTGTCGATTTCCTTCTAAATGAAGTAGTTACGGCCAGAAGAGGCGCTGATTTTGTGAGGAGGGGACGGACCCCGCTGCCTTGAGGCCGCAGCGGCCCAAAGCAGAAAGGCGGGAGGATAAACACGGGGCTGGAGGAGCGGGTGAAATAGTCTTTAATTTAATATCCTACCTCGGCCCAAGGAGGCAGCCTGTCGGTCGCTGCCACAAGAGATTTCCCCCCCTCTTTGGTTCGCAGCTGGGTCAGGGTCAATTGAAGGTAGGAAGGAAAACAAAGGAGGCAGTTTTATTTTGAAATGCCTTTTGGTATGTACTTGGGGTTCGCGCCATCGGGAAGCCCTGGCTGAATCGCTCTCTCATGTGGAAAGAGCCTTTCCCTGTGCCAGGGACCGGTGCCAGCCCGTCACCCGCTCTGCTCCCCGCCAGTTCTCTGGTCTGCACTGCCCATCTACCTGCTGCTGTGTTTGCCCCCAGCGTGTCCAATCTCTGACTTTAAAATAAAATACTCCCAAATGTCAGAAACACTTTTCTTTCTGGCCAGGTGTTCCTCTCATCACTCACTCTGGTAACGCCTGCACGGTGAGGGAAGAATTCCAGAATAAGACCCAGACAGACCAAAGTGTGAGAAAGGAGTTACAAGGCATCTGTTCCATACAAAGGCTGTCTGTTTTGTAAAGCTCTGCCTTAATACTGAGCTGACTGATAGGACTGACAGCGTGATTTCACTGAATTTCACTGAATTTTAGAGTTGGAAGGGACCATAGAGATCATCTAGTCCAACTCCCCTGCCAAAGCAGGACCACCCAGTGATGTGCTGGTACTAAAGGCAGATAAGTCTCCTGGGCATGAACAGTAAAATAACTGTGATGAATAAATGTAGTATTTTATTCCCCTCAATATCTACCTTGGTAAATAAGTTCTCTTACTGCTGGGAGGGGGGTCTGCTACTGCCATCACCATGCAGCCTGCATTTATTAGTTTGTGGCTGCTTGTCTGCACTGAGGTAAACACAGTTGCAAAAGACACGGTGAGAATCTTGTGGTGATGCCAAAGAGAAAAGGTGCGTGTCTGGGAATATTGCTCTGGTGTTCTCACTGTTGTATTTCGGTGTGTTGTGCAGGCTGGTTTGCAAAACCCACAGAAAAGAAGACATCTGTGAGTCCTCATGAGGAGATGAAGGCAGCGTTTATGGGTGAAATGAAAGCTGAAAACATCAAGCGGTTTCTTTAGTAAGCAATGTCTAGAATAATAAAGAAATAAAATAAAATCCAAGCAGGAACCAGCGCAAGGATGTCACCAGACAGGGGAGGGTGTGCAGGTTCTCTGCCATAGATTTTATCTCAAGTGAGCTTTTTTATCTCAATCACAGTGAGCTGTGATTGACAAAACAGTAGTTTTGATTGATATCTCAGTAGTTAAAGCAATTAAAAATTGGCCAAGCTGTTGCTCAGCCCTTTGTGAGCGCTTGTACATTGTGGAAGTTCAGCCTTTCTCGTGTGTCCTTTTTCTGTCTACAACAATGTTTCTCTTACACTGATTTTTATGGAAAAAACATTCACCTCAAATTAGGCTGTATGAATTAATTTAAATCAGGAGAGATTAAATGGAAAATAGCAGAGTGCAGCAATGTAAAAGAGAAGAAAATCACACAAGTCTTCAAGCCTTTGGTTTTTCCTACAGCATAGGCCTTAATACTTTATTGCTACTCTCTCTTCACACTTTGTCATGTTGTGTCCAGATTTATGTGTTAATCTGTCACGATTCTGACCTTGTACTCACTTTCATGCAGAAAGATATGTTTCCAGGCTCTTTCTGTCTGCACAGTGAAGAGCTAGTACAGGCATAGTAGATATCAGCTAGTCGGCTGATGGTACATTACACAACTCATAATAAATCTAATAGTCTTAAAGCTTTAGAGTCTTTCTTAACACCATGGGTTTTTACCAATAATTTTTTCATCTCATCTATCCTTTAGTACTCAAATTAGTTGATTTTAAATTTACTCTTATTTCTTTTATTAAATCCTAAAAGCAAAGCTGCTAGCATTTGTTTCTGAAAATTCAAACAGTGGAAGGAGACAATATAGATTTTTTTTTTTTTTTCTGTTACAGTTTAATTACTCTAATTAATTTCTTAATTTCTGTAATTTAGAAGCTTTAACTACAAGGAAGCCAATAAACTATTATTTGTTTATTTTAGGGATCTTGTAAACAGATTGTTTCTCTCTAGGAGAGTGTGGTATATGTTAAGAGCTGACAGTTGTTATTCCAGGCAGTAATAGACCAGAAGTCATGGTTTATTGATAGAAAATTACTTCTTGTGTAAAGAGAGTGTTAGAGTATCAGTTATTTTAGGAGTAATCAACAAATTCAGGTTTGCCTTAAATTCCCAACCTGATTAAATAGCATGAAGTTGTATCCTGCTACAAAACTAAATGACTAAAAAGCCATTTTTGCTTTATAAGATTGTGGCAGTCCCACTCATTTAAGTGCGCTTGCCACAAACTATTACAAATAAATTAGCTGGAAAATACGTTCTCTTTACTGCATAACAGCCATGACCTCGACTATATAAACACTGAAAACTGAAGACTTGGGATTTTTTACGGTCTTAACCTGTGTTTTGGCTCCTAAAAAGTCAGCTGTTGTTAAACAGCCCTGTACAAGAACTCCTTTCTGCTTTCTTAATTCCCTGTCTGTGTGCCAACAGGAAACATTGTACCTCGTTTACTGTCCTGCTGCCAGTTCTGTGGTGAAATATGGCAGGTACTTAGTCACTGCTCAGAACTACCAGTACAGGCAATCAACAGATTAGAAGCAGAAATGAACAAAGACACAATATTCAGTTAAAAGAGAATATAATACAGGAAAATATTATTGAAACACAAGACTTAATTCCTAACTCACAAAAAAATGGCCACTGGCTCTAACAATAACACATAACTGTGCTCTTGGTTCAGTATGTCATCCAGAAAAGGGTAGTCCCTGTAGCAGGGACTCTTAGCCCCTTCCTTATTGAAGATCAAATTTCCTTCATTAACATCATCTGATGTGACACATGCTTCTATGGCATGTTGATGGCATGGTCATCTGACAAGATGAGGACATCATGAAGACAACCTCATTCAACTGGGAATTTCTTCATTTCACTTTACCACTGGGCTTTCTCAATGGTCTGGTCCATTTTTCTTTTCAGACAATGGGTTGCTCACTATTTATGGTATCTTTCACTGTTATTCACACTGGATGTTTTTTTTCTCTGAAGTCACAAGCTGTCGAGTTTTTGTGTTCCTTGTTTGTAAGACACTGTGAACTCAGTCTCTTTTGTTTCCCAACAAGACATATTCAGAGATTTTTAGAAAAATCAGTATTTGTGCCAAAATTAATTAAAACATTGGGAGCCAAAGAGAATATCCCATTAATTAAAAGTAACAATCAGACTAATTATGCACATTTCTAAATTGAATACACAAAGATAGTTGTACTCAATTCTTTTATCGCTTCACAAGTAAGGTCATTCTCGTTATGCATAGGAGTGATTGGGCTAAGGTCACCCAGAAGACAAGGAGTAAAGCAAGGACAAGACCCCACAGCTGATGTCATCAGGCCTTTCTTGCTAAGCCACACTGTGAGGAAGATGCAAACACCTGTGGTTTCAGGCCAGACTGAAACCCGTTACCTCAACTTACATGTAAGACAGGCAAAAGCACAGACACAGAGGAGTCTAGGTCCTTATTTAGCCTGAGTACATCTGATCATCTTTAAGGGGTATATTTCCAGCCAGGCTAAGAGGAGTTCTGATTATGAGCTGCAATGCCTGATCCTGACTCGTTTCTTTTTCTCTAGCAATTTCACACAGCTTCCTCACCTAGCAGGAACAAAGGAGAATCTGCATCTGGCACAGCAAGTCCAAGCTGAGTGGAAGGAGTTTGGTTTGGATTCTGTTCAGTTGGTTCATTATGATGTCTTGCTCTCTTACCCTGATGACACGAAGCCCAACTACATCACCATAACTGATGAGCATGGAAATGAGGTACAGAAAACACCAGTTTTTGCAACTAGAGAACAAAATCACCTTCACACACCAGCGAAACCTGGGAAGGAAAGCTGTCCTCTGCTCTGTTAATGGTTTGGTCCTGATCCAAAGCTATGGAAATGAGGGGCTCCAATTTGCTCTTATATTTTGAATCTTTGTTTCTTTAGGTACTAGCAATACTAATAATTACCCAGATTCTTACAGCATACTGACATGTATGGATTAAAGGAGAATTATGTAAGATAATTACTTTATGTAATTAAATTGTTCTAAAATTGTTCTGTTATTTAGAAAGATGGTCTTTACTGTGATCAGCATCATTATTTTCATTGATTCATTATACGGTATTGATAATTGTGGTAAATTAATTTTTTTGAAGAGTAGAGCTTAGTCCTTGAGATGTACTATCACAAGAAACATCAGTTCATTACAGAGAAGCTCTAGTGCTCGGAGAAGCTCCAGGGATGAGCTGAACACAAGCGCTTTTTAGCATTATGATCTGACCTGCTCTTTTCTGCTGCACTGAGACCACCTTAAGGGACCTTGTATTCATTTAAGTGGTGTTCTGTGTGAAGAGTGGAGGTGGGATTTGCAAGATCACACATTGAACCTGCATGCTGAAAATGATGCTTGATGCTTGTGAAAGTTTTCGCCACTACTCACTTAGACTTCTAAACTAGAGTCCTTTAAACTGCAAATGCATGTGAAATGTGCCTGAATAGACAGTACTTCTTTTCCAGATTGCCTGATTTACTTTTTTTCCTTTTTTCTTTCCCACTAGATTTTCAACACATCGTTATCTGAACCTCCTCCTCCAGGATATGAGGCTGTTAAAAATGTGGTGCCACCCTACAGTGCATTTTCAGCCCAAGGAATGCCTGAGGTAACATAGCAGAATAGTAAAAGAAATAGAAGTAGAAATGGAAACAGAAATAGAGGTAAGAACAGAAGAAGAAATGCATATAGACACAGAAACAGAAAAGATGGAATACGATAATGTAGTGTAGTAAATATAGCACAGAATAGCATAGAGCGATACAGGATAATGTGAAATTCCTGGGTCTTAGGCTTTAGTTCAAAACCTGACATTAGTAGGAAAGATGTCCTAGCTCTGATATTCTTGGGAGTTTTGCAATGAAGCAATGATCAAATTGCAATGGAGCAATGTTCAAATTGAGCAGTCATACATCTATTATTTTTTTTTCTCGTTTGAGTCAGAACTGGATTTTATTTTTACCTTTTTCTTAAAAAATATGGTCATACATCTATAATGTTGTCAGCTGCTATAAGCTTCTCCAGATATTTCCGTGACTATTCACCGTTGTTTCCCATCTTGACTAACAAATAAGACTTACATTTCTGTAGCCAAATGAACAATCTAATTTTCATTGCCCAAGGCTCACACTGACAGGCATAACTGCACAGTGTACTGTGTGCTTGAAAATGGCTTTTGCCAGCATTTCTAGCTGGCAGTTAAAATGTTGCTGTAATCTAAGCTTAACACTAATCCTTTCTATCTTGTACCAGCTGACAGGTTTTCTTTTATAAAGCTGGCCTGTGTAACAGGAGTTTTCTATCCTGTGATCGCTAGTGGTTTCAATTAATATTTCATAAGATTAGAAAATTTCTTTGTTGTTCTCAGTATCTTTCCTGTCTATACATTCTATACATAAAATAACGTAGGTTGGCAGGGCCCTCTGGAGGTCATCTGGTCCTGTCTCTGCTTTAAAGTTGGATCTGACCTTGAAACCTGCCAACAATGTTTTTAAGCACAGCCCATTACTAGAGTCATGTACTTCCTGAAGCTTGTTAATGAGCTGTGCAAGTCCAGAAGACAAAAGGTATCCTGTATTTGCCTCAGATACTCGAAGGAAGCTGGAGAACCAGGAAGATAGGGTGTACCCTAGGATATGACAGCTTTGAGTATTTAAAGAATTGCAATGGGAATTTTAGAACATAATCTAAGGTAAAATGCATGGATTCTGACTCTGTATCGTAACATAATATCCCCAAAGAAAGACAGAATAACTTCACCGCTTTATTTGTTTTCTGGAGAGCTAGAGTAAGTGATGGGATATGGGAAATAATAAAAACAAATTTTAAAAGCTGCAGCTTCCTCTTCAGAAGATGATTTTGTTTTAATTAAATATAAGAACATTGTTTCTGAAAAAACCCCAATAAATAAAAGACAGATTGTCTTTTCAAAATATGATGCTTATATTCACCTTATTTCATACTGCTTTGATAAAAACTCCAGGTTCCTAGCTAGTGCTGTTGGCAATAACATTCTCCAGTGAGAAGTTGCCTGCACCAGTACTGCAAACAGGGAGCATTTATGTAACTCAGCAGTGGGAATACTCAGTGGGCTCAGGGCCCTTCTGAGTTCTCCCAGGCCTTTTAATGTATTTTATGTTAAAAACCTCTCTATTAAAAACCAGAACTAAGCTGTGGAGAGAGATATTTGGAACTCGCCAAGTACAGTTTCTCTTTCTGCTCATTAATTTTGTGAACAAATCCTGCATAAAGCTCCAAGTTCAAGGGAGAAGGCTATAAAGTACCTGCATCACAGGCTGACTGTAGTCTTACGAGTAGGCAGCTTCCCGGAAAGTGGTGGAAATGGATCAAAGTTCTTGAGAGGCCCAGAACGCAGCTCTCACATATTCTGGGTGAGTGCTCTAATCAGGGAGATGCAGAAATACAGTTCAGCTTTGCAAGCACTCTTACTTTTTCCTGCAGCTACTTTTTAAGAATAAATGGCAGTGATTGTGTTTTGAAGGTTAAATACTGTCAGAGTGGGATAGGAGCTACTTGCCTGCTAGAGTGAGATCCTGCAGAGATTTAGAAGTAGTTCCCGCTCATTTCAGGTTCTCAGTAGATGGAAGATGGAATATATTCTGGTGTGTTATACAGATTATCAGAAAATGTATGTTTCTTCTGTGTGGTGTGTTTTAACTAAATGCCAGTAAACAGTCGGATGAAAAAAGTTAAACTTTGAGCAGGAACTTCTTTTAACAGAAATATTTAGCAGAAAGCAGACAAAGTAGTGAAGTCACATTCTATCAACAGTAGTTTGGAACGTTAATATCATAAATAATGATAAAATTCTGCTCTTCCCTTCCTTTCTAAGTGACTGCAAAAGTACTCCCATCTAGTTAATGATGGTCAGAAGTAAGAGGTGTGCTTGAGGTCTCTAACTATGCTAAAAGAGGCTAGACAAGAAATTTTATTAGTCCACACTACATTCTCAAAGCTTTTATTTTGCAATAGTTCTACAAACACGAGGGATTTCATCACATCACTAGTAAATTATGATACAAAATGGTCACAATTCTCTGATAAGAAGTTTACTACATCAATATAGTTCTTAGTCCTGTTAATGAAGGTTAAAGATGAAGAATTTTCAGAGATGCTAAAAAAATTAAGAAAGCCTGATTTACTATGCAATATATTGAATATTGCCAGAATCTTCAAATAAGTACTTCTTAATGTAATTTCAGATATCTAGAGATTGAATAAACACTAATTATTCTGTGACACCAGGAAAAATGCTACGAATACAGATTATATACTTTATATCATAGTTATGAGAGCTTCTTCTAAAGATCAGAGCTGTTGTTTTCTTTATGTCATGGCATCTACTTAATCAAAGACATTATTATAAAAATCCCTGTAGTGTGGACAGGTTTTCACCATAAAATGTTACTCTCATGTTAACTTGGTTTGCACTTTGTTATAGAACAAGGGCACTGAATGTGAGAACCCAGCAGGTTGCTAGTAATTGCTATAATTACAGCTCTGCAATTATGTAAGCCAAACTAATGAAATTAACATTTTTGTATATGTCAGGACAAGAGGTAATGGGCACAAACTTGAACATAGGAAGTTCCATCTAAACATGAGGAAGATCTTCTTTACTTTGTGGGTGGCAGAGCACTGGAATGAGTTGCTCAGAGAGGTGGTGGAGTCTCCTTCTCTGGAGACATTCAAAACCTGCCTGGACGTGGTCCTGTGCAGCCTGCTCTGGGTGGGCGTGCTTTGGCAGGGGGGTTGGACTAGGTGATCTCCAGAGGTCCCTTCCAACCCCATATCATTCTGTGATTCTGTCAGAAAAAATACAATAGTTTACAAATATAGATATTCTACACAAGAATCTAAAGCAATCTGAAAAAAGACTCTATTTACTGTGGTGTCTGGGTCCAAAATACCTCCAGCTGTCCAAGACTAACTTCAGCTTAAACAGACTACAAAGACAAGTAAATGAGCTCTGAGCATTTACTCTTAAGTTTTTCTGATTCAGAAGTCCTATCTTAACTCTCCATCGAGGACAAACTCTGTCAGCTTTGGATGGTAGGAGTCTAAATTCATCAGAAGTCACTTACCTACCTAATTGTCTCATGATGAAAGAATTCACACCAGAGCCAGTCCCAGAGCATATTGTTCCCAGCGTATTCTCTTACTAGATCTCATCCTCCTTTTGACATGATCATTGACATCCTTGTTTCAAATTCTACCTCTTTCTATCAGGGTGAGTTAGTGTATGTCAATTATGGCCGCACTGAGGACTTCTTTACGCTGGAACGTGAAATGGGAATTAACTGTACTGGAAAGATTGTTATTGCCAGATATGGGAAGATCTTCAGAGGAAATAAGGTAATGCCTTTATATAAAAATGTTACTTGTGCTGTCCTTCAGTTAATTTCAAGAGACTGAAACACTAAAGCGTTCTGGAGATTTTATCGTGAGTTTTTCATAGAGCTGTGCTCAAAGATTATTCTCTCTTAGAAGACATAAAATATATATTTAATATGCATTTAATATATCTGTAGGATAAAAGTAAATAAATTGGAAAATGTTCTGTATTTTCACTAAATTATCTGGAACACAGAAAGTTCCATTCAAATATGAGAAAAAACTTTTTTATGGTGAGGGTGACGGAGCCCTGGAACAGGCTGCCCAGGGAGGGCGTGGAGTCCCCTTCTCTGGAGATCTTCAAGACCTGCCTGGATGCAGTCCTGAGTAATGTGCTCTAGGCAATCCTGCTTTAGCAGGGGAGTTGGACCAGATGATCTCTAGAGGTCCCTTCCAACTCTGACAATTCCGTGATTCCGTGATTTACCATTCTTAAAGATACTGGCCCCTTACCACAAAAAAGACATTGAGGTGCTGGAGCAGGTCCAGAGAAGGCCAATGATGCTGGTGAGGGGTCTGGAGCACAAGTCTTATGAGGAGAGGCTGAGGGAGCTGGGGTTGTTCAGCCTGGAGAAAAGGAGGCTGAGGGGAGACATTGTCACTCGACAACTACCTGAATGGAGGGTGTAGAGAGGTGGGGGTCGGTCTCTTCTCCCAAGTCACAGGTGATAGGATGAGAGGAAATGGCCTCATGTTGCACCAGGGGAGGTTCAGACTGGATATTAGGAAAAAATTTTACCCTGAAAGGGTTACCAAGCATTGGAATGGGCTGCCCAGGTAAGTGGTTGAGGCACCATCCCTGGAGGTGTTCAAAAGCCAGGTTGACATGATGCTGGGGAACATGGTTTAGTGATGGGGTCTTTTGTCAGAGTTAGGTTAATGGTTGGACTAGATGATCTTAAAGGCCCCTTCCAACGTAGATGATTCTATGATTCTATACTCTCTGAATGGAGAAAACTTAAAAATTGAAGAAGGTATTGCTGTCTAAGAATCTTCTATTAAAATTAAATAGAAACACCTCAGAGTTAGTAATATCTAGAGGGGCAGTTGTCCTGTGGTTTAGAAATTACATGCCCTTGTTGACACAAAGGATGATATATTAATTCATTTCTAATGACTGTTTATGTATTGAAGAATTAGGTAGCCTGTATAAAATCTGGAGAACCATACTGTGATTTTCCAACTTCCTAATGGTGTGCAAGAATAGAATAGAGGATTAAGGCAAGTGCTGTATTTTCTGAAAAAAGCTATGGTATTTCTGAATTTAAATACCCATATTTAATACTGTTGAGGATTAGTTGTCACTCAGTCACTATACATCACTGTCTTATCTAGTAGCAAAACAGATTGGGATGTCACAATGACATATATTTTCTCTCCCTCACTCTCCACCAAACAGGATTATACAATAATAAAGTTGCATGAGAACACTTTTTTAAATCAAAATGATATGCAGGTCCATCCTTCTGCTGCAATAAACCTAAGCCTAGTGAAGTAGCCTCTTTGGAGTTAGGCTTGTTCACAGCCAAAGACAGTTTCAAGCTCTCCAATAATAATGTTTCTGTGTAGTCTGAAGCCTGAGATATGTTAGGAAATCGTTTAGGTAAATCAGGTAAATACATGACTAATGAAAGATAAGATTGCATGAATGTGATACAGTTTTTTCCATCCATGATGCATACATTTCAGGGTGCATACATTCTGGATGACAGAATACAAACTTGGGTTATGTACTAATACTGTGAAGGATGCTTTTCATTTTAATTAGTCAGTTGATTGTATTGATCTGGATGACAGAATACAAACTCGGGTTATGTAGTAATACTGTGAAGGATGCTTTTCATTTTAATGCAGTTGTCTCCTGACTAAAATTCAGAGCAACACCAAACCTCTTCTTTCCTATGGAACCTGATATCTGCATATACATTTTCAGGAAATTCTATGATATGAGACAGTTACAGGCTCTTTACTTAGCCCAAGCAATGTAAAAGGCCTGGAGGAATAATCACTGAAATTTATACTACTTTCTTTTGCCCCTCAAACTCTTGTGTCAAGCCATAAAGAACTGAATAGGGACCAGAGGTGTGCTTTGCAGGTGAAGAATGCTGAATTGGCAGGTGCCAAGGGACTTATTCTATACTCTGACCCTGCTGACTACTGCGCCTCAGGAGTAGATCCCTATCCAAACGGCTGGAACCTTCCAGGTGGAGGAGCTCAGCGTGGAAATGTATTAAACCTGAACGGGGCCGGGGATCCTCTGACACCAGGTTATCCTGCAAAAGGTGAGTGACACGAAAAGTCATGCTCTGAGGGTCTGGTTTCAGGAAGGGAGGGGAAGGTAATGGGGATATTCTTTCCCTTAGAACCAAACTCATTTTTTCTTGGTCTTTCTGTTGTTCAAAAGAGGCAGCTTTGGGCTTCGCATCAGTTGGCCATTTTGGCAAATGGTGCATGAGAGAAAGTGAGGGGATGTTAAGGGAGTCACACAGTGCAGTGCTGGGGTGCTTAACTTCACAGATATACCCACAAGTATTTGACAGCTAAAGCTGTCCAGAGACGGAGACTCCACCACTTCAGAGAGAAGTATTTTTTAGCTAATACTAGAGAGATGTATTTTTACCTAAAAGCATTTCAATGCAAAAAATTAGCAAACTTTTAAAATTTCCAGCCAGCTCTAAAAGCATGACTGCAGGCACTCTCGGAGAACTTTTTTAGTGTTTCTCTGAAAACATGTTGATAAAGCATAAAGAATGAAATCACTGAGGAAGTGTCAGCCCAACTTTTAGGAAAGTGAAATGATTATCCCTGACTCCAGTGTTAGGATTGTGCTATGAACTGTACAGATTCCTTCTGAGAGTTGTAAATATGAAAATATCTGTGTTTTACTTTCAGAATACGCTTACCGATTAGACAAAGCCAGTGGTGTAGGTCTCCCAAAAATTCCAGTTCATCCCATTGGCTATCATGATGCTGAGTCATTGCTGCGGTGAGTGTATGGGACACAGGAGGAACTTTAAGCAGACTGTTTTTTGAAAGGTGTGAAAAGAAAGGGAGAAGACTTTCGCACTGTGTTTCTACTGTAGCTGTTGAAATAGTGTACGCCTGTCATTAGGTTCTCTGTAGAAGTTATCGATTACGACATATCAGATATTGTTTGTAATCATGTCATATCAGGATCGTTTGCAACATATCATGATCAGTCAAGATACTGAAGTTATAAAGTGCCCCTCAGTTTAAATAAAGGGAAAAAATTTTGAGGACGGCGTGATACCTGTCTTATGAAAAAGACCATAAATTAAGGCATTCATTTGTTCAGGGAAATAGTTGCCATGTGTGTTTGGTAGAACAGTATTTCTGTTGTCCTCTGTTAAATGAAGGCGTGTGCTTTCTCTCATTAGGTGTATTATGTTGCATAAATTAGAAATTAATAGTGAATTAACCTAAGGATATTGAGGCAACTCTGAACTATTATAGGGGAATTAATATGTGTAAGTTTTACTATGTGTAAGTAAATGTGCTTTCAAAACATGCAAGTGACATGATGATAGGCTACCAGCTTGCCAGAAAACAACGTTAAAATTCATAGTTATCTTAATAAACTAAATAAATTATCTGAAAAAAATAAGATGTGATTGACTTGCAAAGTGTATCATTCCCCTAAATATGTAGCAGTAATCATCTGTATCAACTGTAGAGGTACAGAGCTGGAAATGCCAGGGTTAGCACCAGCACCACACACAACTGTTTAGGGCAATAAGTGAACATAATCTTGGGTGTGTAATTATGTAGGAATTTTACATCTAAATCACCTGAGCAATCATTCTGCTCTATTTAATGCCTCTGTTTGAATATTGAATAAAAAAAATAAAAATTAATTTTGTCTTGGTTCTCCGTGTAGGTTTCCTCTGAAGTATTGAAGTGAGCTATTTTTGAGGCAGAATTTTACCATCTTTAGTGTCTTTGCATACCTGATATTCGTTAACACTGTTCTAGTGTTTTTCCTATTTCCTCCCAAACTTTTATGGACTAATATATCTCCAAATGGTCTTTTCTTTAAAACTTTATGGTGATCATTGTTATGAGGATAACTGCTCATAATGAAAAAGGTATAAGTTAAAAAACCTCTCTTTTTCCACTGCCAACTAGTAGTGGTAGAGCAGATTAATATATGTAAATATGATGTAGCTAGGTATTTCTCTTCTCTTCAATTGTAAATAATTCTGGAACTTGGTTTTAATAATTATGAATGAAAGTTAAATCCTTTAAAAAATACTGGGGTCTTCTTTTCACTTTTGTCTTGAGAAATCATAACTTCTAGTTATTCCTGCTATTGTATTTTTTCATAAAAAATATACTGAGGACTTGAACACATGCTGAAGTGTTCTGCGGAATAAAGCTTGACTAAAGTATGCATTTACAGTAAAGGACATACTTTTATTTACAATAAATATATTTTGCCTAATAAGAACCAGAACATGCAGCATACTTCTAAATATTTTTGTTCCTCATAAATTCATGTCAAAAACATAAATCCTTTAGAATAGGTGAATAAGTATGGGTAGTTGTGATCCACTGAATTACTGCATTTCCAGTTGCGTTAAATGAGAAAAAACATCTTGCCTTTGACAATGGAAAAAGAAAAGGTGACTTGGATTGATCATGTTTCTTCAGTTTTAGACAACTTTGAAACACGTAACTCTGTCTATGGTACCAGATCAAGCAGTGTCCATGGACAGCCACTGGAAGACAATTGCCTGTGCTGTTAAACTGTTAGAATGGCCCAAGTTACTCTCTGCTAATTCAAAAGCAAATGCAGTTTAAGGCAGCAGAAAGTTCTAGGGACCATTTTGCATGCAAAAATTTAGGAGGCCAAGAGGATAGCTGTAGGCCATTCCAACTGATCTCAACGCCCAGGATTATTCCTCTATGTTAATTTGCTAGTATTAGCGTAACTAAAAGACAGATTATTCTCGTGTGGAAACTTGTAGTATAAATTGTCTAGACAAAGGCCATCACTGGTGTGCATGGGACCTAACAATGTATGATTCCTGGTTCCTTATTTGTGTTTGGTGCTATTGTAAGATGTCTGCAACTAATAATGTTTTGGGTTTTTTTCATAATAGTAATATGGGAGGACCAGCACCGCCGCATAGTAGCTGGAAAGGAAATTTGAATGTATCTTACAACGTGGGTCCTGGTTTCACAGCAAATTATTCTACAAGGTCAGTTTTGTTTCATAAAGAAAGCATGCTTGGTATCAGAGAAAAACAGGTCAAGCAATAGAATTTGACCAAAGGTAGAGTAGTTGGGGTTATTTGCATCATTCCTTTTATTATGACCATTTCCTGGGCTGAAATGCGCTCAGTGCAAAACTTCAGTAGATTTACATCCTGATTGGATGGATAGGACAAAATTGCTTTAGTTTCCAGGTAGTCTTGAACCAGTTTCATTTGAAAAGCATCTAATCTTTGATAAACTGTTTGATGAGACTGATTATTTTTTTAAGAAGTGAATTTGTTTGTTGTCTTTTTAAAATTCACGTAGTTCCAGCTTCTGGTCTTATATAAAACAGTATTAGCCTACAAGTCAAGTTTTCCAGAAAATAAAAGCTTTACCTACAGTGTCATTTCTATTGCTTCAGATTGTTTTTAAACTGATTTAGTAATTACAGTTTAGGCCTAAAGTCCAGGTACTGTAATATTGACTGAGCTATTGTACAGATTTCATGTGAACCGTTTGACCTTTTCCCTATATCTTAGTCAATCCACATGAAAAATTCTTTCTGAAGAATATACAGACAACCCTTGAGGCTGAGTTGCTGCACGTCCAGCTGTGTTGTAGATAAACAAATAAAGTCTCTTGATGCAACTCAGGTTGTCTGATTTTCTGCTGCCTGAGTTGCCACATCAATACTGACTGTGCTGGAGTTAGTTCTAATTAGCACCAGCCTCTAGATGATTAGAACTATTTACTTTTTTAACTTTAGATGGTTTTCATTTTTCCTTCACTTGTCCAAATGTAAAAACTAGCTGCTAGCAAAAAATCTTTGAATTTGGAGTTCTGAGCCTGTTATCCATATAAATCTTATTGACATCAATAACAATACATAGCTTTCAAGGGCTAAATGCTGTTCTCAGTTGCACAAGTATAAGTCCAGAAAAAACTACACTGAAATCTTTTCAGATTTACTTTGGTTTAATGGAGGGTAAATTTGGCCAAAATGCTTTCCTTGCAATTTATATTGTACACTTTTGAAAGGTGTTAAGATGCTTTGTTTTCTCATCTGGTGGACTTTCTCTTTGTATTTTCTTTCTAATATGCTAGAAAGGTGAAAATGTACATTCATAGCAACAACGAAGTAAGAAGGATTTACAATGTGATTGGTACCATCAGAGGCACAGTGGAACCAGGTAAAGTCATTTGTCTTCAGAGTAATGTGAGCGTCCAGTGACCTCTACATGCACTTCATAGTTACAAGGGGAAAATGATGAATATAGTTATCTCTGAAATATTGCACTACATGATCATAGGTGTTGAAATATTTATTGCACCAGCTTTCGTGTGGTTCAGGGTATGTCAGCATTTTCACTGGAAATGCTGATTTTCAAGGGGGAGTCATAACCAAGAGAAGTATTTGTCTTCAGGCAAGTAACTTTGAAATTGAAAGAGTATTCTTAAGTGAATATTCTTCCCTGCTAACCTAGGAACGGACTTCGCATTCTGTCTGAAGACATCATACCCATCACTGCTGATGTTTTGTCTGTTTTACAGCCTCTTGTAACCAGTGTGACTTTACAGTCTAAAAACCCAGATATATAGACCTCCTTAGGATGATGATAACATCATTTAACTTCTAACTGCAGCGCTTGCCTGTTACCTGAAACAGAAATATTATGGTAGCACAGAGAACTAATCTGACTTTGATCTTATAAATCACATCTTTGTCATGATTTGGACAACCCTTTTTATGATTGACTACATATATATATATATTCAGAGAAATACTGCATTCAGCACACCTTAATGTTGAGAGTTGGCATGCTCTACAAATATAATTAGTGGATCAGCTTTAGCATGAAACACACTGCTGTAAAACATGAAAAGATTCTGTTATCTTTAGAGGAAAGCTGCAATATTTCTAATAATAGAAGTAACATGGAATTTAAGAGGTTTTAAGTTTTATGAGATCAAGTTATTGTGTTTGAAAAATTCTTTAGCACTGGCTTAAAATACAGAAAAAAATGTCTTTGGAGATTTAAAATGTCTTTTAACTTTGTATCATGTATATTATAAACTATTAAGCTTTGTTGCCTGATAGCTGCATGGAAAATTAGAAATTACTTCCAATTAACATTTCTATGGCAGGAAAGTTTTTTCTAAGTAAACCTCCATAATTAATTTCTCTAGACAGATATGTCATCTTGGGAGGCCACCGCGACTCCTGGGTATTTGGTGGCATTGATCCTCAGAGTGGGGCGGCTGTGGTTCATGAGATTGTGAGGAGCTTTGGAAAACTGAAAAGGACAGGTAATGTAATGAAAGAACAAAGCACACCAAAATCACTGCTCTCTGCGGTGCCCATTGATTTCTCTGGGATTTAAGCATATGCTTAAAATTAAACACCTGTATCTCTGATCTCTTGAATAAACACACTGCTCTGCAGCTGTTAATTAGTTCCAGTTACAACCTTGGTATATGTGAGGTGCTTCTACTCAAGAGAAAGTACACTGAAAGGAGTAACATGCTCTAGCTCTAGGCAATCCTGCTTCAGCAGGGGAGTTGGACTAGATGATCTCTATGGTCCCTTCCAACTCTAGAAATTCAGAAATTCAGTGAAAACAAAACACAAAATGGGGGATACTGAAATAAATGCGACATTTAAGTACAATTGATTACTTTGTGTTTGAGGCTGGTCAGACTGGATGTTTCAGTTGCTGCAGTGGGGGACTGAGCAGGGCTTCATCAAGGCAACATCGAGAACCTTCTCAGCATTTGACTGCGGTTTGGAGACAGACCCAAGAATATGTAAAGCATGTCTGTGTAACGCAGAGAATGAGCTGTGCAAACACAGTAGGAGGTAATGGTTAAAAATACCTCACACCTAGTTATATTAGAATAGGAACAAATGCCAAGTGCACCAAGGTTCTGCTGCTGTCAGAGCAAACGCTGTCTCCCTTTCTGACATCCCATGGAAAGAAGCTCTGACATAACTCAGATACTGTGCTAGAGGAGCTTTCTTTGCCTACCCATTACACTTAAAATATATTGACATTTAGTTTTCTTTCCATTCCCTCCCAGTTATTGGATAATAGGGGAAACTGCATTTGGAATGCAAGCTGGAAGGAAAAACCAAAAAAAACCAAAAAAAAAAAAACAAAAAAAAAAAAAAAAAAAAAAAAAAAAAAAAAAAAAAAAAAAAAAAAAAAAAAAAAAAAAAAAAAAAAAGAGGGAGCAAAAGATAAAAAGGTTCCAGTAGCCTCAAAGAAAACTTCAGGCAAAATTACATGAACAATAGAGCCTGTTCCATTTGGCCTGGGTTTAAATCAAATGCAGAACTTCAGGTGAAAGAGATCTTTGTTTTGAAGGTGATCTATCAAAAGTTACAGGGAATTCCTTAGGTTTTGAAATCTGACATTTGGGAGACAGGTCAAAGAAATTAACTAATAGATAAGAAAAGATACCAAACCCTTTCTGTCAAAGTACATGCTGGTATACAATGTGTGCTAAACTGAACAGAGCAAAAAGAGTAAAAAGCCACCTTTCAACGTGCACAACGTTTTTCCCTTTTCAGAGTTTTAAATTTTAGAAAATTTTCTTGCATTTAAAGATGAGATTAAAAAGAATACATTATTTGGCACAATATTGAAGTAGAGGTGAGATTATGGCTTGTTAATTTTGCAGCAATTAGATTAGATTAGATTAGATTGGATTAGAGAAGAAGTTAGTGTTAGAGTTCCTAAAACACATCTATTTCCTGACAGATCAGGATAAAAGATGAGCCCCTGGAAAATTATTTGTTTTCCTGTTAGTTGCCATGTAACAAACAGTCTTTACTTCTGTAATACAATTTTCATGGTCTTTTATTGCAGGATGGAAGCCAAGGAGAACAGTGATATTTGCAAGCTGGGATGCAGAGGAATTTGGCCTGTTCGGATCAACAGAGTGGGCTGAGGTAAACCCATTGTGTTCAAAGAGAAACTTTCACAGGGGCAGATCTTTGAGAAACCTGTACCAGAAAGCATCACTTCTTCCCCCCCTTCCTCTCTCCTCCTTACACACACACTCTCTTAAATTTCCTTTTGAACTACCAAGAATATATGGCTCCTTGCAGTGTATGGTTTCTTTCCCTGAAACAGCTGTTACATCTGTGGATGGGAAAATAGTTCTCAGGAAAAAAACATTCATCAGCATTTTCTTTCTCTTTTTTCTTCTCATAGGAAAATGCCAAAATATTGCAAGCACGAGGAGTGGCTTATATCAATGCAGATTCCTCCATCGAAGGTACATAGTGTGTTTTACAGGAATAGTGATGGTATATCCAGGCGACTGGGAGGCATTTCACCTTGAAGATCCATAAAGGCTTCAATGTGATAATGTTGTTGCATTAGTTCAGGAGTAGATACGAGGAAAAACTGTGATCCATATTCATAAAGTGTCCTTCAAATATTCTTGTTGCTTCAGGGAAGAAGTCCATTACAGTAGCTACGCTATTTGGGAAATCATGAGGAGGGAAAAGAAGTGTTGTCCCCTTGTCAGCAGTTCTACAGCAAGTCTGTAGAGTCAGCTTCTCCTCTTCTAGTGTCCGTAGTAAGCATAGGGACATAAGAAAGGCTCTTAAACACTGCTTCAAAAGCCGGGCTGTAATTCATCTTCAGCAATACAAATGCACTCACAAGATCCCAGGAGAGCTCTTGTACAAGGAGAATCAGCTTGTTCCTTGTAGAAAGTGTAGCTCTCTAGTCCCTTTCTTATTAACAAATAATGACACGAAGCTTCACCTGAATAGAACTTGCTTCTTCGAATAAAGAGTTCTTCCTGTTTTTCAGGAAACTACACGCTACGAGTGGATTGCACACCACTGATGTACAGGCTGGTGTATAATCTGACTAAAGAGGTAACATCACTTGAAATTTCTAGCCAGCATGTTCAGTGCTCACTTACCGGACGGGGTTCTGTGTATAAAATATGGTGTCAGATGTTTCTTTCTTTTCTGACTGCAGCACCCCTTGTAGGTCAATAGCTAAGTAACTGGAGCTTTTTCCCAGGAGTGGCAAAGGGATTTCAAGTTTATACCTTTAAATTATTAGTTATTCAGGATTAGGAGATTTTTCCACTCCTGTTAAAATATTCTTTCTAAGAACAAAAGAATAAAAAACCTTTGTGAGCCAGTGGACAGAAACTACCACAAACCTGCCTGCCTAGTCCAAATACTACCAGTGCCCATGGTAGTAGGAGAGTCGGATTCCCTTTAGGCAGGGGAAGAAATTAGGCTAGCTGCTGTGTTGTTTTTAGCATGATGTGACAGGCTTGATCGATGTGTTTCATTGGCTCTCAACCTGATGTTCTCACACATATTTGTGTGGTACACAAAATTAAAAGGTAGGGACCTTTCTCAGGAAATAGTCCCACCGTCTTAGATGTAAGATGTTCCTTCCTTTGAGAGTGTGTCTTAGAGACTGGTACTAAAAGGCTTTTTATTTCTGGGGGGTTTATTTCTCTTCATCTGTTTTAAAGCATGAACATTTAATTAGTCTTCTGTGTTTGTATTTTATATACTTACATAAAATATACATTCAGCTACTGTATATATTCTATGAATCTACTTTATATGTCTTCATCTGCTATATATATTCAGCCATCTGTCTTCCAGGGTTGTTAATTTGTTATCTCTTGGAAGCTGGCATTAGTAAAGGAAATGTAATTCAGAATAATCATTTTCTGGCAATTGAAAGACAACAAATAAAATTTAACTCTGTTAAAATTAGGTGAGCAAATAAAGATATTTCTGTCCTGAACTGCAGAGGAGCTGATCACCTGCAGTTCCCATGGCAACGTGTGCTAAGTGCAGGTATTCAGAACAGTCAGAAAATCAGGTCAGCAGAGTCTCAGTTTGGGCACCGAATGTTGGCCTAAATACCAGTAAACATTATTGTGTAACCCGTCCTGGAACTGGGAAGCAGTGACAAAGGCTGAAGAATGCATGTAACCACAGTTTGTTGGTGGCTGATGTCTGAAGAGAATGCTGATCAGGAAATGGGTCCTGTGTGACCCCATCCAGAGTTAATCTTTGGCAACAAACATTAATGCTATTAACGCTGTTCTATGAACAATTAGCTTCATGACGAAAACCCTAAATATATTATTTTTATTTTGATTCCTATTGTGGATTATTAGTACATATAGATAGTAATAATAGATACAGATACTAATAATAGACCAGATATTAATAATCTTTAATAAATTTAAGGTAATAAAACCTCACCAACCCACCAATAAAAAGGAACGATGAAAAAATACCCAGTGTTTAACCTTCTCAGTAATCTGGAAAGTAGTCAGAGTGATAAGAATGACTGTGATATGCATACTGCTGTAGCAGCTCTGGTGACATAAACACCAAGCACTATACACTTTGCCCTTCTAAGGCTACTGCTGCGTCCATGAAAATAATTTTTGTGAACTAAAAAAGGTAGAAACAGCTTTGAGTTTACCCAAGACAAAATTATTTGAAATTTCTTGCCAATGTAAATGGTTTTGTGAGGGGTTGAATATTTAAATTAAATAGCTGAAAATCTCATAAAGAAATATCAGAATGTAAATATTGGCTTGAAATGTTTTCCTTTCCCTGTGTTTTCTTCCATTTTAAATTACCTATTTTAAGCAAATAAACTATTCCTTTGGAAAATGCTATGCATTTGAAATGTTCAAATGGAAATGCAGGAAGGTTAAGGGACTTAAGACTGTGACTTATTAATTGCCCTAAGCCATAGGCTTTACATGATGACAGATTGTAGATTTGTTGCTTGGCAGCATTTAAAATTGTGTCCTGTGTGTTTTTTCACAATAAATTTTTTCTAGATACCAAGTCCTGATGAGGGTTTTGAGGGAAAATCTCTTTATGAGAGCTGGTATAAAAAAAATCCATCAAGAGAATACGAAGACGTCCCCAGGTCAGTGACAAAAGAAAATAAACAATATACCAAAAGTTACTATAAACTGTAAAGTGTGGGTTTTAAAGAAATATCTACTTGAAAAACTGAGCTCCTAAAAGTTATGATGTGATTCTCAGCTGGTATAAATTTCAGAGTTTTATTGATTGCAGCTGATACACTAGCATACTATAGTTTTGTGAACCTGCCTTTGTAGAATGAACAGGAAGCTTTATATATGAAAAGTGTTTATGTAGTTTATAGAGATTTAGACAAATAAGGGTTGTATGCACAAGCCAGCGGCAAGCACATGGCAGCGTTCCCTCTCACTCACTTCCAGTTTCCTGGAAAGCCTCTGAGTTTGGGTGACTGGGGAACACATCAGACAGGTTTTTACAACACTGTCCTTCAAAATTACTAGGGTTTCTCTATAGAAGCTCAAAGACTGATTCTGTTCTACGGAGCCAAGCTAGTACTGTTGTGTTTCCTCTGAGTTGAGAGCTTCAGATAGTGGAAGTTCAGTAAGAGGAAGGTCGTTGGGTCTTCTCAATGATTAAAGACAGTGAGTTAAATTCTGTTCTTGAGAGTTTGATTTCTCTGCCCTCTTTGAGAATGATGAATCCGGTCCTCTGAGAGTTAAATTGATGTGGTGCATGTAACGTAGGGGTCACAGATAATTCATGGTATATTGATGGAAAGAGCATACCAGGCAAAGACTAGTGACTGCAACTGCAGAATAAATAATTACCACAGTACTTGGAAGCAAGCTAAAATTATACTTCAAGTATTGTCACTCAAGGCACTTTCCTCTTTCTTGTTAAAAGAATAAATAAACTGGGTTCTGGCAATGACTTTGAAGTCTTTTTTCAACGTCTTGGCATTGCTTCAGGAAGAGCACGATACAGTAAAAATTGGGTAAGTCTGTGTCTTTGTAATTTTGTATCCCCCTGTAACTGCCTGACTAATATCCCCTGTAAATGGGCCATTTAGAGTGCCAGCTTCCTGGAATAGTTCAGTTTAGTGTGTTAGGGTCCCAGTTTGTTACTAGAATTCTGCGTGCTACTAGAAAACAAGTATTTAATAAATAGGAATGGTCAACTTGGTGTCAGCCAGAGAAAAGGAACTTTGCACAGGGTAAATGGATGTTCTTAAAATTACCTATGGTTGATGAAGGCTTATGATAACTTTTGAATGATTTCTATTACCTTATGAAGCTTTGAACTCAAAATGGTTCATGTTTTATGGAAAGTATGGGTTTGACTCTGGAGCATACTGTGTGATAAGAGTAACTGAGAAATGTTCAAAGAGCAATCTATTCAATGTGGTCTTTTCCTCTGAAAAGGCATATCCAAAGAATCAAACAGAAATGACTGTTGAAATCCTGGTCAGCAGAGAGAGGCATCTCCAAATGACTGTTTGTCTCCTTATAGGTTGATGTCTAAGAAAGTCACCACTGAGCATTTCTTCTCATTTCGCTGTCTGTAGTGGCTACGTAGGATTAGTGTGACCTGAACACTCAACTTTACAGTGCCTTGAATCCCAGAGCAAAGGTGTTCAAGCAAATCTGAAGTATCCCCAGCTGAATAATGGTTTTATTTGGGTTTGTTTGTTTCAGAATGTAGAAAAATATAGCAGCTATCCAGTTTACCACAGTGTCTATGAAACCTATGAAATTGTGGAGAGGTTTTATGATCCCACTTTCAAGAATCATCTGACAGTAGCTCAGGTACGGGGAGGGCTGGTCTTTGAATTGGCCAACTCCGTTGTGCTTCCTTTTGACTGTAGAGATTATGCAGCAGCTGTGAGCAACTATGCTCACATCATCTATAATTTGTCAAGGAATCATGAAGAGGAACTGGCCACATACAATGTATCCTTTGGTACGTACAGTCTTTCACCACACTCTTCCTCTGTTAATGCTAGCAGTGCTTTATGTTAATGTATGTCTTAGTCTTGCGCTGGTATTTACCTTGTGCTGTATTCACAGTAAATAAAACAAGAGCCACACCCTCTAATAATTTGAAATTTGAGTATTTTGTCACTAGTTCGTCTGTATAGAGACTGTGCCATTGCCAAGTAGAGCTAACACTTAAAGTCACTTGTTCTTTGACCTGTACATGGTCCATTGATCTTGGCAACAAAATATCTTTGTCTTGGTCCCTGAAAAAAAATCGCATTGCTTTGCAGCTAATGGTGGTGTATAATTCTCTGTCAAACGCTGATCATAGGATAATACAAGTTAGAAGGAATCTCAGGAGGTCTCTAGGACAACTTGCCCAAAGCAGTGTCAGCTCTGAGGTCAGACCAGGTTGCTCACAGCTTTGTCCCGTCTGGTGTTGAAAACATCCAAAGACAGAGACTACAGAAGCTCTCTGGACGACAGTGCTTGTCTGTCCTCAGGATGAGAAGTATTCTCCTTATCTCCAGTCTAAACTTCTCTTGTTTCAGTTTGTGAGCACACGGTGGCAAGTGCAAGCATCATGAGAGGTTTGTCTCGGGGCTTGGTGAGGCAGGAGTGGTTCATCCCTGTGCCACAATAGGGATCTTGTCCTGGCATGTGAAATATTATTTCATGGTATAGGGATTCACAGTATGCCCTCTGCCTGAGAAGCCTTTATTTTATTGGCAACATTATATAATATTCAGTTTAGGATTTGGCTGCTGTTCTATCTAAACATGGGGAGGAACTTCTTTACTTTGAGGGTGGCAGAGCAATGGAATAGGCTGCCCAAAGAGGTGGTGGAGTCTCCTTCTCTGGAGACATTCAAAACCCGCCTGGATATGTTCCTGTGCAACCTGGTCTGGATGGACCTGCTTTGGCAGGAGTTTGGACTAGATGATCTCCAGAGGTCCCTTCCAGCCCCATATCATTCTATGATTCTGTTAATGACCAACATTGGGTATGTGTGAGCACGCACACACAAATATACACATACTCCCTGTGTTTTTCAAAACTCTGCATGTGTAGAGGGACATACGAATAAAACATAAGGTTTGGGGATTTAAAAAAAACCCAACTTACCCAAAGAGTCTTGTTCTGGCAATACGTGCTCTAGTTTTTGGTATTTCTGTACATTCTTTGAGTAGCAAACAGTAAGCGATATTCACACACCCCACACCCCCCTGATTTCTCTTGTCTTTGAGACAAGTTTTCACACAGAATTACATAGTTTTTAATGTAGGAATATGGAGTCATCTGATTTTTGTTCAGAGAGAATTGACAGATCATGATCATAGTGAAAGATAAAGCTTTAATTTGAAGAATTTGCTTTGTTAAATGAATTCTTCAGAATTTGAAGTTAAATGCTTCCTTCCTGCTCCCTCCAGATGCTCTCTTTTCAGCTGTGAAGAATTTTACAGAAATTGCTGCTAGCTTTCACGAGAGACTTCAACAAACAGATATCAATAAGTAAGTTTAACTCTTTTTTCTCTTTTAGTCAAGTATGCCTCTGGGCTCAGAGGGCATAGTCTCCACTTGCATTTAATCCCCTGAATAACCTTGGTGACAAATGCCTGTTAGTCATTTGTTTCATTATAAGTCTTACAGGTTCTTGTCTTCAAGGTTCTGGTTACTCTAGGAAACAAAGTCTAGAAATGTTGAATTAGTGGACATCAGAGACACTGCAGAACTTGGGAATCTAGACTTGTGAGCTTCAGAAAGTGCCCAAGGTAATTAGTGTCAGTTCTTGACAGGTTTTAGTTGAGGAGCAGTGCCAGCTGATAGTGGATGTGACTAGAATGTGGGTTAGCATGAGCAGAGCCAGCTCGGGTGTGTAACTACCTCCAAATAGAGACACATCCTAGGATTTTGTCACAGAATTATCATTACAGAACAAAGACTTGTCATCTTTGTTTGCCAGTACTCTAGTTTTCAAGATACTGGTACCACTTAATGAAAAAAAGAAAAAAAAATCTATGTACTATGATCGTAGTTGTGGCAAGTTTTTTGGTGAGATTTCCCAAAATTCTTTGCACCACCTATGCCAAAAGGTCTATTTGCACTTTACTTAATTCTTAATTTATTCTTTGCAGGCTGAGGCCAGAACGAGAAATTAAATTTCCTTTTATATATACATATGTGTATGTTACATCTCTTGTGAAGAATCTAATTTAGCCATATGCTTACCCTTATGGAAGACTAAGTGAGAATAAAAGCCATCTTTTTAATGGCAGCAACTTTCAAGATAAATGAGTGAACAACAATTTCTTCTGTAAAATAGAACACATGACATATGACACGTATGTGACATTTTCAAAAATGGTTTCATTGATGAATGACCTAAATCTATGCTTTAATTCAATGAACCAGTGTCAGTTTCCATTTACACTCATGTAAACTTGAAATAGTTTCATTGAGGGTAGTAGGGTTACTCTAGGCTTGCAGTGATACAAATTTTACCATTTTTTCTTGGTGAGTGCTTTCGAAGTGTTACAATAAGTTACTTTGGATGTAAACTACCAAACCCACATATATTCAGTATAATCTTCTTCACAGTTCTTTTATTTGTTAAGCATCAGTAGTATGCTCAGAGCTATTCAAAGCACACAGACACAGATGGTCTCTGCTCTAGGGAATTTACAGTCTGCCATCAGAAAAACACAATTCTTGGATGATTCAAAAGATGATTCTAACATCACAGGGTTCCTGTTTCTCAGATGTTGTGGTTTTACATAAAACCAGATGATTTTATTGAAGTAATTTGCAGCTGGTTGGCTTTGTGGAAAATAGGGTCTTTAGGAGACAGTAGTACAAAAGAAGAGAATGGTCTGCCTGAGTGACCTAATGAAAACAAGGTAAAGGAATAAGATGCAACACGAGACAAAATGACTGAAAGTCTCTGACTTCTTTAACACTATTCCTTGGCCTTTAAAAACAGCTTTAAGAGACTTTCACCTTATAAGCCAGACTGCCTCACAGTACAGTTCAGCATAATAATGCTGTGCAAGTTATCTGACTTGGGCTGTCTTGTGGCCTATAGTTTAAGTTAAACATCTTGAATCCACTGTCCATCAGAAATCCTGAGGTGTGTACTCTGGGGCATGGGGTGACAGTGGGCCAAACACTTTGTAGCTAACATATTCCTCTGTTTTCTTTTTAGCCTACTTGCTGTCAGATCACTAAACGATCAGCTCATGTTTCTAGAAAGGGCTTTCATCGATCCTCTGGGATTACCTGGCAGGCCATTCTATAGGTAAGAAAGGCTTATTTTTCACTTTCTGCCTTGAGTACCCTATGAGAATTCCTCCAGGTTTCTAAATGGAATTGTAATGATTTTATTCAACATGATAAAAGTAGATTAAACAGGAAAAATAAGATTGAAAAGGGAAGACAACATTAGGGAAAACTTCAGGGAGATACACTATGCAGAATGAGGAAAAGTCTTGTTGGAAACCTATTTAGATCAGTAAACCCACTTCCATAGATTTCTGTGGGCTTCTAAACAGATCTAAAAAAGTTTGTTCCTGGACTCAGTTCAAGTCGTTTCAGTGTAAAGGATCTTTAGGAAGTTATTATGTTTTGAAAGTGAAATACGATATAATTGAAATATCTACAATTTGATTGATTATAGCAGAACAGTCATGCCAGCAAATACAGTGTAGAGGACAGGACGTCAACAGCAGTGAAGTGAATTCAGTAGTTCTCTCATCCAGTTCAAGAAGTAAATCTTGTTTGAGAGGTAGAATAGCCAAGCCAAGTCTAGCTTTTTGGTCCTTCTACCAGTCTGCATAATTCAGAACAGTACTCTTTCCACTAAGAAGTTCCACTAAAAAATAACTGTAGAAAGAGAACTCAAGATCTACAGTCCTTATATCCCTCGTAGCTTCTGATTAAAAATGTATTGATGCTTTAACAAGAGACTTTTCAACTTTCCTACCGCAGAGCAGGCCTGTATCTGTTGGAGATTGTGTATATCTGTGAGAAAAGAAGCTGGCTTTTTTTTATCTTTTCATTTCATCTAAAATGAGGGAAATGAAAGTACCTTAGTCAGCTTTATCTCAAGTCTTTTCCTGTAAAGTTCTGGAATTCACATGGAATAGCTTAGTTTATGTTATTTTCTCGCTTCATAGATTATAGGTACTACTGCTGCAATAATCTTATTTATTTAAATCTTCAGTGTCAGGAATTTAACATGATATAGAAACAAATTAGTTTTATTCAGAAAAATGATATGTTTTATTTTCCTAATGCAGAATATTTTTATTTTTTTCTCTTCAACTTCCCTACAGACATGTTATCTTTGCTCCAAGCAGCCATAACAAGTATGCAGGAGAATCATTCCCAGGGATCTATGATGCCATGTTTGACATTAAAAACAAAGCTGAACAACATGAAGCCTGGGAAGAAGTAAAGAGGCAGATTTCCATTGCAGCCTTCACTGTGCAGGCAGCAGCAGAAACACTGAAAGAAGTAGCATAAATATCAACAATGTAATCAACGAAGAAGCCTTAAAAATGGAGCATTTAAAAACACTATGCAAGTTATTGCAAAGAACACAAAATCTAAAAAATTTTTTTCTTTGCAAATAATATGCCCAAGTGGAATGTGTTTAGCAATGTTAATGAGGTAATGTACTCCATGTGGAGAGACCAGACTTCAGATAACTTCTGAAGTGAGACTGCACAAGTTTCATGTTTTCTCTTGGCTTCATATTTTAAGAATTGCTGACCACTGGATTTATTTTCAGAATTTTGCTAGCTTGATTATTATAGCACTACTCAGTGCATTAGGAAACCAGAAGTAATTTCATGTTTCTATCAGTTTCTAATTTTGTTGTTGACTTTTTATTATTTACCTTGGAGTTGTATAATTATAGATAGCCCTTTCAGCTCTCGTTTTACACAAAGAATCACGTATGAAGATGAGAAAACTGTCAGATACCGTGTGAGAGATGTATAATGATCATAACAAGTTTTGGGCAGCCAGCCCAGAATATTCATCCGTGGCATTCCTCTCTTCACATGCTGAGTCTTGCAGCTGTTTGCAAATAAAATTAAGCAAGAAGCCTTCTAGTCACTGGGGTAAAAACAAGGCCATACATCTTGTCAGACGTATAATCATCTCACAAATCATGTCTTTCAAAGTGAAAACCTACTTTTACTATTTTATCCGAAATTTACCCCTGCTATGCCTTGTCCATGTCAAGCTAGTTTTAATACGAAGACAACGAGAAGGAAAGAAAATTCATCATGTCCTTAGTTTGAAAAGATACCAAATTATTACCATCTTAGTAGGGTCTTTATTTCTGATTTGGGTGTGCAGCTTACTCTCAGGACAGTCTACTCAAAAGACTACAATGGAACAGGTGAGATCAGACAGAGAAGACTCAACAAATCAGATCCCTTCATCTGACACTCTGCCACTAGAGGATTGCTAATTTCTTGCGCAGCAAATATCTTGTGTCATTGGAATCTGCCATTTCAGCTGAGGCTTCCACCATGTCTCGGAACAATCTGATGGGTTTCAGCGTCATGGCAGATTTTTTTTCTTTTCCATAAGACCTCATTTATTCATAAATATTTCTACTCTTCACATTAAACCTTTTAGGCAAGTTACTATAATTAAGTCATTATTTTACTGAATTGTTGATCTTACTCATAAAATAATCCAGTTTTCTAGATAATGGGAAATGCTCTTACACCCACAGTTATTGATCAGTTATTTTCACATTTTTATTAAAGTGACTGTAGTAAAATCACGGAGACATGTCTTCCCCTAAATCTAGTTGTGCTGATGGGACACATTGCTGTCTCTATTTTATCAGTGCTGGCTGCTCCACTCCTCCTTTTGCCAATGGAGAATCCCCCTCTGAAAAAATTGGTCAGGTTAGTTTAGATCATCATTTAGACTAATCTAGAGGATTTTGTCTGCAGCAATCAGGGGAATGCTAACACAAATCCACTGTGCAGAGGTGGGCAGCAATAAACAGCTTCTGTTGACCAGTATTTTTCTGTTGCTAAGGAGGATGTATCCAGGGCTGAAGCACTAAACTCCAAAATTGCTGAGATCTTTCCCTAAATGACCTGTAAGCTTCCTCAGCATTTTTTTCTCTCAGCCCAGAAGACATATTTTTTGAATCCCTGGCCTAACCATAGAATTGTTTCATTTAAGTTTATTTAGAGTCCTTTTTTGCAATTAGTGGCAGATAATATACAATGTCAGGGTCCAGGATCTCAAAAAATACGGAGATAGTTACACTCTTAAACTACAGCAACATCCATTAAAAAAAAATATAATCTGTGGGCTGTCCCCTAACCGCTGCAGGCAATAGGATATAGGGACAGAAGTTCTCTCTCTCCCATTTACTCTGTTCTCCTGTGCACAAAAAAAATCAAGGCTAACTGGTCCAGGGAGAGGAAGGACCCATAATGTGCTTTTAACTATGGTTTCTGTTATGTTTTGGTAAGGTGGGATTCAAACTGGCCGGTGCCTTCTCCCACATTTGGGTCTGCTTTTTGACCCATCTTCATTCAGTGAAAGACACAACTTAAAGCAGTTGAACTTTAAAAGCAAATGGAGCTTTGCTTAATTTTTTGAGAGAAGAAGATCCTCGCATGGACTCAGTCCAGCTCTTTCCCCAAGCCCTAACTCAGCCATTTATCAAAGGGATTTGAGTCGAAGACTTTATGCTCCATGCTGTCAGTGGGGTTGGTTCCCCACTCACTTGTCAGCATGAAGCTTTTCTGATCTCCATCCTGAGAAGCCTAATATTTGGTGCTGACTTCTCAGCCACTGTGATTCTTATCCTTAGCTTGTCCAGCATCATCTTGGATGTTACTGGTCAGACTACAGAAAACCACCACAATTTACAAAATTGTTATAAGCCAACACTCATTTTGTTTTTCCTCAATATACTGGGCTGCAACTTGTGCAGCTTCTTAACAGCCTTAACAGCTTCTTCAAGAGCTGCTAAGACTCTTTGCATCTTTATCTGGGACTTGCTGGGAGAGGGAAACACAGACAGCAGGTGGCAATAACGACAGCGTGACAGGTACTTCCCAGTGAGCTGTCTGCACGTTTACCTGCAGACCTCAGCCTCCTTTGTTTCTGTGAGGAAAGGAAGCTTAGATCTCTAGTTCTGCAAGCCTTAAGTTAGACATGGCAGCATCTAGCATTTAGCCACATTATGGCTCATACTGAAGTTCTTGACTAGTTTTTAAATTTTAAATGAAGATTCTTTTTAATCTTCAAAAACTTCTATGAAATTTCTTCTAAGAACACTCTTCTCCTTAAATCATGTCTTAGAGTCAATTTTCTATGGATTCTAGATACAGCCACTGCAGCCTTCAGTTCCTCAAAGACTATTCCAGAAGTAGCTGGTGTCATTACTGAACAGCAAAGGGCGAAGCCTATGTAGCTAATTTCTGAAGTGACATGATTTGTAGTCAGCTGCCCAAGCCATATCTCAAAATATATGCATGGATGCATATACGGCTGTCACAGGGATTATGAGTTCTAAACAAAAAGCAAAAATTGAAAGGATAGTTGTGTATCCACTGGAAAATGTCATTTCACATGACTTCTTTGTTAGGATGATACAAAGAAGCAGAGGTCAAATCACATTTATGAACAAAATCAAGCCAACTGATATGTGCCAGCAAATGAAAATATCTAGTTCCTACCAGACAAGTGGGGAACAATGGTTAAATAAATAAGTAATATGTGTTAAAAGAGCTGTCTGTTAATATGTTCTTGCAAACTTTGTAGCTGCACTGAGAAACATTTTCAGTCTGTTGATAAGAGCTCAAAAAACTGTCCTAACCAGCCACATGGGCGAGGAGATGTATGCTGTGAAGCAGCCTATGAAGGAAAGGCAGACAGTGAGAAGTAAATGGAGTGCAGTCGGAGTAAATTGTATTTTTTCACTTGATGGACAGCAGCTCCCCAGGGCAGGGGATTGT
>NW_015091118.1:3024836-3087485 GCF_001431845.1 Calidris pugnax
GCTTCTGTTGACCAGTATTTTTCTGTTGCTAAGGAGGATGTATCCAGGGCTGAAGCACTAAACTCCAAAATTGCTGAGATCTTTTCCCTAAATGACCTGTAAGCTTCCTCAGCATTTTTTTCTCTCAGCCCAGAAGACATATTTTTTGAATCCCTGGCCTAACCATAGCATTGTTTCATTTAAGTTTATTTAGAGTCCTTTTTTGCAATTAGTGGCAGATAATATACAATGTCAGGGTCCAGGATCTCAAACAATATGGAGATAGTTACACTCTTAAACTACAGCAACATCCATTAAAAAAATAATAATCTGTGGGCTGTCCCCTAACCGCTGCAGGCAATAGGATATAGGGACAGAAGTTCTCTCTCTCCCATTTACTCTGTTCTCCTGTGCACAAAAAAAATCAAGGCTAACTGGTCCAGGGAGAGGAAGGACCCATAATGTGCTTGTAACTATGGTTTCTGTTATGTTTTGGTAAGGTGGGATTCAAACTGGCCGGTGCCTTCTCCCACATTTGGGTCTGCTTTTTGACCCATCTTCATTCAGTGGAAGCCACAACTTAAAGCAGTTGAACTTTAAAAGCAAATGGAGCTTTGCTTAATTTTTTGAGAGAAGAAGATCCTCGCATGGACTCAGTCCAGCTCTTTCCCCAAGCCCTAACTCAGCCATTTATCAAAGGGATTTGAGTCGAAGACTTTATGCTCCATGCTGTCAGTGGGGTTGGTTCCCCACTCACTTGTCAGCATGAAGCTTTTCTGATCTCCATCCTGAGAAGCCTAATATTTGGTGCTGACTTCTCAGCCACTGTGATTCTTATCCTTAGCTTGTCCAGCATCATCTTGGATGTTACTGGTCAGACTACAGAAAACCACCACAATTTACAAAATTGTTACAAGCCAACACTCATTTTGTTTTTCCTCAATATACTGGGCTGCAACTTGTGCCTGTTAACAGCTTCTTCAAGAGCTGCTAAGACCTCTTTGAATCTTTATCTGGGACTTGCTGGGAGAGGGAAACACAGACAGCAGGTGGCCATAACGACAGGGTGTCAGGTACTTCCCAGTGAGCTGTCTGCACGTTTAAACTGTAGACCTCAGCCTCCTTTGTTTCTGTGAGGAAAGGAAGCTTGGGTCTCTAGTAGTGCAAGCCTTAAGTTAGACATGGCAGCATCTAGCATTTAGCCACATTATGGCTCATACTGAAGTTCTAGATTAATTTTTAAATTTGAAATGAAGATTCTTTTTAGTCTTCGAGAACGTTCTTCTCCCTAAATCATGTCTTAGAGTCAATCTTCTATGGATTCTAGATACAGCCACTGCAGCCTTCAGTTCCTCAAAGACTATTCCAGAAGTAGCTGGTGTCATTACTGAACAGCAAAGGGCGAAGCCTATGTAGCTAATTTCTGAAGTGACATGATTTGTAGTCAGCTGCCCAAGCCATATCTCAAAATATATGCATGGATGCATATACGGCTGTCACAGGGATTATGAGTTCTAAACAAAAAGCAAAAATTGAAAGGATAGTTGTGTATCCACTGGAAAATGTCATTTCACATGACTTCTTTGTTAGGATGATACAAAGAAGCAGAGGTCAAATCACATTTATGAACAAAATCAAGCCAACTGATATGTGCCAGCAAATGAAAATATCTAGTTCCTACCAGACAAGTGGGGAACAATGGTTAAATAAATAAGTAATATGTGTTAAAAGAGCTGTCTGTTAATATGTTCTTGCAAACTTTGTAGCTGCACTGAGAAACATTTTCAGTCTGTTGATAAGAGCTCAAAAAACTGTCCTAACCAGCCACATGGGCGAGGAGATGTATGCTGTGAAGCAGCCTATGAAGGAAAGGCAGACAGTGAGAAGTAAATGGAGTGCAGTCGGAGTAAATTGTATTTTTTCACTTGATGGACAGCAGCTCCCCAGGGCAGGGGATTGTGGTGAACGGAAGAATATCACACAATCATAGGATCATAGGGTTAGAAGAGAAGGCAGGAGGTTTCTAATCCAAACTGCTGCTCAAAGCAGAGCTCCAAGGTCAGACCAAGCTGCACCAAGTTTTGTCACGTCTAGTCTTGAAAATATCCAAGGATGAAGACTGTGTAACCTCAGCGCAATGTATTCCAGTGTTTCACCACCCTCATGATGGAAAAGCTTTTCTTTATATCCAAGCAGAACCTCTTGTTGTTTCAGTTTATGACTGTTGTTTCTCATCCTCCTGTCATGCACCACTGAAGAGGCTGCTCTGTCTTCTTGAGGAACTGGTACATGCTGGAAGATGTCATTTGCTTTATGTTCAATGCACAGTCTTTTGCTCTCTCTGCCTCACTGGGTACATTCCTCTTGTAGAAGAAAGGGTCAGAGTTTGCAAGCTGAACTTGTCAGCTGCCAACAATGTAAACTGTATTTTAGCTGGAATCTGAAGTTCAAGATAACAGAGACTCCAACTCAAAGCATCAGAATCTACTACCCTTTTCATCTGGTAGTCAGCCAAACTGCAGAGACCGTGAGAGAGTTCTGGAGGACTGTGCAACTGGCAGCATCAGAAGGAATCTGCTGGTTTGAGATTGTGGTTGAACATTCCCTGGTTGCCATTTTTCCTGCAAGAGCTGCCTTTCCCACAAACCAAGGCCCTTTGTCCTCTCAAGGCACAAGTTCAACCTCTAGTCAAACAACAGGTCCAGCAGCACAACAGCAGCGTATCTCCTGCTGCAGGTAATAACCTTTGGGGCCCAGTGGCTGAGCAGCTACAACCTATAATTTACAAGCATTCGTGGCATTACTGGCATCCGTTCTGTGTTACGTATTTTTATGTACTGCTGCTGGTTTTGCTAATTGGCTGCATAGCATAATTATGCATGCAACAAAGATGCATGCCAGTTTGGATTTGGCATGTGTATCTTTGCCATTTTTGGAGCTTTTTGAGTTTACCAGGGATATTTTTTTGATTTTTCTTTTTAACTAAGTAGAATCTATCTACCTACCTTCAAGTTCTGCCCACCTCAGCTGAACCTCACTCTTGTTTTCACTCTCAACATGTGCAGTTCTCACCACTCCTGAGCTCAATATAATGCCCATGCAGTAAATGGTTGTTTTCTTGCTACCTGTGAGCTCTCTCCTTGGCTGTGGAGTGAGATGCTCAGTAACAGCTAACAGTGAGGTGGGGTTTGGTTTGGAGCAGCTCCTTCCACCTCCCTACAGATGTAACTTTGCATTCCAGGTCTGCTCTACTTCAGATCTCGCCATGTCAGGCTCATTTTTCTCTGACTCCAGTTATTCTGAGGAGCATTTGTAAGACGTGATACTACAGCGTTGGCTTTGTGATTTGATAATGTGTATAGTGGGTTATTAAGGCCATGTTTCCAGACTCAGGAGACAAGAAACATGCAGGATAGATATTGCATTCCTTATGCTGCGTATCTTTAAACAGGTAGCACCAGCAAAGGGGAGACAGTAAAGGAAATACAGAAACAAAAAGAGGGGGACAGGAAAGGAGCAGCAAAACAATGCTAAAGAGAACCCCCCACACACCCCTTCCAGGCCAGGCACTGGGGAAAATAGAAGCTGATACAGGAGGAAGTAGCTTTATTCCCCCTTCCTTCTTTTGGAAAACTTGGTTCTAGCTGCTGCCACCCCACATTCTTTAAGAAGCATCTGCATTGCTGAACCCTGTTCCCCCTTCCAAAAGGGAAGCCGGCAGCATTTATAAACTCTGTTATCAAGCCAAAACTTCTTTTCACCTGGGTGAATGGTATTTACTTAGCCTTTATAGGCTATTTATCTCATCTTCCTAGGAAGTGTGTAGATGATATAGCTCAGGGATACTTTTGCAAGGTATCAGCAAGCAATTTCAAATATCTATGTATAAAATAGATATGATTCAAGAGGGATAACAAAAATTCTTGCGTAGTAATGTTACTCCTTACACTGCCCTCCACAGTAGACCAAGCTGATTCATAGAAAATAGAATAGAATAGAATAGAATAGAATAGAATAGAATAGTTTGGGTTGGAAGGGACCTCTAAAGAGCAATGAGCAGGGACATCTTCAACTAGATCATGTTTCTCAGAGCCCTGTCCACCTGACCGTTCCAGGGCTGGGAAATCTACCACCTCTCTGGGCAACCTGTGACAGTGTTTCACCATCCTAATTGTAAAAAATGTCTTCCTTGTATCTAGTCTAAATCTACCCTTTTTTAGTTTAAAGCCATTACTCCTTGTCCTATTGCAATACCCCCTACTGAAAAGTTCATCCCCATCTTTCTTATGAGCCTCCTTTAAGTATTGAAAGGCCTCTATAAGGTCTCCCCAGAGCCTTCTCTTCTCTGGGCTGAACAACCCCAACTCTCAGCCTGTCTTCATAGAAGAGGTGCTCCAAACCTCTGATCATCTTTGTGGCCTTTCTCTGGACCTGCTCCAGCAGGTCCGTGGAAGAAGCAGTAAATAACCCCTTATTCACGTGTGAAAGAAGAATAAATGTTTCAAGAATTTGGTGCTGGAAAGAACCCCAAATTTCCAATTTACTAAAATAGGAGTTTTCAGATTGTGACTTTATTCAACACTGGAGTAGGACTACAACAATTTGTGAGAAAGAAACCAACTTTCTTTAAAACAATTGGTTGCACAGTTGTTTAGGAATCTGTTCAAGCAATACATAAATAAAGTTTATTAGTTTTCTATGCCTGATGGAGAGTATGATGGTAATTGGTGATTGATGTCGCTGTCTTTATCTCAACCTGAGCTTTTTCATCTTATTTCCTGCCCCTGTCCTGTTGTGGAAGGCATGTGATTCAAGGCATAGATGTATACTGTGTGTTATACTTGCATTTAAATGAACATAATATATTCCACCCGTGGCTAATCCATGTGATGTAAGAACATGCCACAAGCAATAACTAATAGTAATAGGACTGTATTTTAAGTGGTAGAAGCCGCTTGGTTGCTGCTATTGTTCAACCTGAGCATAGCTGATGCTCTTACCACTTTAAAAAGATGTAGGCATAGAAATATATACATTTTATACTTTTTCATTGTTGCTATTCTTACCTTATTCCTCCACTGATGTTATCATCATGTGAGGTCTAATTTAGATAGTAATCTCCAAAAGCCTTTGTCACTTTACTCTATTATGTGCCAGTCCTACACCTGTGGTGCTATATAAATGCTAATAATGCATCAATATGCTCATTCTTTTATAAGTTCTGTAGGTGGAATTCCATCTGGTTTGTACATGTCAAGTGAGATGTTGGTGTGAAAAGTCCTTGCTGTTCAGAATTTGTGTTGGCTTATGAGCAGTTGGGAAATGACAGAAAAAAAGATCACAAACTGGACGTGCTTATCATTTGTACAAAGCCACCGAGATGTGTGCTTAAGAGGGTGGCTGTGACTGGTGCAGAATCCCCAAGTGTAATTCTTCTCTAATCTCTGAAAAGCCTTAGTGAAGTAATTAGGACATTAACTAGTCTTTTCAGCTGTTTCTGAATATCTTCAGCTCAACCTCTATCTATTTAACAAAGTTTTGATACTTGGAGCACTGTCATTTCTTTGACAAGATGTATCTACTTCGGACTCTTGGGAGTGAGTGTTAAGAACTCAGAGCATGTCCAGGCTCCCAGAAAAGCTTTCCTTCCTTCCAAACTGGTCTCAGATGGACAGGTCTCCACTTCCAGAAAAATCAGCCTTGACCTCCACGTAGCTGTGCAGAACCTCACCAGCAGGGAGTGACGTGCAAGGCCAGGGTAAGTTTTTGCAAAATATGTTGATTCTATGAATCTGTGAAAGCATCTTGACTATTCCCTGAGCTGAGTTTGTATCCTTTCCCATGAGATAATTGTGGATTTGGCTGAATTAGACTAGGAAAACTTGATCCTAAGAACCTTGTAATCCAAAATGTAAAAAGCTAAAGAATATAGGAAATAATTTTGCAACTTTTCCCAGTTGCAAATTGGATGACATCTGGAAGTGTCTCCATTGGTTATTCTAAATTGTATTCTGAGCTGCTCTAAGTGTTCATCATTTGCCAAGAATTAATGTAGCCACAGATTACAAAGGGGAGGAATTCAATGTTCCCTTGGTAAAGAGAAAAAAACTTTCCCCTTCCTCCATTTCATCTTTTGGCCACTTTCACTGGAACAGATACTGATTGTGATTAAGCCCAAAACAGGAACTTTCAAAACCAGAAAGTCCTGATTATTAATAGAAATTAGCCCTCGTGCATTGCCTGGTGCACAGACTAAATGCGAATTTGTGGCAGAGACACACATACAGCTACGCACAAGCTGTTGTGTGGGGTGAGACTGAGAAATGGAAGTGGTTTGTTGCACTCAGAAAATCAAAGCGTCGTCACGCAGGGATTGAGGCTGGTGAGGCAGGAGGAGAGCTGAGAATCACAGGAGCTGGGCAGCCCCGGAGCTGAGGGCGGGAGGAGGAGGAAAAGGAGGAGGAGGAGGAGGAAGGCAGCTGCTTGCCTGCCCTCCTCGCAGCCTGCAGAGCTGCTGGCCACCGGTGTCTGAATGTCCAGGAGCAAGGCCACCCTCTGGACATGGCTGGGCTGCCCTGGGCTGCTGGGCTGCTTCTTGCTGGGCTTTCTTGCAGGTGAGTACGGAGACCCCAGGGCTCAGCCCGCAGCCTTTGCCCTCCAACAGGTATTTACATGCGACTCCTTGTTGTGATTAACTCCCCATCAGGGAGCTTTTTTCTGCTTTTTATGGACATTATAAAATACTCATTCCGCTGTTTGTCTAAAGGGTTGTTCTCTCTGCCAGTTTTGGTCTTTGGGGAGTGAGGAATAGAACGCTGTGTGCTTCAGCCCAAGAGGAGCCCTGCTGAACTGACAGCTTCCCGTAATGAGTAGACAGACATTCAAAGAGGAGAGATTAATTGAAAAGTTTGAGACGTCTGTGATTGCAAACCCTCCAGGATTATTTTTTTGCTGTTTGTGTTTCCTGATTTTTACTGAGGATGTGTTTAAATGCTTCTATTCAGTTGCTATTTTAGAAATGAAAGGGCAGAATGTAGAGGAGGAGGAGTTTTGACTGACAGCCAGGAGTGGAGTTGCTGAATTTTCCATCATGTACAATGAACTTCACTAGAACATTAAATTCTTTTCTGCAGTCATTTACGGCATTTGATTTTAAGTCTAAAATTGCACATCTGCATCTATGCTTTTTAAACTTTTGTTGTAGCACACACCTAAGGCTGAACCATGAAAGAAAATCCATGAGGTCTATTAAATATAAAAACTATTACTTTGATTTTGGTGGTCCCTGAGCTGCAAATTTCTGATGCTTGTGCTATTCTTATACGTTTCCCTGAACATCATATTTGGCCATGCTCCAAAACAGAATACTGGGAAAGATGGACCTCTGCTCTGATCCAGTGTCACTGTTATGTTCAGAGTGTTACTACAATTGCATTTAAGTCTAAAAGATCATATGGTTTGTGCATGTGACAGCATGTATACTTGTCTTTATTATTACAGTTTTCCCAGTTTGGTATTTTTGTAGCTAGAACAGTAAAAGGATTTGGTTTGGTTTGGTTTCTTAAGACAAATTCATGCAGTTGATATACTGTCTGCTTTCAGATTTATGGCAACTGAGAAATCTTTAACTTTAAAACTAATTAGGGTCACAGTTAACTTTTCTTCTTTAATTATTAAATAGACTGACCCCACCCTTCTCCAAATCTGTAACTATTATAGTGCTGGCAGGGTGGCTGTTGAACCTTAGATCTTCACTTTAAATATGCTTACGCACATATTTTTAAGTATATGTATAAATTAAGTAAGGGAATTTCATCACAAGTATCAGGAGTTCAGTCCTCCCACTGCACATAGTCAATTGTGAATTTGAACTATAGTTTAAAGTTAATGAGACATGAATCTGCCTTAAAAAGGGGACTGTATCTACCAGGTATTTATGGTGTGTTCTTTTAAATATATCCCTTTTTTGGCAATTAAGTCAATGAAGTATATTTAACTTCTCTGTTTCGCTTCTAGGAGCCAGCAAACACTGACAGAGGGTGCTCTAAGCCCTGTTCATTCTCATAGTTTTAGTGCAACTGTTCAGTACTTCAGGTTGCACATGGGCTCAAGTATGAGAGGGCTGGAGTTCTTGCTAAGCAGGAAGCTTTTCAAATGTGTTTCAGGATGGTTTACAAAACCGACCGAGAAAACGCCCAACTCTTCAGATGTCTATCAAAATGTGAGACAGAAACTTGTGGCTGAAATGAAAGCAGAAAACATCAAGCAATTCCTTCGGTAAGCCCTGCACATCTCTGTTTTTGAATCATTTTATCAGTCACAAAAGCGGGAAAGTGATAGCATCAGCCCCAAGGAACAGCTCTGAAAGCAGAGCTATTCAGACACTTTGGAAGTATTTGATTTGTACTGAATGTCTGGGGGAAGGAGAAGGGAGAGACTCACAACCTTTCTGTCCCCCCCCTCCCTATTTTTGAAGTTACCTTTTGGAGTGGTTGTGCCATTAAGGGTACTTCCCTCAAGGTATATTACTGCCAGTGCTTATCATGGTTTTTATTATGATTTTTCATAGTCTTGGTTTAGTGCAGTATAAACATCCTCACAACTGTCTGAAACTCTAACGTAAAATAACTTTGCTTTATCTCAGTCTGAGTCTATTTTACTGTGTTTGGGATACACCGATTGCTATTAATTACATTTGATGATAATCTGTCCAGTGGCCCCTTAGACTTTCAGGTTGAGTGGCTAATAACCCAGTCAGTCTAAGTAGAAAATTAATATATTCAAAATGCTACAAAGTTTGCATGGCAATGAGTTGCATGTATAGTTCCAAGTGATAATTCCTTTAGTGTGGCCAGATTGGATAATGTCCTGTCACTTGGGTGCTTAAGATCCCATTATTCTCTGTCTTCTGTTTCCGAAGGTGAAGGTCCCTGTCCAAGTGCAACATGTGTGTATGGTTGGTTAAGTCTTGCGTGGCACAATTGTTATTAAATAAACTTTTTTGCATCCTAGTGCATCCATATCTAAAATGCTAGGGTTATAGAAATACCCTCTTCTTTTGCTGTGTAATTCACTGGAAATGAAAAAAAAAATCATTCTTGTGCATATTTATATCTTCTACAGAAGAACAAATATATTCTCACAAAAAGTAAACTAATATAACCTCTGGTTAGTAACATGCTGATATTCAGCATGTAAGTCAGCAACTGCATCAGAAACATCAAAGGTTTGCTAACAAATTTGATTTCTGTACATTTATTCTTAAACTAAAATGTTTCATTTATAGTATCAATTAGCTTTTTAAGTCTATAGGCCTTATCTTATTTTGTATTTGTGGCTCTCAGTAGACTGAGAGTTTCTGAGATTGTGTTTGAGAGTCCAGGCAACATAGAGATTGATGACAGCATGAAATAACACTGCAATTATGCTGAAGTTTCTTGGCCATAGGGTGTTAATGGTGTCTGGTTTGTCTGCTCACTTTGATGATGGGCCAAATGCTTCATACGTTTTTTTTTCCCCCTAAATTCAAATTAAAAGCAGGAACTGCAGAAAAATGATACCAATACGCTATCCGAAAAGGTTGTTAGAGGCATAAAAAATGTAAACTTGAGAATTTTTAATTCTTATTCTTAGTTATTCAGACTACTAAATCTGTTTTTATCAAGTGGGGAAAAGAAACTTTGAGTCTTAGAAAATGCAGGCACCTTGACACTGAATCATAGCTCTGGGAAGGATAAAACTGTTTCGAAGTGAAAAATTGAAAAAAAGCATTGTGTGGTGTTCAGCCGATTTTTCCTGATGGCATATGTAGTATTTAAACTAGAGTACTTAAGGAATTAAAAAGTGCTTAAAATACTCTAAAGAATTAAAGCACAAGATGACAGGCAGTAGCTTTGGCAAAGGTTGCTGCCACACCTCAGTGCATACACGCAGAGTTTAAAGAGAGGGAAAGACAACAGCAGAGGGAAAGACAACAGCAGAGAGCAGAAGGTTGTGGTCTACACAGAGAACCTAGGTGCATTCAGATCCGGGGGGGGCAGGTGGGATTCACCTGAAAGATCTAAATGTTCTGACTGCAAGGCTGCAGTCTATGAGAAGTTCTGGTGATTGAAGGAGGTCCCTGGTGGCTGAAAAGGCCTGATGTTGTGCCCATCTTTAAGGTAAGAAGGACAATCTGGAGGCCCAGTGGGCAGGTCAACTTTACTTCAGTCCCTGGAAGGGTGAACAAACATCCTTCTGGAATCTGTTTTCAAACACGTGAAGAACACAAAGAATATGTGTTTATGTGATCACTCTGATCAAGGTGATTGTCTTCTGAAGGAAATGACTGTCTATGTGTATCAGTGGAGACGTTACAGTGCCTGAAACATCCTTGACTTCAACAACGCTTTAGATGTTGTCTCCTGAAGCATTCTCATTTGGAAGTGCATTCTGAAGAACAAGTTGTTACATGGGTTGAAACTGAACAAATTGAAGTGGTACTAATCATGGTACTTGGAACTCGTCTAATTAATGGTGATTAATGGTATTTGACATCCATGGGGCAGCCATTAACAAGCATCCTGTTGCGAATTCGAAGCTGGTGCTTAGTACCCAGCTGACTGACCAGCGTTCACCATCACCCATTTGTTCAGTGGGCCAAATTGTAGGCAGATTTCTGTAGGGTGGCCGAGGGGGCTGAATATTGTTTCTGACTACTTATCACCATTATGTGTTGTATCTGATCTGGATGTAAATGTTATTAAGAAGGCTTTTATTATTCAGGCTTTTGATTAAGGAAAAAAAGAACAAATCTGTGCGGATAATTTGACATAATGATTTTCAAGTTAAACTTATTGGTACATGTTATGCCAACAACATACAAAGCCATCATCTGATACCAGAATTATTTGGAGGGCTCCTTTCTGAATGTGTAGCTTTTCTCTATCTATTTCTGCTCCTTGCACACTGTTCATATTCTTTTGCTGAATGTCTTTGACGCTGATTTTCATTGTGTGTAGATGTGGCTATTTCTGCTATGCAAAGAGAAAGGTTCAGCTGACTTATCTTAAGACCTCAGGAAAGATTCTCTGCTCTGACTAGATTTTGAGCTTATGCTGATGCAGACTGATAAACAATCACGTTACACAGCTCAGACTTTAACTGTAAGACCTGACTTTCCATGCATGTGGCTTGAAGATAAGCCTTATACACACTTATCTGAGTTCACTATTGTGCTTCTGTGCATTTGCTGCTTACTGGGGCTTTTCTATTTTATTTTAGCTCGTTTACCAAGTTGCCTCACCTCGCAGGAACTGAACAGAATCTTCTTCTTGCCAAACAAATTCAAGGCCAGTGGAAGGAATTTGGACTGGATTCAGCAGAACTTGTTCATTATGATGTGCTTCTTTCGTACCCAAATGAAAAGCAGCCAAACTACATCTCAGTAATTGATGAGCAGGGGAATGAGGTGACCCTTTTAATGACTAAACTATATTTGTGTAAGACTTCTTTAAAGAAACAGCATGTGCCTTATAATATGATTAAAAAAAAACAAACCAGTGCAAATGGAACCTGTATTTAAAAATGGTTTTCCAGACTCTGCAGCAGAACAGCAGAGTAACTGAAATCTCCATGCCTCATACAGCAGAGAGTGGATGTGTGGAGAGGCTGTGATTAACACCAATAGACCATAAGGTGTAAGAATGGCCATATTGGTTCAGCTTAAGCATGCATCTAGGTCAATGTCCTGTTTCCATAAGTGGAAGTGCCTGAAGTGGATGCACAGGGAAGTTTAAGGACAAATAAATTTATGTAAGGCATGCAATTCTTCCAGTGTCTAGCTGTTTTCAGCTTAGGTGTTTGCTGAATATGGTGCAATTAACCTCTTTAAGAATCCTTAATAGACCTTTTTTCCAAGTATTTATCCAATTAGTAACCCTCCTTAGATCTCTCTTCTGAGTAGGTTTCCAAACTCTGCTTGAACATCTTGTTGCTTCCACAAGCTGAGAGGTAAGGAACACCACACAGATACTACCCCTTCTATGAAGTGCTGCCTTGTTTCATTGGCTCTGAACATGATCCTACTGTCTTCCAACAGTGTCTCCTAAGCGAATGTTGGAAGCAATAATGAACAGTTGGTCTAGAGTCACCTGCTCCATTTTGTACACCCAGGGGAATAAAGAAGTGGATGTAAGATCTGACACGGAGCCTGAGGGAGGAGAGGAGATGGGACTGCTAGAGAAGCATTAGAGCACGTAGGCAGGGATGAAGAGCCCTGGTAGAAGTGAAGGAGTATGTGCTTGTGGATGACATGAGCTTAGAGGTGAAAGAATAGAGGAATTCTTCCAGAAACTCCCTGACACAGTCTCTCAGCTATAATCTCACATGGTGAGAAAGCCCGGACGTGAACCTTGAGGCAACATGGGTGTTACGATGGATGGTGATGGAAGGCAGCACGTGTAACTGGAGTGTAACTAGCAAAGGGGTGAAGAGAGGAGTAATGATGCGTGTGAGAGTGATCACAAAAATATCTGTGATGGCATGGATGAACTCAGTGTCTTTTTATTGTCACCACCTCTTGGCAATTTTCAGCTACTTCCTTGCTTAGGTTCAGGCAGTGACTGATGAGCACCTTCTGACAAATGATCTATCTCTGTATTCATACCTGCATTCTCTTATAAAAATTCAGCTATGTATCCCTCTTGTGTGTAGTTACACAATTGTGTAACTATATAGTTGCACAGTTGTGTATAGCCAATTTTTTATTTCAACTTTTGCGTGCTAGTTAGAATTGTATTTTTTGCTAACAATTTATGGAAGTTAGCATATCATTTGCAATAGCCAAGCTTAGTGTATAAACTTCTGCCTTAGAGGTAGAGTGTTTGACCAAAGGCTTCTGTTATTTATTGATAGATTTTCAATACCTCGTTGTTTGAACCACCTCCACAGGGGTATGAAAATGTCACTGATATACTGCCACCATATAATGCTTTTTCAGCACAAGGAGTGCCAGAGGTAAGAAAAAAAATTATGTAAGAGTATTATTAGCTGAAGTCATATATTGCAAAGCACTTGCTGGGATAGATTGCTCCAGCTTCTCAAAATATTTCTTGTAGTAGTTTCAATTAACCATTAGTATAAGAGAACACCCAAGGACAGGTAGGCCACATATTGTGTGAAGGTCAAAAGTCTCCTATTAGAAGCTTTCTCAAATTGCTAGAAGTCTGAATCACATAACAAGTGAAAAGCTTTTATCTTTAAGGAAAATGTTGGATACATCTCAGGTTACTCCACAATACTCAATCATATGGAGAGGAGTTGCTGAAGTAATAAGTCCAAATAGCAATATATAAATCATTTTGGAAGACATTTTGGATTAAGTGAGTGTCTTCAAAGGCTACAAAATCTCTCACTTAATCTGATAATTCATCACAGAGGAACATGTCAGGGGCAATTTTGCATTTGTTCAAATTGCGAATGAAATTATATAATAGTGAGTGTTTGTGTATGCAAGGGATAGCACTATTTTTGCATGGCCACAGAAGTTTGTTAGTTTAGCAAAGTACATTGGTTTCATTTCCAACCTCAGTTGAGCCAAGACATCCTATAGAATATTGTAGAAATCTTTTGCTGTTGTTTTTCTGAGCACTGCTTTTCATTGGTAGACATGCAAAGAAAAAAAAAAAAAAGAACTATACATAGTGAATAAAACTGTATTTCTGACAACAGATATTTTGTTTGTTGAATGGCCAGTTGCCATGAAACTGCCTTTTTTTTTCCTTTTCTGTGCAGGCAGATCTGGTATATGTGAATTATGGCCGCACTGAAGATTTTTTTAAGCTGGAGCGTGAAATGGGAATTAACTGTACAGGAAAGATTGTCATTGCCAGATACGGGAAGATCTTCAGAGGAAACAAAGTAAGGGTTGTGTTTTACTTTTTCCTCTGTGGGTCAGACACTGCTCATGGTAGAGCCAGCAGGAGTTAATGGGGGCTGTAAGTTGGAACATATGAGCAGAATGAAGCCTGCAATGTGTCCATTGTGACTGCATTTGAAGAGTAACTTCCAAACCAATAAAACCAGATGAATGTGTTAATCTCCTGAGACTGAGATGACTGCACACTCCTTAGGCAGTTCTCGCAAGAGATTAATTTAGGGAACTGAGTAGTTTGTAAAGCCAAGGCTTTTAAGACTTTTCATCCATGGAACTGCAGTATTTTGAAGTATTTGACAAGGAGTCTGAAGCACAGAGATTGAATAACTAATGCTTCTGACTTTACACAATGACTCTGACAAAACTGGTGATAGTGGGACAGTGGGGATAATGGTCAGGTTTTATGCCTGTGCTTTATTTCATAGCCTTGAACTATGATTAAAGGTGTGACACAAATAATGAACTGTGTTTCACTGTGGTTTTTTCTGCTTAGTCTGTGGTCATTTTAACTCTTACACATATGCAGCTTCTAAAGCTGTCCCCATGGAAGTAAGTTGCAACATTCAGATGTATTGTTGAATTAGAAAAAAAAGAAAAAGGGCATTTCTTAAAAGCAAATATTTTGACAGGTTAAAAATGCCGTATTAGCAGGAGCCCAAGGGATCATACTTTATTCAGATCCTGCTGACTACTGCGCCCCAGGAGTAGATCCCTATCCAAACGGCTGGAACCTTCCAGGTGGAGGAGCCCAGCGTGGGAACGTCTTAAACCTGAATGGAGCTGGGGATCCTCTGACACCAGGTTATCCTGCAAAAGGTGAGTGAAAGATCTGTACCCCAGGTCATTGAACACTTTATAAACTGATGCTGAAAGTTATTGTGGTACTAGAAATTAATCTATTTTCAGTATGGATGTAAAGAAAAAAGCTGCTTAAAATTATTTTAATTTTCCTGTTGCAGGCTAAGTTCTACCTGTATGTCATAAAATCATAGAATCATAGAATGATTTGGGCTGGAAGGGACCTTAAAGATCACCGAGTTCCAATCCCCCTGCTATGGGCAGGGACATCTCCCACGAGACCAGGTTGCTCAAAGCCCCATCCAGCCTGGCCTTGAACACTTCCAGGGATGGGGCATCCACAGCTTCTCCGGGCAACCTGTTCCAGTGTCTCACCACCCTCACAGGGAAGAATTTTTTCCTAAAATCTCATCAAAATCTCCCCCCTTTCAGTTTAAAACCATTACTGCTTGTCCTATCGCTACTCTCCCTGATAAAGAGTCCCTCCCCATCTCTCCTGCAGGCCCCCTTCAGGTACTAGATAGTGACTATAAGTCTCCCCGGAGCCTTCTCTTCTCCAGGCTGAACAACCCCAACTCTCTCAGCCTGTCCTCATAAGGGACGTGCTCCATCCCTCTGATCATCTTCGTGGCCCTCCACTGGACCCGTTCCAACAGATCCATGTCTTTCCTGTGCTGAGAACTCCAGAGCTGGATGCAGCACTCCAGGTGGGGTCTCGCCAGAGCAGAGCAGAGGGGCAGAATCACCTCCCTCGACCTGCTCGTCATGCCTCTTTTGATGCAGCCCAGGATGTGGTTGGCTTTCTGGATTGTGAGGACACCTTACCAGCTCATGTTGAGCTTCTCATCAACCAAAACCCTTAAGTCTTTCTCTTCAGGGCTGCTCTCAATCCATTCTCTGGTCCCAGTAGTGACACCTGAGGAACCTCACTTGTCACTGAGCGCCACTTGACATCGAGCCGTTGACTGCAACACTTAGAGTGTGGCCATCCAGCCAATTCCTTATTCATTGAGTGGTCCATCCACCAAATCCATGTCTCTTGAATTTAGAGACAAGGATGTTATGTGCGACAGTGTTAAATGCTTTGCACAAGTCTAGATAGATGATGTCAGTTGCACTTCCCCTATCCACCAACACCTTAATCCCATCATAGAAGACCACCAATTTGTGTGTGCCAGGCCCACCAGATTCAGACAGACGTTGACTGTCTTCAACATAGGTAAACGCATCTGTGGATGCCCTCTGCAGCTTGTAAACAGGCTGCACAGGGACTGTCTTCACACACCAGCTTGGTTGTCCCACTCTCAGCCTGGAGGAGATGTAATGATACGGATGGACAGCAAATCTAACCTCACATCAAATGTGGGGACTTCTCCTACACAGCTGTGCAGATGCGCTATTGGGTTTGTGGCTCTGTCATTACGTTTTGGTTTCCTAGAAGCAATATCTAAGAAATGATGTAAGAATTAAAAAACTGATGCATGCTTGTGGCTACTGTGTGGCTGCACTGTTCAAAAGTATTTCCAGTTTGGTGGAAGTTGCTAAGAACACTATGAACTTGACATTTTGTTCTGGTTTCTCAGAGTACACTTTCAGGCATAAAGTTAATGAAGGTGTAGGGATTCCCAAAATCCCAGTTCATCCCATTGGATATCATGATGCAGAAGTACTATTACGGTGAGTATACATCAGTCCTCCTCACCAGAAGTCAATATTCACAAACGTGCAGCAAAATTTTTTTTACTAAGGTGGTAAAATCTATGCTGTTACTTGTATTTATAGTTAATTTGAAGTTATGTATACTTCAGAAAGTGTGGAAAATTCAAAGCAGTCTATTTCTGGTGTGACGCTTTTAAGAATTTTGTAAACCCACCTTGTGTTAGGTGCAGTAACCATTAAGGGAATTTAAGGTTTTCGCCTACTGGTTAACTACCTTTGTCTTGGTTTTCACTTAGTGCAATGGGAGGATCTGCAGCTCCAGACAGCAGCTGGAAGGGAAGTCTCAATGTGTCTTATAACATAGGGCCAGGATTTGCAGACAGCTCTTCTACAAGGTCTGTTTTAACACTTGCCTATTTATAAAATATTGCAAAAAAAAAAATCTCCACAAGAAAAATATTGTGAAACAATGCATCTAGAAATATTCTCGAGAAATTTACTTCCGAGAGGGAAACACTTGGTGATAATTATCAGGACTACAAAGATGATTAGGGGCCTGGAGCACCTCTCTTGAGGAAAGGCTGAGGGACTTGGGTCTTTTTAGTCTGGAGAAGAGAAGATCAAGGGGGAAACTGATCAACACCTATAAATACTTAAAGGGTTGGTGTCAATAGGATGGGACCAGTCTTTTTTCAGCGGTGCCCAGTGACAGGACAAGAAGAAATGGGCACAAACTTGAACATAAGAAGTTCCATCTAAACACGAGGAAGAACTTCTTCACTTTGAGTGTGGCAGAGCACTGGAACAGGCTGCCCAGAGAGGTGGTGGAGTCTCCTTCTCTGGGGACATTTAAAACCTGCCTGGACATGTTCCTGTGCAACCTGCTCTGGGTGGACCTGCTTTGGCAGGGAGGGTTGGACTAGATGGTCTCCAGAGGTTCCTTCCAACCCCATTTCATTTTGTGATTCTGTGATTTGAAAATAAATTATGAAAAGCGTTGCTCAGTGTCCCCAGTGTCAATGGACAGACAGATTAAGAGGGTGTAGGTCCAGCCCTGTTGTTCCAACTTTAATCCTTAATTTAAGGTTTAGACATTGTTTCACTGGTCCTTTTAAAAATGGCTATACAGCAATAAGTAGACATTTTATTAATACTGTTGAATTAACCCTGAACTTCCTCCTTACTTCAAGCTTTGTTCTGTTCTTTCTTGTTTCTGATGACTGAAGGGACAATGGGACAGCCAGCCTGTAGCAGTCAAACAGAAAAGGACTGATAATTCAGTAGTTCTCTTCTACAAATGTTTTCCTTGTCCACTGGAAGCCTCCAGGGTTCCTGTGAACTTAGAGCTGTGAAGTGTGGCAATGATTTGGGAGTCCATCAGCTGTTCCCTGAAGCTGGTAGGCCCCATGGTTGAAAGCCCTGAACAATAACAGGACAGAAGAGTCCAAAGCACATATATCTTATTAATTTGCTTGGAAGGAACTGGTCTTTGACCAAATAGATTAACAATTCTGTGTTGGCAGTTTACATTTTTCAGCTCTAACAGAGAAATACAACCGTCCAGGTCTCCAGCACTAACAGAGTCACTCTTTAAGGGTTTCTGTGAACTTAGAGCTGTGAAGTGTGGCAATGATTTGGGAGTCCATCAGCTGTTCCCTGAAGCTGGTAGACCCCATGGTTGAAAGCCCTGAAAAATAACAGGACAGAAGAGTCCAAAGCACATATATCTTATTAATTTCCTTGGAAGGAACTGGTCTTTGACCAGATAGATTAACAATTCTGTGTTGGCAGTTTACATTTTTCAGCTCTAACAGAGAAATACAACCGGCCGGGTCTCCAGCACTAACAGAGTCACTCTTTAGCAGACCAAGACACATAACAATTGCACTTGGCGACTGGGAATTTGACTGCTGTCAGGGACCGTTGTAGTGTTCTTCCTTGTTTATAACTTGTAAGCTGCAATAGGTAAAGCTAAAGATCACTTTTCTATCACTTTTTCACATAAAAAATACTTTCAGATAACATGAGGTATCATTCTATGGGGACTGGTTGCAGACCACAGTGAACAGTGTCTAAAAATGGTGTGTCATTACCACTGCTCCACCTCCTGCAAAACAAGAGTATAGAATTACAGAATTTCCTAGGCTGGAAGGCACCTTTCAGACCATCTAGTCCAACCTTCAACCTAACACTGACAAAACCCACCACTAAACCATGTCCCTCAGCACCACATCTACACAGCTTTTACATATCTCCAGGGATGGTGACTTCCATGGGCAGCCTGTTCCAGTGCTTGATAACACTTTCAGTGTAAAAATTTTTCTAAACTTCCACTGGTGCAGCTTGAGGCCATTTCCTCTTGTCCTATCACCCGTTACTTGGGAGAAGAAACCAACCCCAACCTCTCTACAACGTCCTTTAAGATAGCTCTAGAGAGTAGTAAGGTCTCCCTAAAGACTTCTTTGATCATTATTCTTTTCTGCTCTGCTTTAACACTAACTGAAAATAAATAAAGAAGGAATAAATAAATAAGAAAGCATATTTGACATACTCTACAACGTCCTTTAAGATAGCTCTAGAGAGCAGTAAGGTCTCCCTAAGGACTTCATTAATCAATTATTCTTTTCTGCTCTGCTCTAACAGTAACTGAAAATGAATGAAGAAGTAATAAATAAATAAGAAAGCATATTTGACATAATTAAGGTGCTGTTTAGAATGTCTTGAAGAGCAACAGCGAGAAAAGAAACAATATGATTCATTTACAAAACATTTCTCAGAGTAGTTCCATATAAAAATGAACCTTTTGAATCTAGGTAGAAAGTCACTCACACATGGAAAGTGTGCAAGTATATGCACGCTCAAGGCACTGGTGTCAGTTTTTTTCTGGGCAAAGATCCAGTAGCTGTCCTGAAGTAGGTTTTGATTTTGACAGCTATGCAGATTTGCTGCTGAAAAGATAACTTCAAATGTGAAACTCTTGGTGTAATAAATAAGAAAGCATATTTGACATAATTAAGGTGCTGTTTAGAATGTCTTGAAGAGCAACAGCGAGAAAAGAAACAATATGATTCATTTACAAAACATATACATGGGAAAGTTTTTTAAATGCACTTTTTAACATCTTCCTACTTAATAGGGTAACAGTTTTGTAAATATGGGGTAATCCTTCATATAATTCTTTCTCAGAGTAGCTCCATATAAAAATGAACCTTTTGAATCTAGGTAGAAAGTCACTCACACATTGAAAGTGTGCAAGTATATGCACGCTCAAGGCACTGGTGTCAGTTTTTTTCTGGGCAAAGATCCAGTAGCTGTCCTGAAGTAGGTTTTGATTTTGACAGCTATGCAGATTTGCTGCTGAAAAGATAACTTCAAATGTGAAACTCTTGGTGCCTTGCCAGACACAAAAAACAGACTTGATCCTTTGTTTCTTCTACAGGTTGAGAGGGGCTGAATACTACTTCATTTTTAGCTAATATCTGAATTTCCTTCCTTTTTATAAAATTTCACAGGTGGTAGAAAGTCACTCACACATGGAAAGTGTGCAAGTATATGCACGCTCAAGGCACTGGTGTCAGTTTTTTTCTGGGCAAAGATCCAGTAGCTGTCCTGAAGTAGGTTTTGATTTTGACAGCTATGCAGATTTGCTGCTGAAAAGATAACTTCAAATGTGAAACTCTTGGTGCCTTGCCAGACACAAAAAACAGACTTGATCCTTTGTTTCTTCTACAGGTTGAGAGGGGCTGAATACTGCTTCATTTTTAGCTCTCCTAATATCTGAATTTCCTTCCTTTTTATAAAATTTCACAGGTAGATTTTCCCAGGAAGAGGGATGGAGAATTGACAAATCTTGATCACTTAGGTCTGCTGTCCTAAACTGGGATTTCAGTTTATTCCTGGATGAATATTTCTAGTGACCTTCTCTCCAAGTTCTATCTTATTATACGGAATTATGCTATGAAACCAAAGTGTATTCTTTATAAAAATATGTATATCCACAATTATCAAATATGTTTTTCAGTTTACTCCTCTAATACACGGTTATCACGGAATTATGCTATGAAGCCAAAGTGTATTCTTTATAAAAACATGTATATCCACAATTAACAAAATTCATTACTGTATATGATTTTCAGTTTACTCCTCTAATACACGGTTATCCAATTGACTCCCATAAATAACAGGTCAATGAATTCAGTAAATGTTTGAAAGTTTATAGATTGGCCCGCTTCATAAGGTTGTTGTTTCTAAGGCATCTTTCTGTCAGAGGGTTAACCTGAAATGAAAAATGGGACACTGGTACAGCATGATCAGTGCTGAACACACAAAACAGAAGAGAAGCACCAACTTTCTGGCTCACAAGGTATTACATTGACTTTTTGTTGCCTTCTCAGTCAGAAATGGTTACTCTCTACTGCTTTTCATTTCAGAAAAGTCAGAATGCATGTTCATACAAACAATAAAATAACACGAATTTACAACGTCATTGGCATCCTCAGAGGAGCTGTGGAACCAGGTGAGCATCAAGGATTTTAATTCCTTTCTTATTTTGTGTTTGGTGAAGTTGTTCTCATGTTGCGAGATATTTCAAGTTTTTCAAATAGCCAGATGTTGGGTCCCAGTCCAATTTTTGGTCCAGGAGGGGATTTGTAATGATTCCAGGGATGTGATGTACACTGGCAACAGCAATCTTGTGGCAAGTGAGCTGTGAGATATCTTGTCTTTATGTTGGGTTCTTACACCAGATAATATGGAATCTGAGAAACCTTTAATAGTTGTCCTGTCCCTACTAGCACACTGGTTTTAATTGGCATTCCCAAGAATATATTTGAATGGGAATGCTGGAATGATAGATGTCAGGGAATTTTTTTATAACACCTGTCAATTTACACTAGGTCTCCTCTTACATCATTCATACATTTTACCTTTGCAAAAATTAACACAATACAAAGTACAGAAAACTAGTGATGATTTGGGACCTCAACATACTATTGTTGTTACTTAGTGGCGGGCCATATATGTGAAAAACTTTTAAGTGGAAAAATATGTATAAAATATTTATTGTTTTTACTTATATACTTCAATAGAGTAAGCGAATGATTGCAGATTACCTTAAAAAGTCAATTTGTAGCACTGGTATTAAACTTCTTCGTATTTAATTTGATACAAGTAGGGATGCGATCATAGGAAATACAGGTAACCTAAATGCATTTTTAATTAAGGCTTGACATTGTGTATTTGTTTACAGACAGATACATTATTTTAGGAGGGCATAGAGACTCCTGGGTGTTTGGTGGTATCGATCCAACTACAGGTGCAGCTGTTCTGCAAGAGGTTGTACGGAGTTTTGGTAAAATGAAGATGGAAGGTAATTTATTACAGACATAAAATGATGGATATGGAAAACAGCAGCTTTGAAGAACTGTGTTGAATGTTCCCATAAGCAGTGGTGTTGATTTAACTTACCACCTCAACAGAAAGTTGTATTTCTCATTATGAAAGATGCAAATTCTTTTAAGAGATGCATATGTAGTATTGCATCTTAGTTTTTCAATTTATTCCCTCATGTCTCTCATCAGTATAATAGTACCCTTTTACTTGTGTGGAATGAAAATACTGCATTAAGAAGAAATGCCTCTGCAATAATGTGTTCCTCTAAGGAGTTTAGAGAGGACTTTTTTTACTTCTATATCAATTAGGTGCTATTTTTTTAAGGTTATTTCAATTAACTGTGTTGATCTTTCACTTAAGTTTCTAACTTTGAGTTTTCAAGTTTAACTTTGTGACTGCAGGTTGGAGACCTAAGCGAACTATTATTTTTGCTAGTTGGGATGCAGAAGAATTTGGATTGTTGGGTTCCACAGAATGGGCTGAGGTAAGTAAAAAATAGTGTAAAAAAACCAAAACCTGAAAGTCTGCTGCAGGAAGCTGCAGCACCCAGTGGCAACTATTCCTGACTATATTTCTGCCTGATAGAAGGATGTTGAGAAATTCAGAAGTGAGGTTCTGAATGTTTTTCTCTTCCTTTCCCTCTTGGGCACGGTCAGTTCTTAACCCTGTAAGTGGTTTTGTTCAGCCCTGCTAAGAAATACACATCTAACCAGAGTTTTCATTGCTTTGTCTGTAAAATCCAAATTAGAAATAGAGCAGACAGACAATTGTTTGATGAAACACATTTCTGCTGAACGATGTCAACTTAATAGTACTGAATGGCTTAACAGAAACATGTTGTCTTGTTCTTCTGCTAGAATTTTTTTTAGAATTTTATTTAGAAGGTTATATTTAGGTATGTGGAAAGAGCTTTTAAAATCTATAAAATAAAATATTTTAATATTTTAATTTTTTTTTAGTTCATTGTTAAGTATTACAGTAAACAAAATAATTACATAGAAAATGACACATTTCAGAGGAGGGAATAAAACCAGAAACGTGCTCCCAAACACCAAAGGGATTCCATCATTCTTCTGCTAACAAAACTGGGATTTCTGTTCCTTTGGATTTGCACTAATTCTTTCTCTCATAAACTGTTTAGCTTCCAGTTGCAGTAGACTCTCTGCATCTTATTCCTGGTTTATGGGACATTAGATGAAGAAAGCATAATTTAAATTATCTTTTAAATCATTTAGTGAGAGATTTTTAAGACTTAGGTATTAAATTTCATCCCACTTGAACTCCACTGGTAACAAAGGTATACTGTATATAAAAATCTATTTGTGATTTCTTTGTCTGTGCACGTATTTAGTTGCTGTCAAGAAAAAACACACAATTGTTTTATCTCTGAGGAACACAAAACAATGATACTTAAAAGATCAATTTTTCTTGAGTAAGTCATGAATAAATTAAGAGTTCTCTTTATGTTTGCGTTGTTCACATATTGCTACAGCTGTTCTGTAATGTTTTTTGTTTAATAATTTAATATATAGTAATCTATCATTCCTTATTTCATGAAGCAGCAGCTGTACTAGATTAGAAATCCATGAGCACAATTTATATTAGAAGCTCAATGTTTTTATATTATTGTTTCCTTGCCTTATCTTGGTGATGTGCATTCCTCCCTTTTGACACCTAAATTAGATTCAGTTTCTCTAGGGACATTCCTCACGGCTCACATTCCTGTTTTCTGTAGCTGCCAGATCTGTCATCTAGTAAATCTTGAGGAAAATTAACCCATGATATTCACCATCTTCTGTGCAACAAAAAGGGTCTGCAACTGTGACAACATCTTTTTGTTACATCAACAATCTCCATTGCTCATAAATGAAGGAATTTCTTTATGTTGCAAATATGCTTTTGCATATATGCAAGGCCTCATGTACGGATATACAGGCCTGCCCCCTTCCTTCATACTCTTTTTCAGAATCTCCTCTACTGTTTGTTTTGAAGATATCAATTTATTCCTGAAGTTATCAATTACCAATCGGATTTTTAATTCTCGTGACTTACAGATGATTAGTTGGGTTATAAATTGAATGAATCAAATAACAATTACTAACCTAATTAGAATATCTATCACAAAGCCAAGGCTCAGTAAAATACCACTTACTGATTAGAATATCAATTTCAAACATAATTACCACTTTCCAAAAAATTAAACATGCGTGTGTGTATATTTAATGTGAAAGCAATGCTTGGTTGACTCAAAACAGTCAAATTAATCTGAATAGGAAATGTCAGCGCTTTGACTCATCCCTTTTTGAAATGGAGGAGTGTAGAAATGACAGCAACGCTCGGTTTATCGGTGTTAAAATTGAGTTCAGTGCTGGGAGCTCACGTTAATGCCCGCGGAGGAATTCTGACTGACCCCACAGTTGCATGTGCAAGAAGTGCTGCCTGTGTGAAGTTAAAATACATATATAACCTTAATTTACCCTGTTGCAATGCTGGTCAGTACTTTTCCTGTTCCGCCTTGCTCCCGTGCGATGCAGCAGCCAGCACCTGCACATTGAGGATGTTTTCTGCAGGAAATTCAGTCCCAGAAAGCAGGAGACAATTTCATATGCCCAGATCATTGACCCATCCTCAAACGTTAATATAATTAGTAAGGTACATAGTGTTAATTTTCCTGAGTTCTTAAAGGTAACACTGTGAAAAACAGTGCACTTAACATACTCTTGACAAAATGCCACTAATTGAAAGTAATAATTACACTCTTACAACCCCAGGAAAATGCCAGAATCCTGCAGGAACGGGCAGTTGCTTACATCAACACAGATTCCTCTATAGAAGGTGTGTCTTTTATTTTTAAACTCACTTTACTTCACAGCTGTCAATTTTAATAGTTCACTGTTTATTATTTATTGCAGTCAGAGCTGGCAAACATAAGACAGATGATGTGTTGTTCAGAGTAAGTGTAGCAAATACAGAATTAAGTGGAGGGAGAGAACAATTTAAATTCTCTTTTTTTTTTTTTTGTTGCAAATAGCAGCACCCATGAGCTGCAGCCCACGTGCGTGGGGTCCAGAATGTCTCCTCTGGAGGAGTTTAGTATTCTGTGCTAATGAGCTGAGCGGTCTGATTTTGAAACTCTCTCTTAACTACATTTACGATTTAATTTACAATTTAATTTACGATTTATGATCTAATTTACGATTACAGTTTCAATATATGACAGACTGCTGCTTATTCTGTTTGCAGCTCCAGCTCCTTTCCCTGTGTAATTACCTTTTTGGAACACTAATTTATTATGATCTTAAGACAATTTGTGTTGAGACCACAGAGTTACATTTTGTGGGGGTGGAACCCATTTTGGTGCTTTGGGCCAGCGTGGTCACCTTTGTTCATTGCTATGAGCAGGGAGAATATGCAGGGAGTTACATGTGTCTTATGGCAGGGCTCTTCTAGAAAAATAAGCTCTGAAAAGTGTTTCATGAAAAAACTGATCAGCCATTATCCAATTTACTGTGCCCCTCAGATTGTGAGAAGAATCTGTCATATGGGAAAGCTGCTCAGAAACTGGACTTTGAATTTTGGGTCCAAAATTATGACCTAAATCACAAAAACCTTAAAATATACTGAGCTTTATTACAGAAGGACTTCATTTAGTGTTGTCTGTGCTGAAATAATAGTCAGTAGAGTCCTGTGAAGCTGGAGTCCTGCATCATAAGCTCAGTTATTTAGGGCATTGCTCTTCCCATGTTAAACCCAACTTATTTGGGCTTACTGTGTGTGAATAAAACGGATATCAACAGGCATATCAAAGAACTCTTTTTATTCCTGTCAGCAGAAAATTTTGTCTGTCACAAAAGGATTGGAAGGGAAGAAAAGCCAAACCCAGTTTCTAAATGCTCAGTTGGAGTTGAGCTACAGGGAGGGTTAGAGCTGTTCCTTCAATTATGGAGCCTACGTGCTGTGTAAAAAGTAGAGCAGAATTTCACGCCTAGAAGATCTCACGAATGAAATAATAGCTTTACAACCGCTTCATATTCTCAGCATGGACTGTAACATATTTTTAGTTGGTTTGCAGCCAACATGCTGCTGCCTTAACAATTTTCTTCCAAATCTTGATTATTTAAACGTGTCTCGTGCTTTATGCATTAAAGAAAATGTGAAAGTAAAAGCATTGGAAAAGAAATATGTGATAAGGGTAAGAACACCGTATTCAGTGTTCTGTTTTAAGTATCTTGGACATCTTTCACCTGACTGAGCATTAAAATCCCCTGTATAGCCATAGCATCCATGCACTCTGCCGATTATTTTGTTTATCATCATACATTCTCCACAGCACTTCTTGTGCTACGTTTTGGACAACAAATTATTTCTATTCATTGTCCTTTAGCAATTAAAGGGAGAATAGAGGGTCCTCTTTTTGAGCATTTTTGTGACTGTAATTTCCAGTTCTCAGATATAGACTCTCCATGGAAACATCATTAACATTATCTGGTACTTTTTCCATCATCATGGGGTTTTCTGTAATCGTCAGTCTAGTCCTCTTCTAAGTACACACCGTGCAAAGGATGACCCAAAGGTCTAAAGCCATATTAAAACCTCATAACAGTGTTATCTGAGAGGTTATATTTTATTATGTCCAAGCCTTCTTGCCCCTCTTCCCCTCTTTGTTGCTGCCCGTATTTGAGGGCAGAGGGCTTTGCCCAGCTGCTGTGCGGTGGCTGGAGCCTACAGAGAAGACTGTTTTACACTCCTGCCTGCCTCAAAAGTGGTGATAGTTTCTTTGTGATGGGGCCATTACTGCTGTAACAGACAGCTTTGATATGAGGTAGGCACCTAACTCAACACAGCCTGCAGGTGGTGTGGAAACCTCATGGGTGGAAAGCATAGCAGCCACAGCCTGGTGGTAAATGGGGAGGTTTAGGAGACAGTAGATGGAAACATTACTCTGCATCTTTTTTTGGCTCCTATTTGGGTGAGACTTACTTAGTTCTGAAATGTGAAATGCCAAACATCTTGCAGGTCTCTTACTCAGAAGGTGACCTGTTGCTCAGATACGGTCTGCATTGAAAAGCATTGTAAAAGTGCTCTTCATGATAAGAGCAGAAGCAGCTGCATTGAAAGGCTTCTTAAAACATCTTGCAGGGAATATGTCTTTCCTCCTGCAGCTCCTGAATGCACTAATTTTATTTTTAACATCCTACAAAAAGCAGGATGTTACCATTGCCTTCTGTTTAACACAAGCTTCAGGGGGTGTATGAGTGACAAAGGCTTGTAGCTAATGAGGGATGGTTGGGCGTATTTTAGAACTATGGGAAGGCTTAATGACATTACTGTGTATGTGCTATAACCAATGCATCATTGTTGTGCAGTAGCAGTAGCTTATACAATGTGACCAAGTGGTTATTTTTCTGTATATATTCTGAGTTCTTGCCTTGGAACCAAGAACTTTGTCTAAGATAGGATTGCAGGGTTTAATCCTTTAAGAAGATATTGCCACTGGTATGTGAAAGGAAAATTTCCGTGTCTTTATTTCATTTTTAGGTAACTACACATTAAGAGTTGACTGCACCCCTCTTCTCTACAAACTGGTATACGATCTGACAAAAGAGGTACAGAATCAGTGTGTCTATTATTTGCGACTTTTTAAGAATATAAACCTGCAAGTTTATTAGATAAAATTGAATTATTGAATTTATCTTATGAATTATTGGATTGATCTTATCGCTGTGCTGGAAGAATCTTGATCACACCAAAATCAATAGCAAAACATTCCATCAGTGGTCCACAGTCCAGGCTCACAGTTTCTCAGTATTCTTAGAAAGGTTGAAATGTGTTGCTGGCATAAGTGAAATATTATTTGTAATACAAAGTAAAAAAAAAATAATTAAAAGAAGATAAGAAAACACTTGAGCAAGACCAATTCTCTAAAGTGGTAAGCATTCAAGGAAATAAATTGCATTTTAAATTTCCATTTCATGTGCAAAAGGGAATCTATTAATTTTCACATTGGCTAGCTACCATTTTTTCTCTGTCTCTTCCCCCTGAATCTCTTTCATATCTCATTGAGCCCCTGAAATACCGTGATAAATACTGAAAGACTGAGTGGTTTTTTTTTAACAGGCAGATGTATGGATTTGCATGACTACAAGTGGTCTAATCATGCCTCCTTTGCTTCCACCTCTCAGGATGAATTATCATAAGGCTGAAAGATTTATTAAAACATAAAACTTCATTGGCTGTATGAGGAGTTAACCAAGTTTGGCACCTTGCATGAGCCATTATCATTATCCTCAGATCTGGATCCATCTCAATTAACAGAAGACATCTCTGTCTGACTTAAGCAACATGGGCTCCCTTTAAAGGCAATGCATAGGAATAAGTACCTTTAAAATGGGATTCATTTGGCCAAATGTGTTTGTCTACTCTTGTACATACAGAAATCTCAACTACTTCCCCCACCCCTGATATTAAGAGAACCCAAGTGACTTGGTCCAGTGTAAAAATCTACACTGTGATGACACTTGGTAGGTTGAGTCCATCCATTACTCTCCCATCCCATTCCCTGCATTCATCCTGAGTTATTTTCAAATGCAGTGTACTTTCTTTTAACCCTGAAAATGCCCTGGTTTGAATCTGAGGCGGTTTATCTGTGCTATGCCCATGTTCTTCTTTTCTACATTTTATTTTCTTACCAGCTTTTTCTATCTTACTCTTTCTTCCTTGCTGGGGAAAAAGCTGTGCTTGATCAAAGGTTAACTGTGATGCTTCACACAGTGAAGGGCATTTTGTTCCAGCTATAAAAATGTCTATGTCCCTAGTGCTGCAAGGCCCTGGATAAAATAATTTACTTTCTGTCTGCAGCAAGCCACTTACTCAGGGATCCATTTTTCTGCAAAAGATAAACAAAGTTAAAAAAAAAAAAAATAAAAGCTCTGGGCTAAAAATAGTACCTCACTGTTGATCTTAAGTCAACTATTTAACTAATGCTGGGTTTGAGTAGAAAAATTCCATTGAAGTACCAAGTACCATACGAAGTACTTGAGACTGGCTTTTTTGAAAATTTTCCCGTTCAGTGTTATTTAAGCTTTTAACAGTAGAAGCATAATACAAACAACAGAAATTGTGACAACTATTCCATAATTCCATGCTGTTTCCTTGGTAAAAAGCTCCTAGAAGTACATTATATTCATCCATATTCTTCATAGCTTCGTTGGCAAAGGTGATTATTTCATAGAGAGTTGTCCATGAAAAGTCTTATTATTTCTTATTATTTCTTATTATTTCTCCTTAAAGACACTGTTGGAACATCTTAGATTTTTTTTCTTGTCAGTTCCACAGAGCAGGATTCTGCAACAACGTCCTCATTCTCTGCTGTTCTCTGCTTTCTGTGCAAATTCAAAGAGCACTTTCCCCAGTTTTACCATATTGTCTCTGTCCAAAGAATTTCATCTGGAATCCTTTTTTCCTTTTTACTCCCTTTTTTTCGCTGTCTCACTAAGTAAATTTTAGACACTATTTGTCACACTTTTATAGTGGAGTGTTTTCCTCTTTTTTTTTTTTACTGCTGAACCTGGGAACACCTTATTATTTCTTATTATTTCTTATTATTTCTCCTTAAAGACACTGTTGGAACATCTTAGATTTTTTTTCTTGTCAGTTCCACAGAGCAGGATTCTGCAACAACGTCCTCATTCTCTGCTGTTCCCTGCTTTCTGTGCAAATTCAAAGAGCACTTTCCCCAGTTTTACCGTATTGTCTCTGTCCAAAGAATTTCATCTGGAATCCTTTTTTCCTTTTTACTCCCTTTTTTTCGCTGTCTCACTAAGTAAATTTTAGACACTATTTGTCACACTTTTATAGTGGAGTGTTTTCCTCTTTTTTTTTTTTACTGCTGAACCTGGGAACACCTCTCATCTTTCTGAAAAATACAATGATGGTTCATTTTTTACAATGATTCAGCATTGTAGTTTTGATTTCCAAACCATTTTTCATTTACCAGTGCGCCACCAGTGACCTCCTGTCATCCATAAATCACAGCCTGTGAAACCTTTCTCTCGTCCTCATTCTCTGCTGTTCTCTGCTTTCTGTGCAAATTCAAAGAGCACTTTCCCCAGTTTTACCATATTGTCTCTGTCCAAAGAATTTCATCTGGAATCCTTTTTTCCTTTTTACTCACTTTTTTTTGCTGTCTCACTAAGTAAATTTTAGACACTCCTTGTCACACTTTTATAGAGGAGTGTTTTCCTCTTTTTTTTTACTGCTGAACCTGGGAACACCTCTCATGTTTCTGAAAAATACAATGATGGTTCATTTTTTACAATGATTCAGCATTGTACTTTTCATTTCCAAACCATCTTTCATTTACCAGTGTGCCACCAGTGACCTCCGGTCATCCATAAATCACAGCCTGTGAAACCTTTCTCTGGAACACTTACACTCTTTTGATCTTTCCTGTAAGATTGTTCATAGAGATTGTTGGAATTTTCCCAAGGAAAAAGAGGTTTTGATGAACTCTTGGAGACAAGTCAGGGCGTTTTCTGCAGGACTGCTTCTAACTAGGATACCATTTTTTTGGCATAGAAACACGTACACAGAAGGTTGATAGACCCTGTAGAAATGTGGTACATCTCTAACTTGGCTCACTGCTTCTAGCATCTCAGAATAAAATCCATTTAAGGGTTCAAACGTCTTTATTCTCCAGGTCTCTAAAAATTCCAGTGAATAGGAATTCACTCCAAAAGAAGGAGAAAAACCAAAACAACTGCTAGAACAGGGAAGGTCTGTTTTGCAGAGGGATCTGCTTAATTTTCTTTACTCTTTTTTTTTTCTTCACTTGCTTTCAGGTAGCCTCTTGTAAAGATAACCAAAGACTACAATCTGTACCTTTGCTACTCAGTTGCGTCTTTTCCACTAATATGAAAAAAAACCTAATTTCTGTAAGTGCTAGAAGCTCTAAGGCAGAGCGATTATATTCTTAGTTTTGCTATTTTAATGGCAATGTATTTGGGTTGGAATGACACTGGGAAGCTATATGTACATGTCAAACCCTCAACCCATTAAGTCTTTGCATATCCCAGTTGTTAGTTTCTTGAATAGGAATAGTGAGAAGTCCTGTGCGCCTCAGGAGCCCTAGTTAATTCTTGGAAACAGCAAATGGGGCCAAAATGTTCCCTATGCTTTGCATTAGGCTTTTGCATGGGATTGAATTTCATTCAGGAAGCTCAGCATGTGACAGAACATTACTGCAGATGTGGGTGATTCTGTATGTTCAAAAGAAAGTTATTTCTGTTCATATTAAAAAGTCCAACATCCAACTATCCAACATCCCAAGATCCCTTTGCTTTTCTTGTTTTTAGTGAGCCATTTGTCACCAAAAAAAATGTTGCGTACACATGAATTCTTGTCTTCTAAGGAGTTCTGCATTTAAGTGTAGTCCTCAGCATGCAGATGGGACATTTAGCTGTTGGAAGTCCATTTTGGCCCCACTCTACTGCTAGGCTTTAGACAGTTGGTCACCATCAGCCAATATCTGCAAAAGTCCAACTCCAATTCCACTATTCTGATCATCACTTCTTACTTTGTATTTATAGTTAAACAGCTCTGCATCTTCCTGTGAAGTAGCAGTGAGTTTATGCTGATTCTAGGTTTGGATCTAAGTCAGGGCAAATAATATGTTTTACTAGGCTCTCAGTGGCGTAGGAAAAAGCTGGCCAATGGGTTTTACATAAGCAGAGCTGTCAGAATAACATCTCTGCCAGAGCATGAAGTGCTTTTTCTCCCATATGTCAGAGTTCAGCTTGCTCTTATTAATGTGCCATTTTCAATTTAGCCCTAGAACTTGACCAAAGTGCCCTGAAAATGACAGCAGCCAAGCCATTACTTCACAAAGTTGTTATTTTTCTGCTAGCTGCTGACATAATCTCAGAGGTCAGAACTCTTTGGGTTTTCAATTTAGAGTCTGTATATTTTCAATGCAGAATTTAAGTCTCAACAATAATGTGGGATGAAAAAAAATCCCAATCCTCTGCATATCATAACCAATCTTATATTTAAAGGACCATGACTATTAAAGATTGTTTAAGTGTAGATGGAGACCAGGGCCAGAGCCTTGATTTATTTTTACCTCTGCTACAGATTCTTTTTCTGGGATACTCTTTCCTAGTTGTCCTGGCTGTATGATGGCTGTACTAATATTTACCTTTTCCATCCTGGTTACATAGCTTTTCGATTTTTCTAAGGTAAGGGTAGGACCTACATTTGTACATACAGTGTCTTGCACAATGGTGCTCCAGTCTTGCTTGAGTCCCCTTGGCACTGCTGTAATATAGTTAATGACTGGTTTTGACCCTTCTTTGTAGCACAATGCTTTTATACCCTTCCTATACCAAAAAGCATTCAAATTTCAGGCTTAGCCTGTTGAGAGAATATTGCTGCTGTGTGGGGCAAACCTCCACAGGGTTAGGACTGGCATCTCCCTTGCCTGCTGAAAGGAAAGCAGCTGGGGCTTCCTGGCTGCTGGAGGAGCTCCATAGTGCTACCTCTCCTGTGAGGACAGACTGAGATAGTTGGGACTGTTCAGCCTGGAGAAGGGAAGGCTCCAGGGAGACCTTATTGCGGTATTTCAGTATCCAAAGGGAGCCTACAAGAAAGATGGAGAGGGACTTTTTACAAGGGCATGTAATTACTCCTCAACTATGATGAGGCTAAACGGCTTCAAACTGGAAGAGAATAGATTTAGACTAGATGTCAGGAAGAAAATTTTCTCCCTAAGAGTGATGAGATACTGGAACAGGTTGTCCAGAGAAGTAGTGGATGCCCCATCCCTGGAGGTGTTCAAGGCCAGGTTGGATGTATGATTTTACATATACTGTTGTGTGTGTCCTAGAAATCCACAGGATCCACCTCCCCCTTTACATATATGGTTGTGTGTGTATCTATCTACACAGTGAATAATAGGGTGGTAAGAAGTCCTAGAAATCCACAGGATCCACCTCCCCCCAAAATGGTTGAGCTACAGCTAGTGTCCTTGAGCTTTTAACCTGCTCTTCCCCCCTGTGGTTGGTTCCAAGTGCATGTGAGATGCCTTTCATGATTGGGAACCATAAATGTATGTAACAAATGTAAATAGTGTTTGTGTCCCGCCCTGCATGCAGCAATGCAGGGGACAGCTGCAAAGGTCTCCTTTGATACTGAATTGTCAGAGGTACTTCCAATGAGATTATAATGTTTTCCTCTCCAGATTTTAAGCCCTGATGAGGGTTATGAAAATAAGTCTCTTTATGACAATTGGCTTGAGAAAGATCCTGCAACTGAAAATAATAGCTATCCCAGGTAAGTTGTTAATCAATTTTTTCTTTCCCTATATTTTCATCATATCATGGCATGGCTACTCTCCAGAGTTTTTCAAGATGTGCTATTGATGACAGCAATAGAAAACCTTTTAGTACAAGGTGACTCTCTAGCAATATCTTTTAAAGTAAAATAAAATAAAATTTTATGGCTTTTTTTTTAAATGATGCTGACATCTATGCCTGCTGTAAAATGAGACTTCATGCGTTTTAAAGGTCTTTTATTAGTAGAAAAGCAATTTGGAAAGCAATCAAAAAAAGACCGGGTGGGGAAAGAGTTTGAAATATAGTTTAGTCACCCTACTGGATGAGATAATATCAAAATTGTTAGAATAAGCAAATGCTCAGTTGAAAGAAAGTGCCTAGAGCGGTAATTAAAAAGCTCTCTTGATACTTAATCTTTGGTTATACAATAAATGTAAATGTAATGCATTACAAATCTATATCTGGAGCTATTAAAACTTCATAGTCAAAGGTATTAAAACTCCAAAACACTGTTTGAGCCTGTGACTCATAGAGCTGAATCTGATTCACCATGTGGCATTACTCACGTAAGGGAAATGGAACCGCCCCTTGGTGTGATTTGACCAAAGTGTTCTGTGTGTGTTGCCCTGTCTCTCGGACCCCGGTAAGGTGAGTGTCCAGATCCATTAGACTCACTGAGATTTCCTCCTTTTGAAAAAGCTACCACATCTGATCTTTCTCAGTGGATACAAATAGCTCCTTACAGAAATTTATACTAATAGAAGAACTTGAGCTGGGTTATTTCTCTTTTTTATAGCTAAGAAACACCAATTATTCACCAGGCTGGACATATCAACAAAAAACTTAATATAAAATTTAAATAAATATTTGAAAATACTTAGAATATTACATCTGTCTTTATTATCATTTTCTTTTCCTCTGTCTTGCCACACCTACCCAGTAGATGGCAATATTTACTTGTAAGTAACAAATCCTCCTTGTGTCTTCTGCAGTGGAAATTATTTATCAGTCTTTGATTCTACTACGGAAAATGCTAAGTATATAAACATATCTGTCTTTACATATACTGCTGCCCAATCCATATTAGTTTGGAAATAAATGATTAAAGTTTTAAAATTGCAAAGACATATCTGATACAATTTTATGGCACTTGTGCATAATGTATTCATTGGTTTTTAATTGTGGTCAGTGTCATAAGCAGGATTGCTGCCTTTGAAAGATCTTCCTAGTAATATAGAACACTGAATTCTTGTGGTGGAATAAAATCAGTTAGAGTAATTAAGCTTGCCACTCATCTCGTCTCTGATCTTACTCGTGTCCCTGATGTGCCCTCCAGAAGAACTGACCTCCAGTTGTTTGAAAAATTTGCATTTTGCATAAATTACTACCATACTGTAATGTAAGAGGCCTCACTAAGGTTTGTCTTTTCTGCATGTAGAATAAACAAACTGGGATCAGGCAGTGATTTTGAAGCTTACTTCCAGCGACTGGGAATTGCATCAGGCAGAGTCCGTTATACCAAGAACAGGGTAAGTCTTAACACATTGCTTGAAGTTTGGCAGTAGTGAGGGGTCATCTTTGAAAAACATTTATTCATGATTAATAAAAAGCTACAAAGAATCTTAGACTGGTTTGCATATCAGTGCCCTTTCTAAATTTGGCAAGAAACCTAAATGTTTGGAGAATAAGACGCTTAAGTGATGTGTATATTCTACATTGTCAAGTTCACAGAAAGGTATTTATAGAATCTGATTGGAGGTGTATAGTTCATTCCACCATACTATTAATAGGAGCCTTAATACACAAATCTTCCTTGATTGTGTTTAGAAATATGCACAGAAGGGGCCATGAGGATTTCTGCTGTCCAAAACCCCAAACTGTTTTCACTTTTAATGAAGGCAGTCTCTCTCCAATGGGCTGAAGGCAGGTCTGTATAGGCAGAGAGAAGGCAGCCTGCTCACTTAATCTTGTGCAACAGTCCATGGATTCAGGTTGTTTTAGTTTCCTAAAATAAATGCACAAAAATGGAAGGGTAGTAAATTGTGTTCTGTAGCAAATAGCTTTTTTGGTTTGGAATCTGTGCAAAACATCATAGTCGTTAAGTGATCAATACATCCCTTAACTGCAGTTAGAACACAGGGCACTGACAAATTTGCTTGGTCTTTTTCAGAAAGCAGACAAATTCAGCAATTATCCTGTTTATCACACTGTGTATGAGACCTTTGAGTTAGTGGAAAAGTTTTATGACCCCACCTTCAAGAAACAGCTTACAATTGCCCAGTTACGAGGCAAACTGGTTTATGAACTGGCAGATTCCCAGGTCATTCCATTTGACTGTAGAGATTATGGAGAAGCCTTAAAAGGATATAGCAATAGCATATATAAATTGGCCAAGAAACATGAAGAACAGCTGAAAACGTACAAAGTATCATTTGGTGAGTAATAGCCACAACAGTATTTCTTATGTGCATTAATGAGAATTATGCAAGGACATGATTTATCTGTCGTAGCTCTGAAACTGAATCCCTTGCTTTCCTGTTTCAATTCTGCTATCATAACAAAGAGCCTCCATTTTTATTTTTTTTTTAAAAAGGTTAAGGTTTAATACATTATAGTTGTGAGGGTTATAGATTAGAAAGGTTTAACACATTATAGTTGTGAGGGTTATAGATTAGAGAGTCACGATAACTTTCATGCGTATTACTAATTTTGGGCATTATTGCAGTGTTCACAAGCAGTCATGGACCGCAAACAAATACAGAGCAAAGAGACAGCATCAGCCTGCTTCTCACGTTCTTGCTTAAAAAAGAAGACAATTTAAACATTTATGGCAACTGCCTGGAATTTGGGAGACACGGGTGCCCGTTCCTCCTCAGCCAAAGACTTCATCTGACCTTGGGAAACATGCTGACCATGTGTCTCAGTGCCTGGGCACCTCTTGTAGGCAACAGAAGCACTTGTCTAACTCTTCTGCATAAGTACATCCATTTGCTGAGCACTTGAACACGTTGCAATGAAGCATATAATACAGGTCGGAAGCAGCAGAGTGCTCTGGATCCCAGGCGGGGAATGCTTCCACAGTAATTTCCTTTCTCTCCCCCCCACTCTCTCTCTCCTCCGCTCTCTCTCTTCTTTCTCTCTTCCCTCCCTTTCCTTCCTTCCTTCCTCCCTCCCTTTCTTCCTCCCTCCCTTTCTTCCTCCCTCCCTCCCTCCCTCCCTCCCTTCTTTCTTCTTGCCTCATCACCCCTTGTGTTTCTGTACTAAGCAGGATTTCCAGTCAGTCCAAATTAACTTGGTATCTGGGGGGACCCACGGTTTAGAGACATAAACCAGCTTTTTGGAGATGAGTTACAATTCCACCTTGTGTGAAGCATTAGAAGTAACTCAAATCAACTGAGTTCCCTCAGCCTCTCCTCGTAAGACTTGTGCTCCAGACCCCTTACAAGCTTAGGTGAAAAATTCTTTACTATTTTGGAAAGTCGCCCTTTTCTTAAGAAAGGCCACTCAAGACAGGAAGCCCTGCATGATGGATCATCTGGTCTCAGATTTTGCATAACACAAGGATTTATTTCCATAAGTCCTTGTGTTTACTGCAACATATCTTGTAAGGAAACACCAAGTCTGGACTTTCTTTTTGCAGTAGTGGAACATCTAGCAACATTTCTGTTAACTGATTTATTTCCATTGTTTGGGTTTCTTTCTCCTTTCAGATTAGAAGTTACCCAATCTATCCTCTGACCAATGCATCTTTTTTCTGTTCCATGATTCTAGAAATGATCTTTTTTTTAATGTTTTCCCACCAAAGTATCCCTTAAGCCTCTCCTTAATAACGTAATAAATGTGTGACTTTGACCAGTTTTTTAGAAGGCATATTTCTTAGTCTGAAAAGACTTTTCTCTGATGCCTGATCAGTTTTAAATCATTTCTTGAATAAAGCTACAATTTCAAATTTTTGTTTATTCTGTTACACCGGAAAGCATTAAAATGTATAAGTATTTTTTATAATACTGTGAAAATTAAAATTCATTTCACTCAGAATTTTCATAGAATTGGCTATTGACATCACTGAGTGTCAGAAAATTGTTAATTAAGCCAGAACAAATCACATAATTCTCCTTCAAAATAATAGATTGAGGGTTTTATTTGCCTTTGGATTCACATTTCAGCTGCTGCTCTGCAATAGTGAAGGCTCGAAAAGTTTTCTCATTAAATATGTACTTGTAGCTATATGCTATCAGGAACGAACGTTTGCAGGGAGGAAAAAAAAAATAAATGTGATATCTTCTGAAAAAAAGCAACACTGACAGCACTGAATAGTTAATGAATATGAGCACAAATTCTCTTACATATTTTCAGATGATCTTTCTTTTTTTTTTTTTTGTCTTAAATCTCCTCCTACAGCTTGTGAAACATAATCGGTTGCCACGATATAGCCATGATGTCAGCAGGGCAGAACTCGTTCCTCTGGCAAACTTAGGACTATTTGCCACAGTTGTGGACGAGTGTAAATTCTCACCCTCACAAGGTGACATGGGTCTGTCTACACTGCAGTCCGCAAACAGGTCGCATACGCAAAATCTGTGCCTCTAATTATGTAAACTAAACAAAAGTATTCATTCAAGAACAAGCAGGTGTAGGCTGGTGATGAATAAGTTTGCTAGAAATAGAAGAGCAAATGAGACTGCAGAGTCCTGGGAACAGAAAGCCTGTGATGCTAAATGTGGTGATAAATTTATAAACAGCAGAGGGCCATATCCAGGACTGGATTTAGGAGATGATCTAATTTTATGCCCCATATTCCTGTGCGATCAAAGAAAGGGTACTCTGGTTTATCTAGAGTTTCCTGAAACTTGTGAGCAAAATGCACCAGTTGAAAATCTTCCCTCTTTGAGTTGATTTTTGGGAAGGCCGGAAGTTCTTCTCCTGATAACATCCATCTTTTACTTACTCTACAAAAATTAGTTGTATGAATTGATAATTTTTCCAGGTCCAAGTTAAATAGACCCTTCCACGGGAAAATCATCACAGCTGATATTGTCATTGAAAGGAAGGCCCGCTGCTCCTTTGGCTGAGTTATTCCACGTGGCTTGGACACACTGCCAGGGACACAGCAGGACAAGCAGCTGCCTTACCCTCCATCCTGCTTGCACGTAGTCAGGTGTCCTGGTTTGAGGTAAAACCACGGCATTAGGGGTAACAGGCAAAATGCTGGGCTTTGAGCAGCAGCACTATGGGGTGGCAGGCAGGGATGTGGCAGAGACACCTCCTTTGCCATAATTCTAGTGTGTGTGTGGAGCGAGGAATCCATTCAATCTGCCTTGTCTGTCACTGTGGTCCATGTCTTTTATGCCTCACCTAATACTACTCGATAAATATATCACACTCTTCTGTTATAATATGAATAGGGAGTGATGTTCCAGGAGGGAAATCCCGCTGTTCTTCCACAGCCTGCGGGAAGAACTGGGGTTTTTTTTATTTAAGTCAGGCTTTTTATACCTAAACGCTGCAGCGCAGCCCTTTGTTAAAAAGGAACCTGCAGAGTTCTCTGTTTTGTGATGCCAGCCAGTCTTCCCCTCACTAGGCAGAGGGAAGGGGTGTACTTTTGAAAGCTTTATCAAGCTTTCTGCTTCATTGTCAGCCTCCTTGCACAAGGTCTTGGTCTGTTACTGCTAGTAGTGCAGTTATTTAAAGCCTGCACTGGGGAAACTAATGAATTATGTGAAAACAACAAAATGAATTCCATTCTATGAGCCAAACAAATGTAGTTTTTCGCTGGGCAACTGAAAGGTATATTGGGGTCAGCAGATACTCTGGAGTTGCTCACAAAGTCCTTCCTTTCCTAGATCCTCTTTTTTCCGCTGTGGTGAACTTCTCAAAGGCTGCTGCTGAATTTCACAGGAGACTTGAACAAGTAGACAAGAAAGAGTAAGTTTGAAAAAAAATTATTTTATACAAAAATATATTTATATATATATATAATATCTGCCTTAGGTACCCACGGTGGAAGTTCTTTCTTTCCAGTGACTTACAAAAGGAGTCTCTCTGATTAGTGTAGAATAGCCTTTAAGCTCGGAGACAAGCAGTATCTGCTGAGATGAATTCTGCTTCCCGTGATGAGCAGTACCAGCTGTAGAGCTTATTGCTAGTATCAGCTTGTCATTACAATTATTGCATTACATGGAAAGGCAGGTATCAGTGAAAGTTAAACCAGAACTGAGCTCTGTGTTTATACACCTACACTTGAGTGTTGTAGGTGACAGAAGAATTTGTACTTTCAGCACACCTCAAGGAGACAGGATGATGCTTCAGAGTATCTAAGATATCCATATGATGCTTGCGAACCTAAGGGCCCTATAGGACTCCCGTGCCCTCTGAGTGCAGTGGCTGGAGGCCAGGTGCCCCTATGAACCTCATGTGGTACCAAATAGTTGTGTTTAGGCAACTGAATCCCATCCTTACTATGTTACTGTGTAGACTAGATCAGGAGTTTGGACACTTGGCTTACGGGTGGAGACCAAAATCTTCATCTCGATCTAAATTTCAGCCTTCCTCTCCCCTCTTTTACATGGGATATTTCTAATGCCATTTAATACTAAACAAGGATCTGACACTCTCAGAAAGTCTCCCATTTTATTTTGCATAGTCTGAAATCTTGCAGTTTTATTTCCTGGCACAGGAATCCTAATGCATTATTATAACGTATTAAATATCTCCATTTGCAAAACCTCATCTTTTTGCAAACCGTAGACCACCTTTGTAATTTTTTTTTCTTTCCAAAGGAGAGGAAGAGTGTTTAAATGAAACTGTAAAGACATGTTTCCTCATTGTGTGAAATGTGTCTTGTCTCCATTTCCTGCAGTCCAGTCGCGGTGCGAATCATGAACGATCAGCTGATGTTTGTAGAAAGAGCATTCATTGATCCTCTTGGCTTACCAGGAAGGAAGTTTTACAGGTGAGGCAACAAGCTTCTTGAGCAGCTGCCTAAGGCCCTGTATGGCAGGTCAACCCCACTCCAACTGACCGGTCAGCTGAACTGGTGTATAGGCCTCATATAGGAATTATAGCTCAGCAGATTCTGATTTAAGGAACAATCCAGTGAGTAGCAGGATTTGTTTACAGCCTCCAAGGTGCACCAGTCTTGTGGTGCCTAATTCCTCTTCACAATCCAGTGAGCAGCGGGATTTGCTTACACCCTCCAAGGTGAACTCCTCGGCTGCACCAGTCTTGTGGTGCCTAATTCCTCTTCTTGGGTCTGGCACTCTGGTTTTTTAGCCATCGTACTCTATAACTTCTTTTATTTGCAGGTGTGTAGGATTGTTTCTGCTGTCATTTGCTCTTTTAGAACTGTACAAAGTGAGGATTCAGTAGAGCATCCACAGGATCGAAAGAAAGGAGAAATGAGGGTAGAGTAAAAGAGAGAAGAGGATGAGAATGGATGTGTAGTGAAGGTCAGGTGAAGAGAGAAGTCCAGAATTATTTTTTTTTTACTTGCTTGCATTTATTAATGTAGTTTGATTTAGGAGGACTCTTTTGCATGCTACAAATGTGCTTTGATACTTCATATGAAGAAAATCAATTTAAAAGCAGGTCTGAAACTATTAATTATTTAAGAAAAGAAAGCCCACCAACAAATAACATTGATATTTTTGTGGAGTTCTGTTCCAACATGATCACTTCTTCTCTGAAGAATTCATGCTCTTTTCAAGAATTCTCCCATAGATTTCCTTTTTCTTTTTTTTACATTCCTTTCCCAGACCTGCTGACCATCTGCTGACCACCACTGCTTATTTAGTTTTGAGGTTTCTGTTCCACTTTTTCTTGTTCACCCATAACTAGTTTTACTCCCTGTTGCAGAGTATCGCATTAGTTCCACAGGTTTGTTGAACTCCCATTTTCAAAAAAATTGACATAGATTCATTCCTAATTAGAAAAATGTATCATCCCTTCCTGAGAAGAAGGCTACGTGTCCTAAATTCGTGCCCTTTCGCATAGATTATGCCAATGGGACTGCTTCCTCCTGGCCTCTGAAAGACAGGTACAGGTAGATTTCCTGTGTTTTTTGTAAATTCTGATTTTCACAGGATCCGTGGCTGCTTTATGTAGCACACATACAGTTTCCTACAATGAACACACACACACGGCTAATGGTTATTTTATCTAGTGTACCTAAATTATTTTCTTCCTTCCCTGCAGACATGTCATCTTTGCTCCAAGCAGCCACAACAAGTACGCTGGGGAGTCCTTCCCGGGGATCTACGATGCCATGTTTGATATTGACAGCAAAGCAGATCAGCACGGAGCCTGGGAAGAAGTAAAGAGGCAGATTTCCATCGCAGCCTTCACTGTGCAGGCAGCAGCAGGGACGCTGGAAGAGGTAGCGTAGGATGATGGCCTCGAAAAGCTCAGTCAGACAGCAAAGCCTGAAATGCACTGTGGTCAGGCTACGAAAGCCACCCAGTCTCTCCTGCCTGCCTGCCCCTCTGAGCTTCCAACCCTCTGAACCCGTGGAAGCGCACAGGTAGGGTGAGCAGGAGCTCTGCATATCAAAGAACTCCTGAGCTAGAAATTACTGCTTCTCTGAGAGTGACAAAACCATAGCTTTAAGAACAGCCCTAGATGGAAGCTAATTAGGGGGTGGGGAAAAGGAAGAATCAGTTCCCAATTAGAGTTTTCTGAAAGATCTGCCAGTTTTGGGGACCTGTTATTTTGAATGTCCAATTACAAACGCAGTCATTTGCCAAGATACCTGTAAATCTCATCCGTAGAAGTGATCAACTGCATGCACTTCATGAGCAAATTTGTAAGACTCCTCAGCACATGCATTTTTCTTGTTCTGATAATTACTTTTATAATATATGACACTAAAGGCATCTCTGAATTTTATAATCTATTCTGCAGGACCAGTGAGTGCTCATTATACTGATTTGCTTTCTTTCCTGAAAAAATAAAATCCTCTTCCTCCTGCAGATTGACAAAGCAATACCTGCCATTCTTGATAATCAGAGAAAACAGCTGCTTTTATGCAGAAATCCAACAGCATTTTCTTGGCAAGTGAGTGTCCATCCCTCTGAAAGACAGTGTGCATCTCCCTCCTCTATTTGCACTTTTTGGAATATGCAGACTGGAGAGGAAGGGGGGGATAACTAAAAAGCTGACCTCCATGCTTGTTTTGGCACTTTCACTCATCCCAAACCCATGGCAGTTTTTGTTCCTGGTTTTTCCTGGGAGATTTCTTTCATGCAAATGTCTTCTTCCCAGTTGAGGCAGCTGGAGGACGCTGTCACTATTGGCCTGGGCCTTGAGGTTATTCTGTCCTCAAACAAGACCTGAAGAAAGCTTTCCATCAGGACCTGCTTTTACAAAGAGAAACTGAAATGCATGAGAATGCTAATTGTACAAAAATGTTTAATTTGTAAAAAAAAAAAGATTCTTGCTTCATTTGCCCTTCATATGTACTTCTAATCTACGTGCTTTATAACTAATAAAATTGCCAGAATTTTCTTAAATCACATTCCAATTTGTGGGAGCTGATAATAACCAATTTCTTCTCTTACGTAAAATATACTACAGTTTTTCTTACAACCATAAATTGCACCAGGTTGTAGGAATAAAATCCTTTTTGTTTTATGGGGAATAGAACAGATGTACTAAAAAAGACAGAATTAGAGAAACAGGACAATTACTGGGCTACAGAAGGAGTTGTTTTCATCTCAGATGCTTTGAATTCAGACAAGGGGACCAGAAATTACTATGGTTCGGTCCTTTGGGAAGTTGTTTTGGGGGGTATGAGCCACCAAGAAGAGCGGCTTTCATTGGCATCACTTCCAATAAGCCTCTCTGAAAGACAAAAGACTGTGTACCTACGGATGTTCTGCTCATAATTTGCTGTTAAATTGCTTTTCACAAATCAAGCCTCAGGCCCGTGAGGAGGAAACTACACTTCCACAGTCCATGCTTTACCACTTCTTTTGGAAAAAGTAGTGCTTAACTGACCTTGTCAGAAGGCACGTAAGAGACATGAGCAGTCAAGGCTGAGGACACCAGAACAGTGACTACACTTATGTTGTTCTCCTTACTTAGAATCATAGAATTATCCAGGTTGGAAGGGACCTTTCAGGTCATCTAGTCCAACCATCAACCTAACACTGACAAACCCCATCACTAAACCATATCTCTAAGCACTATGTCTACCCGTCTTTTAAAGAAATTTTTCTAAGAAATAGGAAATAAAAATTACTAAACCATATTCCTGAGGACCATGTCTACCCGTCTTTTGAACACCTCCAGGGATGGTGCCTCAACCACTTCCCTGGGCAGCCCATTCCAATGCTTGATAACCCTTTCAGTGTAAACATTTTTCCTAATATCCATCCTAAACCTCCCCTGGTGCAACTTGAGGCCATTTCCTCTTGTTCTATCACCTGTGACCTGGGAGAAGAGTCCGACCCCCACCTCGTTACAAACTCCTTTCAGGTCCTTCACTCACAGTTAAGATGTTCATCTCCCCACCTGTAGCTGAAGATGCAGCTGAAGGATGTGTTACCCTATCAATGATGACTGGTGTGTAACTGCACTGGTTTTTTTTCTTCCCTGTTCCTGTATCACCCACTCCTCCTGCCCCATCACAGCTGTGTGTGAACTGCAGCGGGCAGCAACTGAATGTGCCCCCAAGGAAGGGGTAGGATCTCTGGATGATGGAAAAAACCCACAAGTGCCTCTTCCTTGTGAAGAGCCAGCAGCGTTTGCTGCCGTGGGATCATCAGAGAATAAGACAAACACGGAATTTCCACATAAAAAGGAAATATCTGACACAGCGTGCTTCCTCCCTGATTTACAGAAATCTCTTTCATAGCATAAACCAATTGAACAATTGTTTCACCAGTGAACACGCTTTACCAGCGGTAGTTGGCCTTTTGAAGTTCTGTGCCATTACCTTGCTGCTGCAAAAGAAGAGCTTATGTCTTCTTGTTTCCGTGTGTGGTTTGAAGCTGCAAGAATAAACGACAGCTCACATCAGGCTGGGTGCACAGCTGGCATCGATCGCTTTGTTCCTCGTCTCAACCTAATTGATAACTCCATATGAGTTATCCATAACTCCATTCATCATGACCCACTGCATGCTGAGAAGTATAAAAAATAGCTTAAATCTATTTCCATTCCTCTCTATAAATTTCTACTGAGGTGAAATTACACTGGTTCGGCCACAACACACTGGTGAGGCCACAACTGGAATACTGCATCCAGTTCTGGGCCCCCCAGTTCAAGAGAGACAGGGAACTGCTGGAGAGAGTCCAGCGTAGGGCAACCAAGATGATTAAGGGATTGGAGCATCTCCCTTATGAGGAAAGGCTCAAGGAGCTGGGACTCTTTAGCCTGGAAAAGCGAAGACTGAGGGGAGACCTTATTTATGTTTATAAGTATCTAAAAGGTGAGTTGGAGGATGTTGGAGCCAGACTCTTTTCAGTGGTTTCCAGCAATAGGACAAGGGGCAATGGGCACAAGCTGGAACATGGGAAGTTCCATTCAAATATGAGGAAGAACTTTCCGGTGAGGGTGACAGAGCCCTGGAACAGGCTGCCTAAGGAGGTCATGGAGTCCCCTTCTCTGGAGATCTTCAAGACCCGCCTGGATGCAGCCCTGAGTGATGTGCTCTGGGCAATCCTGCTTTAGCAGGGGAGTTGGACTAGATGATCTCTAGAGTCCCTTCCAACTCTGACAATTCTGTGATTCCATGATTCCGAGAGTGATGTCCAACCCCTTATAAATAAGGAAACCAAACCACTGATACTAGTTTATTTCCATAACATCCCATATTCTTGCTATTGAAAGGATCTGTTACTCACGGCTGAGGTTGCCTTCCCTTCTTCTGACAGTAGTGTCTCCTCTGCTATAGGTGGGCAACCAAGCAACTGCTGCTGTCTCCCAGCCCAAAGGCTGCTGGATTTGTGTAGCTCTGCCTGCCCATCATTTCAAAGCCTGGGGGGGGATTTTTCAGGCTCTCCTCACAAATGGGTAACACGGGATCACCATCTCCCTCCTTCCCTGGCTCTGTTTGCACGGGTCATGCACTCAGCCTGGCTGAAGCAACCTGTGAATGACACAGCTGGGAGAAACAGACTCTTCAGCCAATTTTTTACCAAAAAAGATTGGTAAAATAAATGTATCACTTGGATATTTGGTTTGCCAATTGCCTCTTTAGAAAGTAAGTTTCAAAGGGACAGTGCCAATGCTGCCCTGGCTGGACAGCAGGAGCCCATCAAATCCACTCCATCACTCCCCTCCTCAACTGGACAAGGGAGAGAAAATATAATTCAAGTCTCATGGGTCAAGATAAGGACAGGGACATCACTCAGTAATTACCATCATGGGCAAAACAGACTCGATTTGGAGAAATTAATTTAATTTACTACCAATCCAATCAGAGTAGGGTAGGAAGAAATGAAAACTAAATTTTAAAACACCTTCCCCCCACCCCTCCCTTCTTCTCAGGCTCAACTTCACTCCCAAATTCTCTGACTCCTCCCTCTGAGCAGTGCAGGGCGAGAGGGAATGGGGGTTGTGGTCAGTTCACCATACGCTGTCTCTGCTGCTCCTTCCTCCTCAGGGGGAGGGCTCCTCATGCTCTTCCCTGCTCCAGTGTGGGGTCCCTCCCACGGGACACGGTTCTCCACGAACTTCTCCAAGGTGGGTCCTTCCCATGGGCTGCAGTTCCTCACAAACTGCTCCAGCATGAGCTCCTTCCACGGGGTGCAGTCCTTCAGGAACAGACTGCTCCAGCACGGGTCCCCCATGGGGTCACAAGTCCTGCCAGCAAACTTGCTCCAGTGTGGGCTCTCCATGGGGTCACAGCCTTCTTTGGGCATCCACCTGCTCCAATGTGGGGTCCTCCGCAGGCTGCAGGTGGATCTCTGCTCCACCATGGACTTCCATGTGCTGAAAGGGGACAGCCTGCCTCACCATGGTCTTCACTTAGGCCTGCAGGGCAATCTCTGCTCCGGCCCCTGGAGCACCTTCTCCCCTCCTTCTTCACTGACCTTGGTGTCTGCAGAGTTGTTGCTCTCCCATATTCTCACTCCTCTCCCCCAGCTGCAATTGCCTAGTTGTTTTTTTTCCTTCTTTTAACCATGTTATCCCAGAGATGCTACCACCATTGCTGATGGGCTGAGCCTTGGCCAGCAGCAGGTCCATGTTGGAGCCGGCTGCATTGGCTCTGTTGGGCATGGGGGAAGCTTCTAGCAGCTTCTCACAGAAGCCATCCTGCTACCAAAAACCTTGCCAAGCAAACCCAATACAGTCAGGAAGATCATTTAGATTCTCTTATGGTTGAAACACCTTTGGTTTGCCTTTGGAAAGGAAGCCGCAACACTTGGTCAATTTAGTGATGGCTGGAAAGTGGGGATAACCTAACCTTCTTGCTCCCTTCTCCACCGAGTGATAAACACTCATCCAGCTACAACACTCACTCATTTGCACCAAAAATGGTAGTAATCTAAAAGAGCTATTTTGCTGTGTTTTTCCATCAGCCAATAAACAGAAATCGAACAACCTAACAAAATGTTCTGAAGATCTTAAGCTTAATAAAACCTCAGACTGATTCAAAACCTTTGAAGAGTAAGTGTTTGGGATTAAGTGATGCCAGTGCCACTCTCAACACCCTGTAATTTAGCAACCCTTCCCAAAGCTGACTCAGCCATCACGGGGCTGAAGAATTTTCAGAAATCTTGTCAGTAACTCTACAGTTCAGGTGTTCAAATGTGGCATTTGGATTTGTCCAGCTTTTTGGTTCAGCCAAAGCCATTTATCAAGTCCAGGTCAAACTTTTAAGTTGCTTCAGCTGATCTGAAATTGCATTTGTTTACAGCAGTGATAGAAATAAACACACACTGAAACTTGGTGTATTATTAAGGGAAAGACACTGCAAGAGCAAGGTTCCAAAGCTGTCCATCAACCCATTGAGTTGATCTCAGTCAGTACCGGTGCTCTGGGCTCACATTTCCCAGCAGACAGATCCATTTGTGACAGACCCAATTTCTAGTATTCTGTTCTTCCTCTACAGATTACCTATAAAATAATCTCCACAGGTTCATAAGCACCAAGAGAAGGTGAACTGTATGGACTGCATAGGATTTTGCAGCAGAAGAGGACCTGGGCACCTGGCCAGCAGCCCTCGATGACCTAAAACCCTTTCTTTGTGTGGAGGAGCTGCTGGTGTTCCTGTCCATGCTGCCAAATAAAATACCAGTTTAAAACAAAGGGATTCCTCACGCTGCCTGTGATTAGATGGTGAAGCTCATCCCTACAGGAGCTTGAGAAAGGTGAAATGGGTTAAAAAAGGATCAGACACAGGCAAGGAGTGCTCACGCCCAGTGATTCAGATGCAACTTTTCACTCAGAAGGCCGTAAGCCCTTGTGAATTTAAGCATTTATGAGGGAAGGGATTAAAACAGACCTGCTTCATTCCTTGCTTTAAGTGTTTGTCACGGGGAGATGATTGTGAAAGGCAGTTCTTTGCACGCTCCCAGCGTAGTGCTTTCCACTCAACAGCCAGCCCCCTCCGTGCTGCTGGCAGTCCTCGGCTCCTCTGCTCCTGATTGAAAAGCATGAAAATTAATCAATGTATCTTTAAAAGGTTAATAGACTGAAGGTTAATAGAAAGCAACAACTCCAGCTATGAAGGAGCCAAAGCACTGAATATTTTTAAAGGACTGTTTTACAATAGTTTCCTGTATCTTTATAAAGGTTCCCCTTGTTGCTGTGTGCTGGGGGAGTGCGGTGGCACTGTTCACTTGTTCACCATTTCATCTCTTGCTGTTGTTTCTCCTCAACAATATTTTACTTTAGAACGCAGACGATTAACTTTATTGCATTTATTATTGAGCCATTATATTGATGTGCATCACCTGAAGACTGCGGTGTGGTTGGGACTTGTATGATGAAAAGTGGCCAAGAACTTCAGCGTGGCTGAGTGACCCTGCCAAAATGCTGAGCTAAAACATGCATCATTTTAATGAGGTTTTGCCTTTCACGGTTTTAGGATATAATGCACGTTTGTTCTTTCTTAAACTGTACTTAAGGAAACACAATTTTTCAAGGGTATATTGCAGGCTGTGGTGTTGCACATCCTCATTTCCCTCCACACACTGTAGGTGTTCCTCACTGAAACGGTGTGGACATGCTGCCTGCAAGACACGCAGCCACGAGAGAGCTGCCAGATTTCACCAGAGCTTCTCCCTGTTCTGCTAATCAAAGGAGTATAACACTGCCCGAGTGCTGAGTCCTGCAGTTACGCCCTGAATCCTCTATAAATAGGATTACAGGTTACCATTTATCAAACCACAGCTGACAAGAACGATGGCTATTTGCAAAAGCAAAATCCAATCTGGCTGGATTAGGTGAACAGGAACAGTTTGAAAAATGTAGAAAGAAAAGCTCGGTCCATTTCATCCATTTCTCAGATTTGCAGGAGTAGTCACAAGGCTATATATAAGTAGCTGTCCTTATTCTTTCAAAAACTTGGGGTGTCCCCCAGGTAGTCCCCACGTGCTGATCTCCACTGACAGCTCCATAAATACCATATTGCAACAGCTGGTAGCAGGGCACAAGCTTTGCCCCAGCCCCTCAGGGTCTCAGAACTTGCCAGGCTTGTGGTGTCTTCACCTGCCTGGGGCTCAGGTTTAGCTTCTTTGGCTGCTGCAAGTTTTGTCATGACCTTATTTGTTTTACCTTTGTAGTTGTACGGCAACTTGTATGTACTTGTATGGCAAGTTGTATGGTTACCTTTTAGAGTTGTATGGCATAACCACATTTTTTGCATCAATACTAGTAACAAGCAGTTTTTCTGCGTGGAACAACGTATTTCTGACTCTGGCATCATGCTGCAGAGGAACACAAGCCTGATACAAGCAGGGGACTTGGAAACTGGGGGTATGGGAGGTGGTGTAGCCGAGCATGGGCATGGGACAACTAGAGAAGGGGCACAAGATGATACTGGAGACCTCAGGGGGGTGAACAGCTCATAATCATTTCAATTGCTTTGTTATTGAAAGGTTTCACTGAATTTCACTGAATTTTTAGAGTTGGAAGGGACCGTAGAGATCATCTAGTCCAACTCCCCTGCTGAAGCAGGATTGCCTGGAGCTTGTCAGAGCATGTTACTCAGGACTGCATCCAGGCGGGTCTTGAAAATCTCCGGAGAAGGGGACTCCACAACCTCCCTGGGCAGCCTGTTCCAGGGCTCTGTCACCCTCACCGTGAAGGAGGTTTTTCTCATATTTGAGTGGAACCTCTTATGTTCCAACTTGTGCCCGTTGCCCCTCGTCCTCTCACTGGGAACCACTGAAAAGAGTCTGGCTCCATCATCCTTCAACCCACCCTTTAGATACTTATAGGCATTAATAAGGTCTCCCCTCAGCCTTCTCTTCTCCAGACTAAAGAGTCCCAGCTCTCTCAGCCCTCCTTTGTAAGGGAGATGCTCCAATCCTTGAATAATCTTCGTTACCCTGCGTTGGACTCTCTCCAGTAGTTCCCTGTCCCTCTTGAATTGGGGAGCCCAGAACAGGATGCAGTATTCCAGCTGTGGCCTGTAATAGTGTTTTTTCTTTTCCTGTAATAAATTGAGGCTAAACAGTTAAGATTTCAAGTATACTCACAATGAACTTGTCTTTATTTATAAAGAGTATTTCTTTCTGCCCATAATAAGAGGGGCAGGATCCTTGGGTTTCACTCCTCTGCCCTGGCTTCTCCAAGGCTGGCTGTTGGGATAATGCTGTCTGAGCTGTGGTCTGGAGATGGGGTTTTAAGGTGGGCAGGAGGTGCCAGGACACGCAGGCTCCAGTGGAAAGGGTATGGAACCATGGCTTGGGAGACTGACCAAGCTGAGGAAGCAAAAGCAGGGCTTCAGGAGAGGGGTTTGGTTCCAGGAATATCTGAAGGGACGGGTGATCTCAGAGGGAGCTCAATCTTTCCGTGTTCACAGCTGACTGTGTTTCCCCAGCCCGGCGTCCTGCCCCTGATGGGTTCCATACGGGTGTGTTGTCACAACAGTCACTGCGTCCAGCAATCTCCTGCTAAAAATACCGCCAAGTTTGGAGGTACCGTGGATGGCTGCGTCAGCAGCTCACTGCCAGCAAGCTGGCAAAGCACATCTGGGGAAGGTGCCATGTAAACACAGCACGTCTATTCTTATCTGATACCCTCCGCTGAAACGCCTGTCCCAGTATCACCTCGCCTGTTCTGTCCCTTTATGGAAGGTTGTAACGTGCTTGCAGCTCACTTGAACCAGGTCCAGCCCCTCCTGCATGAGGTGCCTTATAAACCCGTCCTCCTCCTCCTCCCGTTCTTCGTCCTCTTCCTCCATTCTTGGAGCTCCCCAGAAGCTTTCATCCAGCAAATGGATGTGCCTTACAGATTGGGTTGAAGAACCATAGAATCATAGATTTGTCTAGGTTGGAAAAGACCCTTGGGATCATCGAGTCCAACCATCTACCCTACTCTACAAAGTCCTCCCCTACACCTTATCCCCCAACACCATGACTCTTAAACACGTCCAGAGATGGTGCCTCAATCACCTCCCTGGGCAGCCTATTCCAGTGTCTGACCACTCTTTCTGTGAAGAATTTCTTCCTAATGTCCGATCTAAACCTACCCTGTTGGAGCTTGAATCCATTCCCTCTTTTTGTATCGCTAATTGCTTGTGAGAAGAGACCATGCTCCCTGTGAAGGTCACATGCCAGCTCCTGAGCTGGGAAGATGTTCCAGCTGGTGGGCATTTGCTCCGGGAGCTGGTGAGAGAGGCAGCAAGACCTCCTGCGAGGGCTGGGAGGGCGGCACAGGGCTGCTCCAGCTTAACTTCCTCTAACTCACTCCATTTTCTGAAATTAACGACATCTTTTGCGGGCAGTGTCCACTTTGAGCAGATAAGGTCTGATGTTTCCAGTGAATACCAAGGCATGGGATGCAGAGAGGCTCCTGCTTATACTTGCTGCTAGACTTCACAGGGCCAGCTTGCTTTGTTATGCACAAAGCTGGTGGGACCCAAGGGTGCACCAGTCTTGTGGTGCCTAATTCCTCTTCTTGGGTCTGGCACTCTGGTTTTTTAGCCATCATACTCTGTAACTTCTTTTATTTGCAGGTGTGTAGGATTGTTTCTGCTGTCACTTGCTCTTTTACAACTGTACAAAGTGAGGATTCAGTAGAGCATCGACAGGATCGAAAGAAAGGAGAAATGAGGGTAGGGTAAAAGAGAGAAGAGGATGAGAATGGATGTGTAGTGAAGGTCAGGTGAAGAGAGAAGTCCAGAATTATTTTTTTTTTACTTGCTTGCATTTATTAATGTAGTTTGATTTAGGAGGACTCTTTTGCATGCTACAAATGTGCTTTGATACTTCATATGAAGAAAATCAATTTAAAAGCAGGTCTGAAACTATTAATTATTTAAGAAAAGAAAGCCCACCAACAAATAACATTGATATTTTTGTGGAGTTCTGTTCCAATGTGATCACTTCTTCCCTGAAGAATTCATGCTCTTTTCAAGAATTCTCCCATAGATTTCCTTTTTCTTTTTTTTACATTCCTTTCCCAGACCTGCTGACCATCTGCTGACCACCACTGCTTATTTAGTTTTGAGGTTTCTGTTCCACTTTTTGTTGTTCACCCATAACTAGTTTTACTCCCTGTTGCAGACTGTCGCATTAGTTCCACAGGTTTGTTGAACTCCCATTTTCAAAAAAATTGACATAGATTCATTCCTAATTAGACAAATGTACCATCTATTCCTGAGAAGAAGGCTACGTGTCCTAAATTCGTGCTCTTTTGCATAGATTATGCCAATGGGACTGCTTCCTCCTGGCCTCTGAAAGACAGGTACAGGTAGATTTCCTGTGGTTTTAGTAAATTCTGATTTTCACAGGATCCGTGGCTGCTTTATGTAGCACACATACAGTTCCCTACAATGACCTCACACACGGCTAATGGTTATTTTATCTAATATACCTACATTCTTTTCTTCCTTCCCCGCAGACATGTCATCTTTGCTCCAAGCAGCCACAACAAGTACGCTGGGGAGTCCTTCCCGGGGATCTACGATGCCATGTTTGATATTGACAGCAAAGCAGATCAGCACGGAGCCTGGGAAGAAGTAAAGAGGCAGATTTCCTCCTACAATGAACACACACACACGGCTAATGGTTATTTTATCTAGTGTACCTAAATTATTTTCTTCCTTCCCTGCAGACATGTCATCTTTGCTCCAAGCAGCCACAACAAGTACGCTGGGGAGTCCTTCCCGGGGATCTACGATGCCATGTTTGATATTGACAGCAAAGCAGATCAGCACGGAGCCTGGGAAGAAGTAAAGAGGCAGATTTCCATCGCAGCCTTCACTGTGCAGGCAGCAGCAGGGACGCTGGAAGAGGTAGCGTAGGATGATGGCCTCAAAAAGCTCAGTCAGACAGCAAAGCCTGAAATGCACTGTGGTCAGGCTACGAAAGCCACCCAGTCTCTCCTGCCTGCCTGCCCCTCTGAGCTTCCAACCCTCTGAACCCGTGGAAGTGCACAGGTAGGGTGAGCAGGAGCTCTGCATATCAAAGAACTCCTGAGCTAGAAATTACTGCTTCTCTGAGAGTGACAAAACCATAGCTTTAAGAACAGCCCTAGATGGAAGCTAATTAGGGGGTGGGGAAAAGGAAGAATCAGTTCCCAATTAGAGTTTTCTGAAAGATCTGCCAGTTTTGGGGACCTGTTATTTTGAATGTCCAATTACAAACGCAGTCATTTGCCAAGATACCTGTAAATCTCATCCGTAGAAGTGATCAACTGCATGCACTTCATGAGCAAATTTGTAAGACTCCTCAGCACATGCATTTTTCTTGTTCTGATAATTACTTTTATAATATATGACACTAAAGGCATCTCTGAATTTTATAATCTATTCTGCAGGACCAGTGAGTGCTCATTATACTGATTTGCTTTCTTTCCTGAAAAAATAAAATCCTCTTCCTCCTGCAGATTGACAAAGCAATACCTGCCATTCTTGATAATCAGAGAAAACAGCTGCTTTTATGCAGAAATCCAACAGCATTTTCTTGGCAAGTGAGTGTCCATCCCTCTGAAAGACAGTGTGCATCTCCCTCCTCTATTTGCACTTTTTGGAATATGCAGACTGGAGAGGAAGGGGGGGATAACTAAAAAGCTGACCTCCATGCTTGTTTTGGCACTTTCACTCATCCCAAACCCATGGCAGTTTTTGTTCCTGGTTTTTCCTGGGAGATTTCTTTCATGCAAATGTCTTCTTCCCAGTTGAGGCAGCTGGAGGACGCTGTCACTATTGGCCTGGGCCTTGAGGTTATTCTGTCCTCAAACAAGACCTGAAGAAAGCTTTCCATCAGGACCTGCTTTTACAAAGAGAAACTGAAATGCATGAGAATGCTAATTGTACAAAAATGTTTAATTTGTAAAAAAAAAAAGATTCTTGCTTCATTTGCCCTTCATATGTACTTCTAATCTACGTGCTTTATAACTAATAAAATTGCCAGAATTTTCTTAAATCACATTCCAATTTGTGGGAGCTGATAATAACCAATTTCTTCTCTTACGTAAAATATACTACAGTTTTTCTTACAACCATAAATTGCACCAGGTTGTAGGAATAAAATCCTTTTTGTTTTATGGGGAATAGAACAGATGTACTAAAAAAGACAGAATTAGAGAAACAGGACAATTACTGGGCTACAGAAGGAGTTGTTTTCATCTCAGATGCTTTGAATTCAGACAAGGGGACCAGAAATTACTATGGTTCGGTCCTTTGGGAAGTTGTTTTGGGGGGTATGAGCCACCAAGAAGAGCGGCTTTCATTGGCATCACTTCCAATAAGCCTCTCTGAAAGACAAAAGACTGTGTACCTACGGATGTTCTGCTCATAATTTGCTGTTAAATTGCTTTTCACAAATCAAGCCTCAGGCCCGTGAGGAGGAAACTACACTTCCACAGTCCATGCTTTACCACTTCTTTTGGAAAAAGTAGTGCTTAACTGACCTTGTCAGAAGGCACGTAAGAGACATGAGCAGTCAAGGCTGAGGACACCAGAACAGTGACTACACTTATGTTGTTCTCCTTACTTAGAATCATAGAATTATCCAGGTTGGAAGGGACCTTTCAGGTCATCTAGTCCAACCATCAACCTAACACTGACAAACCCCATCACTAAACCATATCTCTAAGCACTATGTCTACCCGTCTTTTAAAGAAATTTTTCTAAGAAATAGGAAATAAAAATTACTAAACCATATTCCTGAGGACCATGTCTACCCGTCTTTTGAACACCTCCAGGGATGGTGCCTCAACCACTTCCCTGGGCAGCCCATTCCAATGCTTGATAACCCTTTCAGTGTAAACATTTTTCCTAATATCCATCCTAAACCTCTCCTGGTGCAACTTGAGGCCATTTCCTCTTGTTCTATCACCTGTGACCTGGGAGAAGAGTCCGACCCCCACCTCGTTACAAACTCCTTTCAGGTCCTTCACTCACAGTTAAGATGTTCATCTCCCCACCTGTAGCTGAAGATGCAGCTGAAGGATGTGTTACCCTATCAATGATGACTGGTGTGTAACTGCACTGGTTTTTTTTCTTCCCTGTTCCTGTATCACCCACTCCTCCTGCCCCATCACAGCTGTGTGTGAACTGCAGCGGGCAGCAACTGAATGTGCCCCCAAGGAAGGGGTAGGATCTCTGGACGATGGAAAAAACCCACAAGTGCCTCTTCCTTGTGAAGAGCCAGCAGCGTTTGCTGCCGTGGGATCATCAGAGAATAAGACAAACACGGAATTTCCACATAAAAAGGAAATATCTGACACAGCGTGCTTCCTCCCTGATTTACAGAAATCTCTTTCATAGTATAAACCAATTGAACAATTGTTTCACCAGTGAACACGCTTTACCAGCGGTAGTTGGCCTTTTGAAGTTCTGTGCCATTACCTTGCTGCTGCAAAAGAAGAGCTTATGTCTTCTTGTTTCCGTGTGTGGTTTGAAGCTGCAAGAATAAACGACAGCTCACATCAGGCTGGGTGCACAGCTGGCATCGATCGCTTTGTTCCTCGTCTCAACCTAATTGATAACTCCATATGAGTTATCCATAACTCCATTCATCATGACCCACTGCATGCTGAGAAGTATAAAAAATAGCTTAAATCTATTTCCATTCCTCTCTATAAATTTCTACTGAGGTGAAATTACACTGGTTCGGCCACAACACACTGGTGAGGCCACAACTGGAATACTGCATCCAGTTCTGGGCCCCCCAGTTCAAGAGAGACAGGGAACTGCTGGAGAGAGTCCAGCGTAGGGCAACCAAGATGATTAAGGGATTGGAGCATCTCCCTTATGAGGAAAGGCTCAAGGAGCTGGGACTCTTTAGCCTGGAAAAGCGAAGACTGAGGGGAGACCTTATTTATGTTTATAAGTATCTAAAAGGTGAGTTGGAGGATGTTGGAGCCAGACTCTTTTCAGTGGTTTCCAGCAATAGGACAAGGGGCAATGGGCACAAGCTGGAACATGGGAAGTTCCATTCAAATATGAGGAAGAACTTTCCGGTGAGGGTGACAGAGCCCTGGAACAGGCTGCCTAAGGAGGTCATGGAGTCCCCTTCTCTGGAGATCTTCAAGACCCGCCTGGATGCAGCCCTGAGTGATGTGCTCTGGGCAATCCTGCTTTAGCAGGGGAGTTGGACTAGATGATCTCTAGAGTCCCTTCCAACTCTGACAATTCTGTGATTCCATGATTCCGAGAGTGATGTCCAACCCCTTATAAATAAGGAAACCAAACCACTGATACTAGTTTATTTCCATAACATCCCATATTCTTGCTATTGAAAGGATCCGTTACTCACGGCTGAGGTTGCCTTCCCTGCTTCTGACAGTAGTGTCTCCTCTGCTATAGGTGGGCAACCAAGCAACTGCTGCTGTCTCCCAGCCCAAAGGCTGCTGGATTTGTGTAGCTCTGCCTGCCCATCATTTCAAAGCCTGGGGGGGGATTTTTCAGGCTCTCCTCACAAATGGGTAACACGGGATCACCATCTCCCTCCTTCCCTGGCTCTGTTTGCACGGGTCATGCACTCAGCCTGGCTGAAGCAACCTGTGAATGACACAGCTGGGAGAAACAGACTCTTCAGCCAATTTTTTACCAAAAAAGATTGGTAAAATAAATGTATCACTTGGATATTTGGTTTGCCAATTGCCTCTTTAGAAAGTAAGTTTCAAAGGGACAGTGCCAATGCTGCCCTGGCTGGACAGCAGGAGCCCATCAAATCCACTCCATCACTCCCCTCCTCAACTGGACAAGGGAGAGAAAATATAATTCAAGTCTCATGGGTCAAGATAAGGACAGGGACATCACTCAGTAATTACCATCATGGGCAAAACAGACTCGATTTGGAGAAATTAATTTAATTTACTACCAATCCAATCAGAGTAGGGTAGGAAGAAATGAAAACTAAATTTTAAAACACCTTCCCCCCACCCCTCCCTTCTTCTCAGGCTCAACTTCACTCCCAAATTCTCTGACTCCTCCCTCTGAGCAGTGCAGGGCGAGAGGGAATGGGGGTTGTGGTCAGTTCACCATACGCTGTCTCTGCTGCTCCTTCCTCCTCAGGGGGAGGGCTCCTCATGCTCTTCCCTGCTCCAGTGTGGGGTCCCTCCCACGGGACACGGTTCTCCACGAACTTCTCCAATGTGGGTCCTTCCCATGGGCTGCAGTTCCTCACAAACTGCTCCAGCATGAGCTCCTTCCACGGGGTGCAGTCCTTCAGGAACAGACTGCTCCAGCATGGGTCCCCCATGGGGTCACAAGTCCTGCCAGCAAACTTGCTCCAGCGTGGGCTCTCCATGGGGTCACAGCCTTCTTTGGGCATCCACCTGCTCCAATGTGGGGTCCTCCGCAGGCTGCAGGTGGATCTCTGCTCCACCATGGACTTCCATGTGCTGAAAGGGGACAGCCTGCCTCACCATGGTCTTCACTTAGGCCTGCAGGGCAATCTCTGCTCCGGCCCCTGGAGCACCTTCTCCCCTCCTTCTTCACTGACCTTGGTGTCTGCAGAGTTGTTGCTCTCCCATATTCTCACTCCTCTCCCCCAGCTGCAATTGCCTAGTTGTTTTTTTTCCTTCTTTTAACCATGTTATCCCAGAGATGCTACCACCATCGCTGATGGGCTGAGCCTTGGCCAGCAGCAGGTCCATGTTGGAGCCGGCTGCATTGGCTCTGTTGGGCATGGGGGAAGCTTCTAGCAGCTTCTCACAGAAGCCATCCTGCTACCAAAAACCTTGCCAAGCAAACCCAATACAGTCAGGAAGATCATTTAGATTCTCTTATGGTTGAAACACCTTTGGTTTGCCTTTGGAAAGGAAGCCGCAACACTTGGTCAATTTAGTGATGGCTGGAAAGTGGGGATAACCTAACCTTCTTGCTCCCTTCTCCACCGAGTGATAAACACTCATCCAGCTACAACACTCACTCATTTGCACCAAAAATGGTAGTAATCTAAAAGAGCTATTTTGCTGTGTTTTTCCATCAGCCAATAAACAGAAATCGAACAACCTAACAAAATGTTCTGAAGATCTTAAGCTTAATAAAACCTCAGACTGATTCAAAACCTTTGAAGAGTAAGTGTTTGGGATTAAGTGATGCCAGTGCCACTCTCAACACCCTGTAATTTAGCAACCCTTCCCAAAGCTGACTCAGCCATCACGGGGCTGAAGAATTTTCAGAAATCTTGTCAGTAACTCTACAGTTCAGGTGTTCAAATGTGGCATTTGGATTTGTCCAGCTTTTTGGTTCAGCCAAAGCCATTTATCAAGTCCAGGTCAAACTTTTAAGTTGCTTCAGCTGATCTGAAATTGCATTTGTTTACAGCAGTGATAGAAATAAACACACACTGAAACTTGGTGTATTATTAAGGGAAAGACACTGCAAGAGCAAGGTTCCAAAGCTGTCCATCAACCCATTGAGTTGATCTCAGTCAGTACCGGTGCTCTGGGCTCACATTTCCCAGCAGACAGATCCATTTGTGACAGACCCAATTTCTAGTATTCTGTTCTTCCTCTACAGATTACCTATAAAATAATCTCCACAGGTTCATAAGCACCAAGAGAAGGTGAACTGTATGGACTGCATAGGATTTTGCAGCAGAAGAGGACCTGGGCACCTGGCCAGCAGCCCTCGATGACCTAAAACCCTTTCTTTGTGTGGAGGAGCTGCTGGTGTTCCTGTCCATGCTGCCAAATAAAATACCAGTTTAAAACAAAGGGATTCCTCACGCTGCCTGTGATTAGATGGTGAAGCTCATCCCTACAGGAGCTTGAGAAAGGTGAAATGGGTTAAAAAAGGATCAGACACAGGCAAGGAGTGCTCACGCCCAGTGATTCAGATGCAACTTTTCACTCAGAAGGCCGTAAGCCCTTGTGAATTTAAGCATTTATGAGGGAAGGGATTAAAACAGACCTGCTTCATTCCTTGCTTTAAGTGTTTGTCACGGGGAGATGATTGTGAAAGGCAGTTCTTTGCACGCTCCCAGCGTAGTGCTTTCCACTCAACAGCCAGCCCCCTCCGTGCTGCTGGCAGTCCTCGGCTCCTCTGCTCCTGATTGAAAAGCATGAAAATTAATCAATGTATCTTTAAAAGGTTAATAGACTGAAGGTTAATAGAAAGCAACAACTCCAGCTATGAAGGAGCCAAAGCACTGAATATTTTTAAAGGACTGTTTTACAATAGTTTCCTGTATCTTTATAAAGGTTCCCCTTGTTGCTGTGTGCTGGGGGAGTGCGGTGGCACTGTTCACTTGTTCACCATTTCATCTCTTGCTGTTGTTTCTCCTCAACAATATTTTACTTTAGAACGCAGACGATTAACTTTATTGCATTTATTATTGAGCCATTATATTGATGTGCATCACCTGAAGACTGCGGTGTGGTTGGGACTTGTATGATGAAAAGTGGCCAAGAACTTCAGCGTGGCTGAGTGACCCTGCCAAAATGCTGAGCTAAAACATGCATCATTTTAATGAGGTTTTGCCTTTCACGGTTTTAGGATATAATGCACGTTTGTTCTTTCTTAAACTGTACTTAAGGAAACACAATTTTTCAAGGGTATATTGCAGGCTGTGGTGTTGCACATCCTCATTTCCCTCCACACACTGTAGGTGTTCCTCACTGAAACGGTGTGGACATGCTGCCTGCAAGACACGCAGCCACGAGAGAGCTGCCAGATTTCACCAGAGCTTCTCCCTGTTCTGCTAATCAAAGGAGTATAACACTGCCCGAGTGCTGAGTCCTGCAGTTACGCCCTGAATCCTCTATAAATAGGATTACAGGTTACCATTTATCAAACCACAGCTGACAAGAACGATGGCTATTTGCAAAAGCAAAATCCAATCTGGCTGGATTAGGTGAACAGGAACAGTTTGAAAAATGTAGAAAGAAAAGCTCGGTCCATTTCATCCATTTCTCAGATTTGCAGGAGTAGTCACAAGGCTATATATAAGTAGCTGTCCTTATTCTTTCAAAAACTTGGGGTGTCCCCCAGGTAGTCCCCACGTGCTGATCTCCACTGACAGCTCCATAAATACCATATTGCAACAGCTGGTAGCAGGGCACAAGCTTTGCCCCAGCCCCTCAGGGTCTCAGAACTTGCCAGGCTTGTGGTGTCTTCACCTGCCTGGGGCTCAGGTTTAGCTTCTTTGGCTGCTGCAAGTTTTGTCATGACCTTATTTGTTTTACCTTTGTAGTTGTACGGCAACTTGTATGTACTTGTATGGCAAGTTGTATGGTTACCTTTTAGAGTTGTATGGCATAACCACATTTTTTGCATCAATACTAGTAACAAGCAGTTTTTCTGCGTGGAACAACGTATTTCTGACTCTGGCATCATGCTGCAGAGGAACACAAGCCTGATACAAGCAGGGGACTTGGAAACTGGGGGTATGGGAGGTGGTGTAGCCGAGCATGGGCATGGGACAACTAGAGAAGGGGCACAAGATGATACTGGAGACCTCAGGGGGGTGAACAGCTCATAATCATTTCAATTGCTTTGTTATTGAAAGGTTTCACTGAATTTCACTGAATTTTTAGAGTTGGAAGGGACCGTAGAGATCATCTAGTCCAACTCCCCTGCTGAAGCAGGATTGCCTGGAGCTTGTCAGAGCATGTTACTCAGGACTGCATCCAGGCGGGTCTTGAAAATCTCCGGAGAAGGGGACTCCACAACCTCCCTGGGCAGCCTGTTCCAGGGCTCTGTCACCCTCACCGTGAAGGAGGTTTTTCTCATATTTGAGTGGAACCTCTTATGTTCCAACTTGTGCCCGTTGCCCCTCGTCCTCTCACTGGGAACCACTGAAAAGAGTCTGGCTCCATCATCCTTCAACCCACCCTTTAGATACTTATAGGCATTAATAAGGTCTCCCCTCAGCCTTCTCTTCTCCAGACTAAAGAGTCCCAGCTCTCTCAGCCCTCCTTTGTAAGGGAGATGCTCCAATCCTTGAATAATCTTCGTTACCCTGCGTTGGACTCTCTCCAGTAGTTCCCTGTCCCTCTTGAATTGGGGAGCCCAGAACAGGATGCAGTATTCCAGCTGTGGCCTGTAATAGTGTTTTTTCTTTTCCTGTAATAAATTGAGGCTAAACAGTTAAGATTTCAAGTATACTCACAATGAACTTGTCTTTATTTATAAAGAGTATTTCTTTCTGCCCATAATAAGAGGGGCAGGATCCTTGGGTTTCACTCCTCTGCCCTGGCTTCTCCAAGGCTGGCTGTTGGGATAATGCTGTCTGAGCTGTGGGCTGGAGATGGGGTTTTAAGGTGGGCAGGAGGTGCCAGGACACGCAGGCTCCAGTGGAAAGGGTATGGAACCATGGCTTGGGAGACTGACCAAGCTGAGGAAGCAAAAGCAGGGCTTCAGGAGAGGGGTTTGGTTCCAGGAATATCTGAAGGGACGGGTGATCTCAGAGGGAGCTCAATCTTTCCATGTTCGCAGCTGACCGCATTTCCCCAGCCCGGCGTCCTGCCCCCGATGGCAGGTGTGTTGTCACAACACTCAGTGCGTCCAGCAACTGTAGCTCCAATCTCCTGCTAAAAATACCGCCAAGTTTGAAGGTACCGTGGATGGCTGCGTCAGCAGCTCACTGCCAGCAAGCTGGCAAAGCACATCTGGGGAAGGTGCCATGTAAACACAGCACGTCTATTCTTATCTGATACCCTCCGCTGAAACGCCTGTCCCAGTATCACCTCGCCTGTTCTGTCCCTTTATGGAAGGTTGTAACGTGCTTGCAGCTCACTTGAACCAGGTCCAGCCCCTCCTGCATGAGGTGCCTTATAAACCCGTCCTCCTCCTCCTCCCGTTCTTCGTCCTCTTCCTCCATTCTTGGAGCTCCCCAGAAGCTTTCATCCAGCAAATGGATGTGCCTTACAGATTGGGTTGAAGAACCATAGAATCATAGATTTGTCTAGGTTGGAAAAGACCCTTGGGATCATCGAGTCCAACCATCTACCCTACTCTACAAAGTCCTCCCCTACACCTTATCCCCCAACACCACATCTAAATGACTCTTAAACACGTCCAGAGATGGTGCCTCAATCACCTCCCTGGGCAGCCTATTCCAGTGTCTGACCACTCTTTCTGTGAAGAATTTCTTCCTAATGTCCGATCTAAACCTACCCTGTTGGAGCTTGAATCCATTCCCTCTTTTTGTATCGCTAATTGCTTGTGAGAAGAGACCATGCTCCCTGTGAAGGTCACATGCCAGCTCCTGAGCTGGGAAGATGTTCCAGCTGGTGGGCATTTGCTCTGGGAGCTGGTGAGAGAGGCAGCAAGACCTCCTGCGAGGGCTGGGAGGGCGGCACAGGGCTGCTCCAGCTTAACTTCCTCTAACTCACTCCATTTTCTGAACTTAACGACATCTTTTGCGGGCAGTGTCCACTTTGAGCAGATAAGGTCTGATGTTTCCAGTGAATACCAAGGCATGGGATGCAGAGAGGCTCCTGCTTATACTTGCTGCTAGACTTCACAGGGCCAGCTTGCTTTGTTATGCACAAAGCTGGTGGGACCCAAGGGGTGAGCCTCTTTCTTCAGTGGCTGGTGTCCGAGGAGGACTCACTCTGTTTGTCTGCCTTTGATGCCCATCCGTGCTTCCCTGAATCTAGATGTGGAATCCACTTCTGTCCACCGCTGACTCCAGTCTGGAGCTGTCCCAGTGCCTGCCAGTGATGTGATCACCACCCTGGGAGCTCGATATGGGTACAATATATTGTATCTATTTCATTATTTTTTGTTAATATTCTTATGTTTTCACACCTGGCAGAAAAGGACCTGGGGGTGTTGGTCAACTGTCAGCTGAACATGAGCCAGCAGTGTGCCCAGGTGGCCAAGAAGGCCAATGGTATCCTGGCCTGTATCAAGAACAATGTGGTGAGTAGGACCCGAGAGGTGATCGTCCCCCTGTACTCGGCACTGGTGATGCCTCACCTCAAGTACTGTGTCCAGTTTTGGGCCCCTTACCACAAAAAAGACATTGAGGTGCTGGCGTGGGTCCAGAGAAGGGC
>NW_015091118.1:3090260-3098469 GCF_001431845.1 Calidris pugnax
TCTCCAAAGAAGGGGACTCCACAACCTCCCTGGGCAGCCTGTTCCAGGGCTCTGTCACCCTTACTGTGAAGAAGGTTTTTCTCATATTTGAGTGGAACCTCTTATGTTCCAACTTGTGCCCGTTGCCCCTCGTCCTCTCACTGGGAACCACTGAAAAGAGTCTGGCTCCATCATCCTTCAACCCACCCTTTAGATACTTATAGGCATTAATAAGGTCTCCCCTCAGCCTTCTCTTCTCCAGACTAAAGAGTCCCAGCTCTCTCAGCCCTCCTTTGTAAGGGAGATGCTCCAATCCTTGAATAATCTTCGTTACCCTGCGTTGGACTCTCTCCAGTAGTTCCCTGTCCCTCTTGAATTGGGGAGCCCAGAACAGGATGCAGTATTCCAGCTGTGGCCTGTAATAGTGTTTTTTCTTTTCCTGTAATAAATTGAGGCTAAACAGTTAAGATTTCAAGTATACTCACAATGAACTTGTCTTTATTTATAAAGAGTATTTCTTTCTGCCCATAATAAGAGGGGCAGGATCCTTGGGTTTCACTCCTCTGCCCTGGCTTCTCCAAGGCTGGCTGTTGGGATAATGCTGTCTGAGCTGTGGTCTGGAGATGGGGTTTTAAGGCGGGCAGGAGGTGCCAGGACGCTCAGGGTCCGGTGGAAAGGGTATGGAACCACGGCCTGGGAGACTGACCAAGCTGAGGAAGCAAAAGCAGGGCTTCAGGAGAGGCGTTCGGTTCCAGGAATATCTGAAGGGACGGGTGATCTCAGAGGGAGCTCAATCTTTCCGTGTTCACAGCTGACTGTGTTTCCCCAGCCCGGCGTCCTGCCCCTGATGGGTTCCATACGGGTGTGTTGTCACAACAGTCACTGCGTCCAGCAATCTCCTGCTAAAAATACCGCCAAGTTTGGAGGTACCGTGGATGGCTGCGTCAGCAGCTCACTGCCAGCAAGCTGGCAAAGCACATCTGGGGAAGGTGCCATGTAAACACAGCACGTCTATTCTTATCTGATACCCTCCGCTGAAACGCCTGTCCCAGTATCACCTCGCCTGTTCTGTCCCTTTATGGAAGGTTGTAACGTGCTTGCAGCTCACTTGAACCAGGTCCAGCCCCTCCTGCATGAGGTGCCTTATAAACCCGTCCTCCTCCTCCTCCCGTTCTTCGTCCTCTTCCTCCATTCTTGGAGCTCCCCAGAAGCTTTCATCCAGCAAATGGATGTGCCTTACAGATTGGGTTGAAGAACCATAGAATCATAGATTTGTCTAGGTTGGAAAAGACCCTTGGGATCATCGAGTCCAACCATCTACCCTACTCTACAAAGTCCTCCCCTACACCTTATCCCCCAACACCACATCTAAATGACTCTTAAACACGTCCAGAGATGGTGCCTCAATCACCTCCCTGGGCAGCCTATTCCAGTGTCTGACCACTCTTTCTGTGAAGAATTTCTTCCTAATGTCCGATCTAAACCTACCCTGTTGGAGCTTGAATCCATTCCCTCTTTTTGTATCGCTAATTGCTTGTGAGAAGAGACCATGCTCCCTGTGAAGGTCACATGCCAGCTCCTGAGCTGGGAAGATGTTCCAGCTGGTGGGCATTTGCTCCGGGAGCTGGTGAGAGAGGCAGCAAGACCTCCTGCGAGGGCTGGGAGGGCGGCACAGGGCTGCTCCAGCTTAACTTCCTCTAACTCACTCCATTTTCTGAACTTAACGACATCTTTTGCGGGCAGTGTCCACTTTGAGCAGATAAGGTCTGATGTTTCCAGTGAATACCAAGGCATGGGATGCAGAGAGGCTCCTGCTTATACTTGCTGCTAGACTTCACAGGGCCAGCTTGCTTTGTTATGCACAAAGCTGGTGGGACCCAAGGGGTGAGCCTCTTTCTTCAGTGGCTGGTGTCCGAGGAGGACTCACTCTGTTTGTCTGCCTTTGATGCCCATCCGTGCTTCCCTGAATCTAGATGTGGAATCCACTTCTGTCCACCGCTGACTCCAGTCTGGAGCTGTCCCAGTGCCTGCCAGTGATGTGATCACCACCCTGGGAGCTCGATATGGGTACAATATATTGTATCTATTTCATTATTTTTTGTTAATATTCTTATGTTTTCACACCTGGCAGAAAAGGACCTGGGGGTGTTGGTCAACTGTCAGCTGAACATGAGCCAGCAGTGTGCCCAGGTGGCCAAGAAGGCCAATGGTATCCTGGCCTGTATCAAGAACAATGTGGTGAGTAGGACCCGAGAGGTGATCGTCCCCCTGTACTCGGCACTGGTGATGCCTCACCTCAAGTACTGTGTCCAGTTTTGGGCCCCTTACCACAAAAAAGACATTGAGGTGCTGGCGTGGGTCCAGAGAAGGGCTGAGCAAGGGGGCTGCTGTGGGGCCCGCCTGGGGCAGCTTGTCCCTGAGCCATGGCGGGAGCTCACCTGGAGCTGCGGCAGCAGTTCACTTGCCCCATCTCGACCAGCTCAAGAGAAGCCTCCCGTGAGACACAGCTCAGGACAGTGCCCTGCTGACCCACGCGAGGCTGCCTCCCAAGAGGGCTCTTGGTCCGCACAAGCGCTGTCACAACACAAGAACGCCGGGCAAGAGCTGAGCTCTCCCCTGTGCTGCTCTGGGCTGGAACCGCAACGTCCCTGCAGGCAGCGGGGCTGTTGCCGGGCCAGCACCGGGCCCATCATTGTGATGCCAAGAATGGCACTGGGGTGGGGGGTGGGGGAAGGGCACTGGGGCCTTCTCTGCCACCCTGCTTTCATAGAATCATAGAATCATAGAATCATTCAGGTTGGAAGAGACCCTTGGGATCATCGAGTCCAACCATCTACCCTACTCTACAAAGTTCTCCCCTACACCATATCCCTCAGTACCGCATCTAAACGTCCCTTAAACACAGCCAGGGATGGTGACTCAACCACCTCCCTGGGCAGCCTGTTCCAATGCTCGACTACTCTTTCTGTGAAAAATTCCTTCCTAATGTTCAGTCTAAACCTACCCTGTTGGAGCTTGAACCCATTCCCTCTCGTTCTGTCACTAATTACCTGTGAGAAGAGACCAGCACCAACCTCTCTACAGTGTCCTTTCAAGTAGTTGTAGAGAGTGATGAGGTCTCCCCTCAGCCTCCTCTTCCTCATACTAAACAGTCCCAGCTCCCTCAATCGTTCTTCGTACGATTTATTCTCCAGGCCCTTCACCAGCTTTGTTGCTCTCCTCTGCACCAGCTCCAGCACCTCGATATCTCTCTTGTATTGAGGTGCCCAAAACTGGACACAAGATTCCAGGTGTGGCCTCACCAGTGCTGAGTAGTAGTAATAGTAGGAATACAGCTCAGAGTAGTAATACATCTTCCTTTGCAAAATCTATGAGGAGTGTGACAGAGAAAAACCATGTCTTCCTTGGCTATGAGGAAATTTTTAAATTTTTTTGAAAGAAGAGGATTTTTTCAGCCAAATTTTCTCTACAGCTATTTCTTTCTGCAACCCAACAAATGCCAGATAAGCTTACTGTAATTCCTCACACTTGAAGATACAATAAATTGGTTTATGTTTAAAACAAAGAAAATAGACTTTAATTTTGGGTTTGCTTCTGTCTGACACAAAGGCCTGAAAAGGTTTTCTACCTTTTATGGTTTATAAATTTAGATCAATTTATAAATTTAGATCAATTAATGAAAAAATTCTGCCTTCCGATCAAATGCCACTTCTGTAGAATAGAAAAAGAATGGTATTCAACATTCTACTAAATACAGAATAATAGCACAAGAACAGTTCATAGATTTTCTTGGATGAGGAAGAAAATGTTTAAAGGTGTAAGATCCACCAGGAAAAACGCTGGGCTATTACTGACAGGAGCTGCCTCGACTTCATGGCTGTTAACTGGCACAAATCAATATGGAGTAACTCATGGGACACACAGCTCCTAAACCCTCTGGGCTTTGTAAGGTCCTCCTGCTGCTGCTGATTAACAGAAGTACCTGCTGAATTGGACTTAGAGCTCAACTCTAACGCATCACAGACTCGTAGCTAAATCAGAGGGTTAAACAGTGGCCGCTCTTGCTGATTTCATTCCAGCGGTGTAATGGAAACAGTCTTTTGCCTTAAAAAACGCTGCTCACTAAATTCAGCTCCTACTGGTTTCTCCAGGGACAATTTCTGTGCAGCAAGTGTTGCTCAGGGAGGAACGTGGTGCTTTGGTTCGGCTCAGAGGAGAACAGTGTAGCAGGAGCAAGATTTCTGTATTTAATTTGTGTTGTCTCCTCTGCTTTGCTGTGAGGAAGTCCATGACATTCACCACCATTCAGCTCTTTTAATGGCACTCTTACAGTGTGCGGTAAAATCCCACGAATGAAAATAGAGGAATTTAGAGTAAGAGAAATAAAAAACGGGGCATGCTAAGTAGATCCTATTCCTACCAGTGGCAGAGAGAAGGTCCCCAGCTGCTTTTGATGCTGTGTCGCCCGGAGATTCCAGCTCTGCCTCCTCGAGGGTTTCTACAGCGTTGCCCAGGAGGTGCAGGAAGTCCTTGAGTGACTTTCAGTATCCTTCAGAATCTCATCCTGCTGCTGTTTTTCTTAGGAATAATGCGGGGTCACTGCATCAGCTCTTTTCCGCAGATGCTGCTCTTACCCTCCGAATGACACCACCACCACAGGAAAAACTATTTCTGCTTTCAAGTAATTTTGTTTCGTTAAAAAGACCCATGACTGACATATTTGATCATTATCTTGTTTAAAGAGGAGAACAAGCAGCCTCTTAAAGCTCATGAGTAGACACTCCAGATGTTAACTGCTGTCATAGATGAAAGCAGAACATTTAAAGTTTCACATTTAAAGGCTTCATATTTATGTTTACAGTAATATAACTTGATTACAAGGCATCCCCTTAAAAAAAAAAAAAAATTTAAGTCCCTTGGGGTACAGAAGCACACAAAATCAACTCTGCCTCTTATACCTGAGTCCGATTCACAAGAAAGGAAGAAAAAAATTAGGATAAGCATATTAGGCTACAAGCACATTAAGTTACTTCTCCCAAGCATTGAATTCAGCAACAATATTGCACCATCAATATTTAACAGAAATTTAACATACATTCCAGAGAACAAGGGGTTTGGGCTAAAAATATTTCATAGATGCTTGTAAGGTACCGGCTCTGCCTCCAGCTACCTCTGGTGTTGCAATGCTGCTTTTATTAATATTTAACCAGAAACTAATTTTTCATATACTTGTTTCCAGTGGTAACAAAAATGTTTCGCTCAAGAGGCTGCTTCCTTCTCACTCAGAATCACAGAATGATCTGGGCTGGAAGGGATTTTAAGATCATCCAGTTCCAACCCCCCTGCCATGGGCAGGGACACCTCCCACGAGACCAGGTTGCTCAAAGCCCCATCCAGCCTGGCCTTGAACACCTCCAGGGATGGGGCATCCACAGCTTCCCTGGGGAACCTGTTCCAGTGCCTCACCACACTCACAGGAAAGAACTTCTTCCTAAAATCTCATCGAAATCTCCCCCCTTTCAGTTTAAAACCATTACTGCTTGTCCTATCGCTACTCTCCCTGATAAAGAATCCCTCCCCAGCTCTCCTGCAGATCCCTTTCAGGTACTGGTGCCTTCTCTTCTCCAGGCTGAACAACCCCAACTCTTTCAGCGTGTCCTCACAGGAGAGGTGCTCCAGCTCTCTGACCAAATTCTTGGCCCTTCTCTGGACCTGTTCCAGCAGGTCCATGTCCTTCCTGTGCTGAGGGCTCCAGAGCTGGATGCAGTACTGCAGGAGGGGTCTCACCAGAGAGGAGCAGAGGGGCAGAATCACCTCCCTGGCAGAAGTCCACTGGATACAAAGAAACCTGAACAGTTTCTGGACAGATAGAATCAGTCCTCATATGGGCTGGTCATTTCAGTTGAAGAAAAACACATCAATGTACTTCACGTACCTCCAGATGTCAGGAATCTGTTCCTCAAGCCCCTGTCCTTGTAGGCTCACAGGACTGACGACAAACACACTGGTGATGGTGGTCATGTACAGTGGGTCCTCAGTCCTGGTCAGGCCAACATTGTCTCAGGAAAACAAAACATTCAGCCATTCAACAGAAAAATGACGATTTCACTAACATAAGTTGAAATCTGTGCTGCCTATAGACAAGTTTTAAGCACCATGCTCTGCCCCCAACCCTTTCTGCTGACATCCATCTCCCCAACATCAACCCTGTGTTTTGCAGACACACTCACAGAAACTGTGTTTGCTTGGCAACCCATGCCCAGGCACAGGAACCCTGGACTAGTTTGTAATGTCTGTGACAACGCTTTGCTTAGCTTTAGTTAAAACACCTACCCAAACTTTGAAAAAATTTGGTTTCTATTACCGCAGGCCCCAAGTATTGAATCCTTTTTCTCTCCATCATGAGAACATGAGGTTTTTTTAAAAAAAAACCCCAAGAAAATAGAAAAAAACCAAAGCAGCAGAACTCTAGTAGCTTCAGCATTCTTAGAAACAGCCCAGACTTTGTATTTAGAATTATTCCAATAACATTGTGGCAGCCCAAAATTCCTGGACAGACCAATTTCCGTGAATGACACAGGTCCCCAACTTGATTCAAATCATTGAAAAAACTCACCTATGGGGTGGGGGAAAAACCCCTTTGCCACAGAGTTTCCCTCCTGTGTAGGAAAATGCCTGTGGAAAATGCCCACTTAAAGTTTATTTCTCCAACTGTGTTGCAAACCCAAAGAGAAGTTCTCTCCCACAACAAAAGAAGTCCAAAAAAAAAAATAAAGCCCCAAATGCAACCAGCATGTAATAAGAATTTTATTGAGTACATTTAGAAAAAAAAACTAGAGCATGAAGACATGAGATTAATTTCTGCATATAAGTTTTATGAATGTGCTGAATCAAGCAACCATGCAAAGAGACATTTCCCCCCTTCAACTGTAATTCAAGACTCTTGTAACGGCAAAATTATTACCACCTTAAAACAGTGTCCCAGACACGTAACTCATTAATTTAAAACCGATCTTGTTCATGAACAGAGATAAAAAAAATTCAAATAGCTATAGGGAAAGACCAATGCTGAACAGGTAGAGTATGGAACCGGTACTCATGCCATGTTTCAAGAATGCAAGCAAAAAATGCATTGTTATGTAGAGTAAGTAGATTTTTTTTTTTTTCAAGGCAAAATTCCTATTAAAACTACCCCCTAAACTACTGAAATGGTGACTTGATAATGTCTGTGTTCCAGAAGACCATCCAACTGAAGTTTTTTTGTCAAGTTACATCAGTGCCAGGTAAAACCTAAGAGGCAGAGGAGCTGAACAGCCCAGCGCTTTACAGTAAATTAACATTAAAAATAAATTCCAACTCTTCCAAGAAATGTTGGGAAAGAGATGACATCCAACGCTCGGTAGCAAAATGGGCTTACACATGATGGAAAAGATTAAAACTTCTGCCACAGGTTTGTTTACCCACACAGTATTTTGCATGAAAAAGGGGTTGTGTAGGAAGTTCTGAGACATGTGAAATGTTGTCTACATGTGACATATAAACCCCCCCGAAACACACTACAGCTTCTAAAGACTCAATTAAAAATATGACCAGGCTATAGCAAGTTAACCAACTTGTTAAACACTGCAGAACTTCTGAAAACATGAAAAAAAAGGATAAATTTCACAGCAACTATTCCAGTACGTACTTGTTAGCAACTTCTTATTGAACTTCACTAGACAGGTGAAAGTCTAAGTGATCAAAAACTGCTTGGTTTAGTTTTCAAATGTTGCTTTTGAGGAGTCCAGTGATTGGTTTGGTGCACTACAGCTGGTCTCCTTTTCACATTTACTAAGAAAAGTCACAGCCAAACCAAAATTCCACTTCTGCTGCCACTAATTGTGTCAAGATGCCAGTTTATGACATACCAGGATCACACATCCACGTGCTGAAGACTGTTCTGAGCGACCGCTCAGAGCACTCAATTTCAGTTACAGAGCTTTTGCAGCGTGACCACAGATGCAGACATCTACTTGTAAAGTCTGCAGAGAACTAATGCAGCTAAACAAGAGCCTTACGGCAGTACGTACCACCTCAAAATTTATCCTTTTACTTTGAAAAAACATCATAGAAAACTAGGCTGTCATATGTAACACTGGTACCTTCTTGCCTGATCAAAGCCGGGTTTGCTTCCTTGCTTTTTTAAACAGCTGAATTTTAAATGTGGTTTTATTGTCACTGATGGGGAGAA
>NW_015091118.1:3101799-3115648 GCF_001431845.1 Calidris pugnax
CATAGAATCATAGAATCATTCAGGTTGGAAGAGACCCTTGGGATCATCGAGTCCAACCATCTACCCTACTCTACAAAGTTCTCCCCTACACCATATCCCTCAGTACCGCATCTAAACGTCCCTTAAACACAGCCAGGGATGGTGACTCAACCACCTCCCTGGGCAGCCTGTTCCAATGCTCGCCTACTCTTTCTGTGAAAAATTCCTTCCTAATGTTCAGTCTAAACCTACCCTGTTGGAGCTTGAAGCCATTCCCTCTCGTTCTGTCACTAATTACCTGTGAGAAGAGACCAGCACCAACCTCTCTACAGTGTCCTTTCAAGTAGTTGTAGAGAGTGATGAGGTCTCCCCTCAGCCTCCTCTTCCTCATACTAAACAGTCCCAGCTCCCTCAATCGTTCTTCGTACGATTTATTCTCCAGGCCCTTCACCAGCTTTGTTGCTCTCCTCTGCACCAGCTCCAGCACCTCGATATCTCTCTTGTATTGAGGTGCCCAAAACTGGACACAAGATTCCAGGTGTGGCCTCACCAGTGCTGAGTAGTAGTAATAGTAGGAATACAGCTCAGAGTAGTAATACATCTTCCTTTGCAAAATCTATGAGGAGTGTGACAGAGAAAAACCATGTCTTCCTTGGCTATGAGGAAATTTTTAAATTTTTTTGAAAGAAGAGGATTTTTTCAGCCAAATTTTCTCTACAGCTATTTCTTTCTGCAACCCAACAAATGCCAGATAAGCTTACTGTAATTCCTCACACTTGAAGATACAATAAATTGGTTTATGTTTAAAACAAAGAAAATAGACTTTAATTTTGGGTTTGCTTCTGTCTGACACAAAGGCCTGAAAAGGTTTTCTACCTTTTATGGTTTATAAATTTAGATCAATTTATAAATTTAGATCAATTAATGAAAAAATTCTGCCTTCCGATCAAATGCCACTTCTGTAGAATAGAAAAAGAATGGTATTCAACATTCTACTAAATACAGAATAATAGCACAAGAACAGTTCATAGATTTTCTTGGATGAGGAAGAAAATGTTTAAAGGTGTAAGATCCACCAGGAAAAACGCTGGGCTATTACTGACAGGAGCTGCCTCGACTTCATGGCTGTTAACTGGCACAAATCAATATGGAGTAACTCATGGGACACACAGCTCCTAAACCCTCTGGGCTTTGTAAGGTCCTCCTGCTGCTGCTGATTAACAGAAGTACCTGCTGAATTGGACTTAGAGCTCAACTCTAACGCATCACAGACTCGTAGCTAAATCAGAGGGTTAAACAGTGGCCGCTCTTGCTGATTTCATTCCAGCGGTGTAATGGAAACAGTCTTTTGCCTTAAAAAACGCTGCTCACTAAATTCAGCTCCTACTGGTTTCTCCAGGGACAATTTCTGTGCAGCAAGTGTTGCTCAGGGAGGAACGTGGTGCTTTGGTTCGGCTCAGAGGAGAACAGTGTAGCAGGAGCAAGATTTCTGTATTTAATTTGTGTTGTCTCCTCTGCTTTGCTGTGAGGAAGTCCATGACATTCACCACCATTCAGCTCTTTTAATGGCACTCTTACAGTGTGCGGTAAAATCCCACGAATGAAAATAGAGGAATTTAGAGTAAGAGAAATAAAAAACGGGGCATGCTAAGTAGATCCTATTCCTACCAGCGGCAGAGAGAAGGTCCCCAGCTGCTTTTGATGCTGTGTCGCCCGGAGATTCCAGCTCTGCCTCCTCGAGGGTTTCTACAGCGTTGCCCAGGAGGTGCAGGAAGTCCTTGAGTGACTTTCAGTATCCTTCAGAATCTCATCCTGCTGCTGTTTTTCTTAGGAATAATGCGGGGTCACTGCATCAGCTCTTTTCCGCAGATGCTGCTCTTACCCTCCGAATGACACCACCACCACAGGAAAAACTATTTCTGCTTTCAAGTAATTTTGTTTCGTTAAAAAGACCCATGACTGACATATTTGATCATTATCTTGTTTAAAGAGGAGAACAAGCAGCCTCTTAAAGCTCATGAGTAGACACTCCAGATGTTAACTGCTGTCATAGATGAAAGCAGAACATTTAAAGTTTCACATTTAAAGGCTTCATATTTATGTTTACAGTAATATAACTTGATTACAAGGCATCCCCTTAAAAAAAAAAAAAAATTTAAGTCCCTTGGGGTACAGAAGCACACAAAATCAACTCTGCCTCTTATACCTGAGTCCGATTCACAAGAAAGGAAGAAAAAAATTAGGATAAGCATATTAGGCTACAAGCACATTAAGTTACTTCTCCCAAGCATTGAATTCAGCAACAATATTGCACCATCAATATTTAACAGAAATTTAACATACATTCCAGAGAACAAGGGGTTTGGGCTAAAAATATTTCATAGATGCTTGTAAGGTACCGGCTCTGCCTCCAGCTACCTCTGGTGTTGCAATGCTGCTTTTATTAATATTTAACCAGAAACTAATTTTTCATATACTTGTTTCCAGTGGTAACAAAAATGTTTCGCTCAAGAGGCTGCTTCCTTCTCACTCAGAATCACAGAATGATCTGGGCTGGAAGGGATTTTAAGATCATCCAGTTCCAACCCCCCTGCCATGGGCAGGGACACCTCCCACGAGACCAGGTTGCTCAAAGCCCCATCCAGCCTGGCCTTGAACACCTCCAGGGATGGGGCATCCACAGCTTCCCTGGGGAACCTGTTCCAGTGCCTCACCACACTCACAGGAAATAATTCCTTCACAAAATCTCATCGAAATCTCCCCCCTTTCAGTTTAAAACCATTACTGCTTGTCCTATCGCTACTCTCCCTGATAAAGAATCCCTCCCCAGCTCTCCTGCAGATCCCTTTCAGGTACTGGTGCCTTCTCTTCTCCAGGCTGAACAACCCCAACTCTTTCAGCGTGTCCTCACAGGAGAGGTGCTCCAGCTCTCTGACCAAATTCTTGGCCCTTCTCTGGACCTGTTCCAGCAGGTCCATGTCCTTCCTGTGCTGAGGGCTCCAGAGCTGGATGCAGTACTGCAGGAGGGGTCTCACCAGAGAGGAGCAGAGGGGCAGAATCACCTCCCTGGCAGAAGTCCACTGGATACAAAGAAACCTGAACAGTTTCTGGACAGATAGAATCAGTCCTCATATGGGCTGGTCATTTCAGTTGAAGAAAAACACATCAATGTACTTCACGTACCTCCAGATGTCAGGAATCTGTTCCTCAAGCCCCTGTCCTTGTAGGCTCACAGGACTGACGACAAACACACTGGTGATGGTGGTCATGTACAGTGGGTCCTCAGTCCTGGTCAGGCCAACATTGTCTCAGGAAAACAAAACATTCAGCCATTCAACAGAAAAATGATGATTTCACTAACATAAGTTGAAATCTGTGCTGCCTATAGACAAGTTTTAAGCACCATGCTCTGCCCCCAACCCTTTCTGCTGACATCCATCTCCCCAACATCAACCCTGTGTTTTGCAGACACACTCACAGAAACTGTGTTTGCTTGGCAACCCATGCCCAGGCACAGGAACCCTGGACTAGTTTGTAATGTCTGTGACAACGCTTTGCTTAGCTTTAGTTAAAACACCTACCCAAACTTTGAAAAAATTTGGTTTCTATTACCGCAGGCCCCAAGTATTGAATCCTTTTTCTCTCCATCATGAGAACATGAGGTTTTTTTAAAAAAAAACCCCAAGAAAATAGAAAAAAACCAAAGCAGCAGAACTCTAGTAGCTTCAGCATTCTTAGAAACAGCCCAGACTTTGTATTTAGAATTATTCCAATAACATTGTGGCAGCCCAAAATTCCTGGACAGACCAATTTCCGTGAATGACACAGGTCCCCAACTTGATTCAAATCATTGAAAAAACTCACCTATGGGGTGGGGGAAAAACCCCTTTGCCACAGAGTTTCCCTCCTGTGTAGGAAAATGCCTGTGGAAAATGCCCACTTAAAGTTTATTTCTCCAACTGTGTTGCAAACCCAAAGAGAAGTTCTCTCCCACAACAAAAGAAGTCCAAAAAAAAAATAAAGCCCCAAATGCAACCAGCATGTAATAAGAATTTTATTGAGTACATTTAGAAAAAAAAACTAGAGCATGAAGACATGAGATTAATTTCTGCATATAAGTTTTATGAATGTGCTGAATCAAGCAACCATGCAAAGAGACATTTCCCCCCTTCAACTGTAATTCAAGACTCTTGTAACGGCAAAATTATTACCACCTTAAAACAGTGTCCCAGACACGTAACTCATTAATTTAAAACCGATCTTGTTCATGAACAGAGATAAAAAAAATTCAAATAGCTATAGGGAAAGACCAATGCTGAACAGGTAGAGTATGGAACCGGTACTCATGCCATGTTTCAAGAATGCAAGCAAAAAATGCATTGTTATGTAGAGTAAGTAGATTTTTTTTTTTTTCAAGGCAAAATTCCTATTAAAACTACCCCCTAAACTACTGAAATGGTGACTTGATAATGTCTGTGTTCCAGAAGACCATCCAACTGAAGTTTTTTTGTCAAGTTACATCAGTGCCAGGTAAAACCTAAGAGGCAGAGGAGCTGAACAGCCCAGCGCTTTACAGTAAATTAACATTAAAAATAAATTCCAACTCTTCCAAGAAATGTTGGGAAAGAGATGACATCCAACGCTCGGTAGCAAAATGGGCTTACACATGATGGAAAAGATTAAAACTTCTGCCACAGGTTTGTTTACCCACACAGTATTTTGCATGAAAAAGGGGTTGTGTAGGAAGTTCTGAGACATGTGAAATGTTGTCTACATGTGACATATAAACCCCCCCGAAACACACTACAGCTTCTAAAGACTCAATTAAAAATATGACCAGGCTATAGCAAGTTAACCAACTTGTTAAACACTGCAGAACTTCTGAAAACATGAAAAAAAAGGATAAATTTCACAGCAACTATTCCAGTACGTACTTGTTAGCAACTTCTTATTGAACTTCACTAGACAGGTGAAAGTCTAAGTGATCAAAAACTGCTTGGTTTAGTTTTCAAATGTTGCTTTTGAGGAGTCCAGTGATTGGTTTGGTGCACTACAGCTGGTCTCCTTTTCACATTTACTAAGAAAAGTCACAGCCAAACCAAAATTCCACTTCTGCTGCCACTAATTGTGTCAAGATGCCAGTTTATGACATACCAGGATCACACATCCACGTGCTGAAGACTGTTCTGAGCGACCGCTCAGAGCACTCAATTTCAGTTACAGAGCTTTTGCAGCGTGACCACAGATGCAGACATCTACTTGTAAAGTCTGCAGAGAACTAATGCAGCTAAACAAGAGCCTTACGGCAGTACGTACCACCTCAAAATTTATCCTTTTACTTTGAAAAAACATCATAGAAAACTAGGCTGTCATATGTAACACTGGTACCTTCTTGCCTGATCAAAGCCGGGTTTGCTTCCTTGCTTTTTTAAACAGCTGAATTTTAAATGTGGTTTTATTGTCACTGATGGGGAGAAGTCACCACGGAACTCCTGAAGTATCTTTAATTTTCTGCTGAAAGCATGAACAACAGGAAAAGAGTAGGAGGAATGAATAAAAAGCCAAACTGAAGACTGTTCAGAGGAGCTTTCCTGCACTTGTGACCAAGCTGACTCAGTTACCAGCAAAATGTACTGTAAAAGGGTATATCAAATAGTTACAGGGTGACAAAGGAGGCAGCATTAACAGCAGAAGGTGGATTCATCCACATTTCTCTCCTTTCAGCATTTAGTATGTAGCAACGGAGAATGACTTACTGAAAACCAGAAATTCTGTTTTCCTATGAAATTCCATTTCCCTTGTAGTTCTCTAAATTGGATTTTGCGTGATGTAAACCTACTGCATGTGAGGATGCAAATAAACTGAAAATACGTAAAAAACCATGGAAAACAAAATATTTAGGGTATTTATATATCCATATGGGTAGACACTTTTGAACTCGCTCGTCAAATAGGAACTTTATCCTGGCATTTAAATACTGCTCATTTTGCTGTCCAAGTTCAGAGTTCTGCACACAAAAGCACAGATGGCCCATACTACCTACTGCTCTCTAGAATTCTTCATTCACTGAAGAGATTGTTCTCAGTATTGTACTAACAAGAACTCCACTTGCTGGTTCAGAACACACCAGGGAACATCTGTTCAATTTTTAGAGGTCCATGTGCAGGCATTCGTTTTTGTAAGCTTGTACCCTATGACTTCACAGCACCTGACATTTTCAGATTTATTTAAAAAAAAAAAAAAAAGGAAGAAAAAAAGAAGGCGTTATTAGAGGTAAATAGAGTCTTTTAGGCAGAACTTAAGAGCTGGAACTTCTCTCGGGGGTCCAAGCGAGTAATCAACCATGGTCCCTCCACGTCAATGAGGAAACACGACCTTGAAATGAAGGTAAAGAAGCACCAAAACAAATTTCATATGTACAGCCCTGCTGTTACTTTCTTGGGGTTTGGGGACGGTTTCTTTGGTAACGTATTTCCTACCACTTAAAGCACAAAGTAGGATGTCAAGTCCTGCTGGAGACAGAACTCTGAGCTCAAGTCAAATTCCACCTCTTAGAAAACACTACAGAAAAATCCTTATTTAACTTCAGAAGGACTTTACTATGCTTTGCGTTTCTGTTGGCGTTATTCCAGGTCTGCTAAGGTGGGGAGATGAGCATCCACACCCTGCAACCCCCCTGCAGCACTGCTTGTTTACAGACTGAAGTTTTGGCACAATAAATAACACTGTACATTTTGCATGACTTTTATACAAAAAAACCCATTGTTTTCCTTTCAGCTGCAACCTAAAATTAAGAAACTGGTTTCAAGCAGAAAGAGAAAGCAATGTCACTGCATGAACTGCAGCTTGGATAAAAGTCTCATCTTTATCCTGTTTTCAACCACAACTCTTTACTGATAGAGAACTGAAAACAAAAATAAATCGATTTCTAATTACAGTGTTTTGCTTATGCTGTTCAAAAGAAACAATATTTTAAAAGCATTTTAAATTCAAAGGTAAAATTGTGACTTGAGACAGACATTTTAAAGCTTGTTGTTTGTTTCTCCTAAGATTTACCCTGTAGACAAATTTAGTTCTTAGATTACCATCCGTAGCAACATGAGCTATGCACAGCTACAACATGGAAGCAATGTTCCTGAGACACCTACAGTGAGCACTGTCTTCTCCTGCTACACACCTCCACCTGCTCTGAAAACAGATTCCCGATTTTGAATGTTGTAGAACAGGACAGAATATACATTCTAAAGACTGTCAAATATATACAGCACCTGGGTAATTTTACAACAGTCTGCTGTCTGTATGTTCTCCATGGCTGAGATACCAAGTTATTCAGCCGTTTCACTGTCCATTCACTTTTATCTTTAACAATTCAAATCGCCAAGGTATAGGAGTAAAAAATAATAATAATAAAAAAAATCCCCTCTTGCCAACTTTATTTCAATCTCATCTCTTGCTTTTATACATGACAAACAGCAAAAGAGTCAGCAAGTACTGAAATCCTTAGCAAAATACCCATTCATTCCATGCCTCCACAGCCAACAGGTATTGAAACAAAGCTTAGTTTCAGGAGAGAAAAAAGGAAGTCTGCAAGTGTTCTTTGGTATTTATGCTAATATGCTTTTTTTAATTCTAGATGTAGAATTGTATTCTATTCCCTTCGTAAACTTGAGATTTTTTAATCTGTATTACTGTATGTTTCATTTGATATGACTCAGAACAGCCCTGAGGAGAGGGACTTGGGGGTGTTGGTGGATGAGAAGCTGGACAAGAGCTGGCAATGTGCGCTGGCAGGCCAGAAAGCCAACTGCAGGCTGGGCTGTATCAAAAAGTGTGGCCAGCAGGTCGAGGGAGGCGATTCTGCCCCTCTGCTCCCCTCTGGTGGGACCTCACCTGCAGTGCTGCATACAGCTCCACAGCCCTCAGCACAGGAAGGACATGGACCTGTTGGAGAAGGTCCAGCAGAGGGCCACAAAGACAACCAGAGGGATGGAGCACCTCTCCTGTGAGGACAGGCTGAGAGAGCTGGGGTTGTTCAGCCTGGAGACCAGAAGGCTCCAGGGAGACCTTATATTGGCCTTCCAATACCTCAAGGGGGTGTACAGGAGAGGGGGGAGGGACTCTATCAGGGACTGTAGCAATAGGATAGGGGTAATGGTTTTAAACTGCAAGAGGGGAGATTTCAATGAGATATTAGGAAGAAATTATTTACTATGAGGGTGGTGAGACACTGGAACAGGTTGCCCAAAGAAGTTGTGGATGCCCCATCCCTGGAAGCGCTCAAGCCCAGGCTGGATGGGGCTTTGAGCAACCTGGTCTGGTGGGAGGTGTCCCTGCCCACGGCAAGGGGTTTGGAACTCGATGATCTTTAAGGTCCTTTCCAACTCTAACCATTCTATCTTTCATTAGGAACAGTGCTGAATGTAATATGTGCTACCCAGTAGATCCAGTCTAAACTGAACACTTGAAAAATGAACACACACAGTGGACTGAGAACACATCTATTTGGACAGTCAGTGCATGGCAGGAGAGGTTATAAGCAAAGGGCAATAGCTCTTTTACCCTAAATCCCCATGGAGACACTCCAACTAGAATAAATACAGTCATGGGAGCAAGAGCCAAAACAGCTATTACCCTTCATGTTTACACCCCCATTTACTGTGCATCAAATTTCTTTGTTGAATGGAACATATGATCTAGCATTAAAAAAAAAAAAGAATCTATATAAAAGTTAAATATTTGATTACAGTAGCAAGTCACCACTTCATAATGGGGAAATAACTTGTCTCTTGGAATCATTATTGATCTGAATTCTCTTTTTTTCCTTGTGCGTTGGATACGGGTAATTCAAGACTAGCCCATAATAGGGGCTCTGCTTTCCTCATAGTGAGCTCAATCTTTGTAGCCGTCATGTTCACATAACTCCTCTTTACATCGATTACCTACAACAGAAAACATATTTCACACTTCAATTTGAGAAACGGACTGCTAGGTATTTGGGAGTCAAGTTGGGACAAGTACCTTATCACTAAGATTTAGTAGATGTTTAGGGAGATGGAGTTCCTTCTTATTTGGAAAAGTCAACCCTCTCCCAAGCTGCAAACATATGCCTGTGCACATGTAATATTTAAGTTGGTCTAACACATATGTAAGCATGCAATTATATATCATCATGTGTTTTCTGCAACACCACTATCATTGTGTTGGGATCTTAGGACAGAAAGGACCTCAGGAGGCCACCTTCTCCTCAAAGCAGTGTCAGCTATGATATCGTACCTGATCACTTGGGGCATTAGACTCAGATTTAAATGTAGGTTACTGAGTAACATGCAACAGAATTTCTTCCAATAAGCAGAGTAACGAGGAAATTACTTTGAAACACAGGAAGCTGAAGTTTTTGTTTTGGTTTTTTTTTTTTAATAGAAAAATTATTCTTATACTTACTCCCCATAATTTCACACTGCGATGAAATTCCTTTTCACCTTCAAATACAATATGGATATTTAACTAAAAAGGAAAAACAACAGAAAATTTTGTCAGGTTAATAAAACATTTGATATTTCAAGCACATTTAAGAAAAACATATCACATTAGAACTCGGATCCTACAATAAGTGATCAAATTGTGCCTCGGACATAGAAGTGAAAATCTATTCTAACAGATTCTGATATAGTATCATAGTCAACAGTGGCCATACATAGAAGCTGCATCATTTTCTCCAAGTGCACGATTAAGAAATCAGAGAAGCATTTTAATGCTTATTTAATATTAGTAGCTGTGAAACTGCATACTGTGAGAAATGATATTAAATTATATTAAGCCAAATACAATTAAATTACTTATTTATAATTACTTACAAACGGTGATGCAAAACCATCACACTTGGGCTTTAAGTCAAACTAAAGTGGTTTTTTTTTTTGACATATTATATTGCAGCTTTAAAAAAAAACCCCAAAGCACAGTTGTCCAAACAGAAGGAGAAAAGACTGCCATATATATGCTTGAACAAACACAAGAGCCAAGAAAAAGCTGTTACTCCAAAAAGATTCTTTTACTAACCCTGCCTTGGAAATAAAGGCAGAAGACAGATTTTTGTAACTGAAAACTGTTGTAAGGTTAAAAAAAATAAATTAAATCTTAAGGTAGATACTCACCATTGTGCTATTTGCTTCTACGTAGCTCAGATCAGGAACAGAGTTTTTAGCATATACAGAAATAGTCACTTCTCCTCCCGTCTGGTGCCAATCATGCCTGCACGGAACTACTTTCTTTCCCTATATGAGGAAAAAAAGACTTAAAATTGCATTCAGAAGTATTTTTACAAGATTAATCAGGTTAAAACCCTAGGACTATTTTAATAGCCAATAAGTATAGCCAATGAAGAGCTATATTTCATGTTTACAGGAGACTGCAAGACTCCGCTTACACCTTTTTAAAAAAAAGTATTTCAGCTACTGGTCCCTGGCAAACATTAGAAATATCAAAGTTCATGACAGAGACTATAGTAAGAAACTCAGGCATCGTGATAGAAAAACAAAACAAAACCACTAAAACCCAAAAGCGACTTGTTGGATTAACTTCCTTTCCAAGACAACAGTTATCCAGCCCATAAAAGAAAGGAACTGAAAAAAGAAAAAGCCGTGACTCCAAGAAACTTTAATATTACTGCAAAAAGTTATTTAGTATTACCCTCTGTTCTCTGATACAGGAAAAATAAGGAATGAAAAACCTCAAAAGAACAAGAAGCAGCCAAAAAAACACTGTTACCTACAAGCCCATTATCTGAATATACACACATTTAATATACACATTTTCTAAACATCTGGGGAAATTCTTTACAAGAATACTCTCTTGCTGTAGGATGACAACTTCAGCGTTTTTTTTTTAATCCCTTTCTGTATTTGAAAATACTTCTCAAACATAAACTTCAAAGCAAGCAGCTATTCCATGACTTATAGGAAGGACCTGCGAAGTAACTGTTATAGAATGAGGTCTCAGAACTACACATACTATAGTATATCTTAATTTTCTTCTGTTAAACATTACTGATATTTGCAGTACCGAACTCATTTTGCTTCAGCAATAGACAATATATTTGTAACAAGAATTTTGTGTTCACTTGCATCCAACATGTGAGCAGCTATTGTTTTTGAAGTGCTCAGTTCCACTACTAGATTCTTAGAGAACATTATACAACGTTTTTAAACCTTGTAATTCTGCAACATTGCAATAAAATACCTACAAACTAAACAGATGCTCACTCTCTGTTTATACTGGCAGCCAAACCAAAGCACTGAAGTAGATTCGGATAGAAAAATATTCAGACATTTAAACTAGACAGAAAGAGACCCTCCCATCTCCACCCATGGAACCTCATTGACCTTCATCTACCCTGCCATGCCTACCTAAACAACTCTACTACTCTGAATGAAACTGGAAGCACTTGTCCTGCTTCTCTCTTTATGGTCTTCGGAGGCGGAAAGACTTCTATTAATTTTATTTTAAGGTAATATATATGGAATATATTCTATATGGAATACCATAAACTTTATTATTTCAGAGGTAGTGATCTGTAACAGCACAACTACAGTAATAACTCAATCAAGTTACTAACTACATTTCAGTATTGTAAATTCAGACTGGCCAGCTACAAAATGCATTGTTAACACTACTTACCGCATCCTTTTTAGTCCATACATGTGTTCCTGTCGTGCAGCCTTCTTGAGCTAAAAATGTATTGAAGTCAGACGTTTTTCTTTTACAACAGCTCCAATACTTCATCCTTGAAAGTTCACAAAGTAATTAACAAACAATATTTAGGGCACTATTTACTGTGAGTACTTAAGATCCTTTCTCTGTGCAACATTACTGTTAATTTAGTATACCCTCTTCAAGCATTGCCATTTTTGACTGAAGGAGAAATACAGAATGAAAACAAGGTAACACCTACACGGCATCTACAAAGAAAGCAGGAACACATAATAGGAGAATTAAAAAAAATAATTAAAAGTTAACTGAGTAATACTAACCCTTCATGGAATATAGGTACACCAGAATGGTATATACATACTTCTTCTGCGCTGTGTGGTCCTTCGTACGTCTAGTAGAAGGAAGCATTTAAAGTGTATTATTGTTACAGGATGTGGACCAAAGGAAAAAGCAAAACAAAACACAACCCACAACAGAAACACTGAACAAAGTGCTACAAAGCTTTTGGTAAATAATCTAAATCTAATAACTTGCCCTCATTTTCAAAATAGCCATTCAGCCTTCATCCACAAGAGATTCCCCAGTCCTTTTAAGGAGCTATCCTTTGTATTAGCTGAATGACGTACATCAGTGGTGACATCATTCATGCTCATAAAGGTCACTTTTGCTCCTCAGAGATATCTTTAAAAATTCTCTGAATATTCAGAGAAAACTTATTTAAATGGAAAATAAATTAAAATTATCATTTGGAACAGACATGGATTCTCAAAAGGAAGTAAATGAAACAATATACAATGCTGAATATCATCAGCGCAACGGAAAATAAATTAAAATTATCATTTGGAACAGACATGGATTCTCAAAAGGAAGTAAATGAAACAATATACAATGCTGAATATCATCAGCGCTTCCTAACACAAGCAAGAGACTGCTATAAGTTTCCCCCCACCGGAGTCCCAGCAGAAAATGCAAAATCTGTCAGATTAAATACCATTTTATTTCTACTGTCCTGTTCTGTACAACACAAGGGCGTCAGTGTAAAAAACTTTCAGTTTAAATGACGATGTAATACATGGATTAATTTTGGTGCTTGAGGTGTTAAAACATTTTCTTTGTGGATCATTCTGGCAGGAAGTGTTAATTGATAAGATCTGAAGATGCTTTTGACCTATACACAGATTATCAAAAGCAATTCCAGTGTTATCAGTAAGCCACCTCCCACCAATACTTTTAACATATGAAGTTGATACACATCAGTATAATGGGTTTGGCAAGCTTACTAATTAGAAGACAGCTTTAAAAAAAAAAGTCATCTTAGATTTGCTACATCCACAGTACGAAACAGCCCACATTTCTCCATAATAAGGTGTGCTATCAAATGTGCATTAATTAAGCGTGATGGACTTTGTGCCACTTCCAACTCAATTTGTAGCACACAAAAAAAAACCACCCAAGAAAGGAAAACTAAACTGCACACTTAATAGTTTAAGAGTGGAACTGAACCACTTACTTTTGAACAGCCTGCATTTTTACATGCCGTCCCAATCTTGATTTCATCACTGTCCTCCTCTGTAAACAGAATATTATAGAAAATAGCAACTGAATTGTATAGTGTACTAAATATTTTGGTTTAATTGAGAATTAAAACGCAATGAGGAGTATATTAGAAAAAAAAAAAAAAGCCTCTCAAGCTATTTTCTCCATGGTGCTGAAGTCTGCCAGAAAGGTACAGAGAAACAGAAACTATGCAAACATTCCAAAAGCTGTATTTCCTACACATCAGATTCTAGGTTCTATACCTTTATACTGTTTTAAGTTGGGGGGGGGAGGGAGGGGGGCACCAGGGAAATGATGAAAAGGATTATTACAATCATACGGCAAGAGAAGAATCGCTCATCTTGTTTGGCTTTGTCAAATTAAGAAGGTAAAAGGTTCCAAACTGCTGTGTATAAATAAACACAAGGAAAGAATTTGGATACCAAATAGAAAGAAAAGCTAAATGACAATTTTGGCACCAGAACAAGAGTTTAAAATAGCCACAAATGTAGTTTGAAATTAGAAAGTGTTTCTTAAGGAGCAGCCTAGTTGTGGAAACAAATTCCAAATAAACTGTGAGGAAAAAAAAAAAAAAAAAAAAAAGAAAAAAAGGACGGGGGACACCCAA
>NW_015091118.1:3115734-3124629 GCF_001431845.1 Calidris pugnax
AAAAAAAAAAAAAAAAAAGAGGAAAAAAGGATGAGGGAGAACCAACTAGACTTCAGAGGAACCTCACCAATTTATGAAAGGCTTTATATGACGCTGTGTTTGCAATAACACAGGAGTAGGGTTCATATTTTTGAGAACCTTTCAGTCATGTATTCAGAAATGGATGTTCCCATCATGTCCATTCTAACCCAGAAATCTTACAAAACCATTTTAATGGCAACATATTGCTCCTAACATTCAAGTCTCTCTTTGATTATCATTCCCTATACCAGAGGTATTTCCCAGGTTATTAAGAAGAAGAACATAATTACATTGAATAATCACTTCAGAAACAACAACAAAAAATAGCATTTCATTCATGTCACAATTAGTGTCATATACCTACTTAACCTCCCTATCCCCTTACCTTTTTTCTCTTCATTTTCTGATGACAGTTTCAGTTTATCTAGTGCTTGCTTCAAGGACGCTGACACTTTCAGCTGCAACTTTGTCATTGGCTCATCTGGGCTGAAAAAACATCCATGAATTCATGTCAGCTTCATGAAAAATAATTAACAAAAGACAACAAAGTAGCAACTTCTGATCTTGCTATAAGGCTCTTCCTTTCCAACCTCCCTTACAACAACAAACAAACAAGATTTGTAAATGCCAATTCTTACTGTTTATGGAAAAACAGACTCGAAATTTAGGAGGCAGTCTTCAATTTCAACAGGAAATCCTAAACGTTCTACAACAATAAAAATAAACCAGGGAGATTAAGGAATCTAAATGCAAGCATGCTACAATTATTTCTGTGACTGTTTAAAACACTAAACACAACTGCTAGTGGCATTCTTAACTATGAGGCTTTAGACTGCAATTTTTGTTTCCGGTAAACGCTGAGAAATCCAGTACTACCTTGCCTTAAGCAGAATTCTTTTATCTCATTTTGAAGCGTAAGATAACATCATCACTGCCACCAAACACAAGCTCTTTTAAAGGTTATTTGGGAATTTTTACACTAGATGAGATGCGTAACACTGAATAACCTAATGAGCTTTAACTTGGCCAACTGACCACAAATCTGACAAAAACTTAGTTTGTATACTGTACCTTGGCCTTTTAATTGTTTCCAATGGTTTTGGTGCCTGAATTATGTGTTCTTGAAATTTGGGTTTCAGTTCAGCCAGCTCCTTCCGTTCAGAGGTAGTTTTGACTTCTGGTTTAACAGGCTCAGGAGGTTTCTCACTGTTATGGGGACCCTTAGTACAGCCCTATTGTGGAAAGCGTATGTTTATATATATACAGTGTAGTTTGTGTGCACAATTAAAAATTATCAAAACTGCAACAAGTTTTCTTGATTTATTTCTTCAGCCCCATCTTCTCCTTTACCCCATTCTAAACACTGACTGCAAAGGAAATCCTACAAAGTGGAAAATTATCTTCATTTGAACTATGTTAAAGAAAAATGCATACTTTCCACAATGAAGAAAAGTAACAAAAAATACTGACCTTCCTTCATCATTAACAAGCATCTAAACAGGCTTTGATAGAACTAATTGTAATGATTAAAGCTTGAAAATGAGACTCAAACATTGTATGAAATAAAATAGCGCATGCAAGATTTAAGACAATTTTAATAAGTATGCAAATTTTAAACATGTAATATTAAATTGTAAATGTGCTTAATCAGTCATTTGACAAGTATAAAAATTTTAAATAATCATGAGTACATACCACAATGCTCAAGAAGTCAGAAAAGTCTGTTGTCCTCCTCTTACAACATGACCAACCCTATAAACATTTTGAAATAAAAACAAAACAAGCATGACTATCTTGCTTAGCAACAGCTTATAAAAAGCAAAAGACTAATTATATTCCTTCACAAGATGCAGTGCATCATGATTAGAGATTCTTTTCTTCTCTTTTTTGGACAATATTATCATCATTTGCATTTTTGAAAGCTAGAGAAACCTTTTACAGCTGCCATTTCTAGTTCACTCATGCTGCTTTAATCAGAAAGGTTGGTAAACACGTGGCAGCAATTCCATGACAAGTTAGGTACCAACTCTGTATGCCAGAAAACAGAAATGTTACTTTATCTCATAAAGTAATACAAAAGCAAACTCAACAAATACTATACCTGAGACTAGGTCACCTGTGGCAGAATGTACAGGCCCCCTTCCCAAAATCATGAGGATTTTTTTTGCCTTAATTACTAGTCAAGTCTTTCAACTGCTTACTTCCCACCAGAAAGCTGGATATCTGCAGTGCATAGCCAACTATCCAACTACATCAATCAAGAACACTTTTCATTACATAAACTAGTAATCCAATTCTAGAGAAAATGATCTTGTCACTGTGAATAATGTTTCTTCCAACCTGAAGTACCTTATTAAAGGCAAGAGTTTGACTCATAAATGTATAGCCACTTCCAGAGCTTAAGCAGTACAACACAATAGGGTTTAGGTAGGTAGTTCTAAAATATCCTCAAAGTATTAACTATTTCCACAGTTAAGGAGACAAAAGGTTCACCTTGCCCACTTAAATAATCTAGAAAGCATAGCAGGAAGAAAACGGCTCATAAAAAATTATGAGAAATTTGTAATTAGGCCAAGAGACAGGAGAAGGAAGAAAGTAGTACTTGTTTTAAAAACAGTGTGCATATAAAAGGGAGTAAACACAAGCTTTTGAGGTAGCTGTATAATTTATGTCTTCATAATTAGGTACAAGTTTCATGTATTGAGTTATGAGCACAACTACAGTTTTGTACAAAACAAATTGCCATAGTTTAGGTAACTGTACTGTATTTGGTCTAAGAGCATCTGTCCCAATTTGCCAGTGTCACATGACAACTGATTCCAGTCACATACTGCAATACGAGCAATAGCTTACAGAAAACATGGTGCCCAACACACATGCACCAGCTTCTGTGAGCCCAAAAAACACCCTATTATGGGACAAGGTTGAAATGAACTGCCAGTAGAAGCAGTTATAAATATTAAGAAAAATTATTGTCCCAAAGCTCGGTTGAATAGCAGTTTGGTGTCCTAAGAAAGGTCACTGAGGCTACCTCTGTATCACTACAGTACACAGTGCCAGGCTCCATTTCTGGACACAAGATTTCTGGCCAGACACTATTAAATTGTTAGAATGATTTCCAGTACTGCTTTGGCAGTTGTGTCTCAGATAACTCCCTGTAGGCACTTCAGATGCATCCAGTAGATCCTGAAATAGGAAAACAGTTTAATGTAATGAATATAGACTAGGCAGTTGGCCTAAGTGCTGGAGACCACTCACAGGTGTATTTAATTCACTACTGAAGACATAGCCCAAGAATCCTAGAGAGCTACAACTCAAATTAGCACAACGACTTAAGTCTCCAAACTTAACCAACATACTCATTTGTCAGATCAAAAGAACATAATTATTTTTTACCGTGGGCAAATGTCACATCCACGTTAGCTCACCAGCCATGTAAGACCACAAACAGCAGGTTAATTAACTGAAAGAGTATGACCCTTCTCAATGCTTCCAAAGACCTATTTCAAGGACCTAATTAAACTGTTGAGACACCTCAAGTGAATCAATAGGAAACATGGATCATACCGACTTGCATGGCATTTAGACCACAGGAATATGGTTTTTAATTTCTTCTTCAGGTTTGAGTAAGTGTGCATTTCTAATTTCATGGGGTTGCTAAAACATGAAAGGATGGACATCAGTCTCTTCAAGTGGAAGATTTGGAATCAAAAAGGAAAACATACTGTTTTACACATATGGAAAAAAAGATGAGACTTAAAAAGTCAGCTGCATACTTACTTTGAGAGCATCATGAAAGACTGGCACACCGGGATGGTACGTGCATGAATCTAGAAGAAAAAAGACGACTGTTAATATTCAGGCATATCAAGAATCGTCGTTCATCCAATCACAAAACCAGCAAAAATTTCACACTTGCAATTCACATACGCCATGAGCTGTTCCACTTCCCCAACTATACAGAATCATGAAGGAAAATACAGATTCCACAGAACAAGCTTTCTGAGTGCATGTATTAATTCTAAGTAATCCAAATTTTTTATTCTGTATTATACAACACAGACCAGGCACCTAAGACAGCCTTCTACTGCATATGGAACAAGTAAATTTCCTATGGACCATCCCTTGCCTTCATCAATAATTAGCCCTTAATGGTAATTCAGCAGAAGTGAAAAAGGCGGCCATATGGCCACCTGACAGACATTAAAATACTGTTTTACAGCACCAAATACATCTATTTGCACCTGATCAAGGCTTTCTATCTAGAAGCACTCTGTTAAAAAAATATCTTAACACAAACTTTGAGTTCATTATTTTATCAGTGATAATTAGCTGCTTCTTTTTTCACTGTTTATGGTATCCTAGGTCACTTAAGGACTTGAACCCAAACGGCAGACTATCACATACACAATTTAGAAATGTCAATTCTATTAATTATTAATAGGTTCTGTACAAACACTCTACTGAAACATGACTTCCATTACCCAAACTGTTTATATTCAGATGTTTACCAACACTGCAGCTCTTCATGTAGCAACTGTTCCTTTTTGACTTAACAGATGTATTTTTTTCCAAGTGTAATACAATTGCTCTGACTATGTAACTTCTCTTTGACATATACTGCATCGATAATATTTTAATGACCTGACTCTAAAAGCAATGGGAAATACTAGCTATCTTTTAGCCTTTATAGTAAAATTTTTGTTGCTGTTAAGTGACACAAACAGTAATCATTTTTATAGTAAGCCTGTGTGAAACAGTGAAAAAATCACAATTAACATAATAAGAAGCAAAGGAGAAAACTGATACATAACTTAATTAGTAACCTGCCTACAGATATTAAATAGGCTTAAAGACAAATAACTGCTGTTTCCATTTTTAAAAATATGTAGATTTTTTAAAAATCTTGCTTAGTATCATTTTCTTTGTTTTACATGCAGTGTCTAAGGCTAAGGCACTAATACAGTCCGACAGACATATCGCTTTAAGATGAGAGTTCCCACCTTAACTCAAAAGGCACAAATTTTGGGACATTAGGCATTCTGCTAGACTTCCATGTTCATGAACTTCTACCAATTCCTTCAGCTTCAAAATGAAAAGCTAATGCTTTTGTAAATGTAAACCTCACAGGAAAATAAAAAAAAAAAAGTGGTAATTTTGTATAAACAGCCCAGGACTTCACTGCTAAATCAAATTAAAGTAAAAATAAAGGTAATTCTTTTCCAAAAGTATGAAAGTATGTCATCATAAGTATCACAGCAGTAAAACTAAGCTCTATTTGCAGCAAGGACTATTTCTGAATCAGAAGACAAAATTAATATTTCTAATCCCCCACAAGCACGTGGTTTTAAATGAGAGCGGTGCTGTTAGTCAGCGTAACATTTTTAGAGACCAAAACCATCTTATGATCAATTAATTCAGGGATGGCTATCCTCCAGCTCACAAGTCAGACACAGACAAGCATCTTGTCCATCTGTCCAAGTCTAATCCTTTCTCCTTGCTTCCTGAAGCCCTCTGTGCAGCAGGTACACCATGGAGCAAGTGACAGCCTGCTCTCTGCTGCGATCTCATGAAGGCCGTGCACAACAGAAAATACTGAGACAAGGCTAAAAAACCTCAAAGAGAGGCAGTGGGACTTACTCCCTACGCAGTCTGACCACTCTGCATACCAGAGGACAGGAAAATGCCACCCATTTTCACTCTTACTGAGCCCAACAACATTTATTTGATTGAAGTTTATATCCGTAAAAATATCCCATCTCAGACTACATGGGAAAAAAATTGGGAATTTAGCACACATCAATAGTCACTTGAGCAATTAGAAGCACAACTCTGATTTGCCAGTTAAACTTCTGGCCCTTAGCTGCTATTCTACATTTTCCACTGCAAAAAATTCAATTCACCTCTCCACAGATTTAACACCTTCCCTTAACCAGGGCAAACCTACAGTTTTTCAAAACAAGGCACTTCCTCTCACCCTCAGATCATTTTTGGAAATAAGAGGATCACAAATTTTTAAGGTTGTTTGGCGGGTTCTTTTTTTAATGCTGATTTCATACCCAAACCAATCCCACTCTCACAATGCACACACTGCTGTCACCTTATGCTACATCCTTGCATATTCACTGAAGCACTTTATTAGTCTTTGTGTTAATTATCGAAGTAGAAAATGGCACAGGTAATTCAAACTTACGAGGTATTTACAAGAAAATCCTGCTGAATTCTTCAGGATTAAATAAAGACATTTCCCTATATACAACTTGTAAACCGACCTGCTATCTTGTAGAAACACTCCAAGACTTTGCAAACTATGCTTGATAGCCCCAAAGCGAGAGAAGTTCATTAAACTTGATGAAACCAAAAAACATTGCAGTACAAGGAAGAAATTGAGACCAATATATACAGCATATACGCTTTCCATCTGTTTGTGCATACTACCTGTCACTAAGCAGAGCTGCTTTCAAACCTAAACCAAACTGTGAATCGACTACCTCATGCCACCGTTTTAGCAGCAATATTTGAGCTGACCATTTCTAATCCATTTCAAGGCCATGTGGTCACGCACAGATTTAAAAGAAAAAATTAAAAAAAAAAAATTAAAACCTACTACCACTTTTGAAGTTAAGTTCTACCTTCCCTGTCAGATGCTGCACAAGTCTTTAACAGTAGGAATTCACTAGTAGTTAACATACCTAAAATGCACGTGAAATTTGTACCTTGCCAGGCACGCGACAGATGAATTCGTAAGTGTGCACTCAGTCACAACTGTGTAGACATACCTTTAATGCTTTCCCTCAGGCTGTTTTTTCTGCCTCTCTTTAAGAGGCATACAGTCCTTCATGTCAGCTAGCTGCCACTTGCTCATTTTTTGGAAACAGTTACAGTTTCTACAGAAAATATATGCATGTATTATTTCAGCCATCAGATTCTGAAGAGATTAATGGTCTCTTACATCAATCACCACTATGGGAATATCTATACTGCAGGCTGAATGTAGACAAAAAAATCCTGAAAGATCCAAAACCTGAAGAATGCCATATTTTCTACCCATTTTCGTTTAAAAAAAACTTCCCAATAATACATTTTTCCTAATAATATATTTATCCTAAGCTTAACTATTAGATTATGTCAATGCAAAACTTATTAAAAGGATAACTATTTTGGTGTTTGTTTAACACAGGTACTACCTTTAGTCCCTACAATATTTTAGGGTTAGATCCAAACACAGTTCTGAAACACAAACAAACATTTGAATTTGACAGCCACACACAGGTAAATAGGGATTTAGGTGCCTAAGCAGTAATCATCCCATTGATGTTTAGGGATGCTGAAGGTTATAATCACTTCTGCAGAAAATGTCAAACTTTGTTTTCTGAAGTGGTCTGAGAATAACTATGTTTACCTTTGGAACTCCTTAGTTTAGGACACAGTAGTTCCAAACTTCACCTCAAGCAGATGTTTCCCCCAATCCAAGCACCACACAGTTAGCACTGGGCCATGTCAACCAGACTGAGTCTACTACAACTTGATCACAAGAATAGGAACACATGGTGAAAAACTGTTACTTTAATAATGAGTACAGGTCATGAAGCCCCAGTGAGAATTTTTAGTATAAAAGCTTATTTCTGCTTTGTCTTTTGGGGCAAAGGGGCACAGGGGACAGTGGTGCAAGAGATCACTAAATGGAAGTGAGCCTGGTTTTGCTGTTACTAACATTATCAAGTCTTGCTGAAAATACTGTCCCTCTCTTTGGAAATACTTAGCTAAGAAAAATAAACACATTTTACACCGTGGTTCTTAACCACAGAATGTGCACATGCTAGAACACATTAGCCTAATTCTAATCCCGTGGGTGACTAAAAATTACGCTAATGCAAAGATGCCATTCTAGAAATTCAGCCAGCAGAGTTACTTTACAAACCAGCTGAGGGCAAGCCTGCCGAGAACTCAGATCACCCTTTGGCAGCCTCTGTGGAACTATAAAACCTAAAACGATAGCACTTTAAAGACGTGTCTCCAGGTACTGGATTCCCACTATACAGAGGGGAGCACTCTGTGAGCTCACAGCACTTGGCAAAGCAGACGTACATGTATCATAAAACGTATTTTCATTAAATACTGCTGCAAGCCTACACAGTATGATTAAAAAAAGCCCAAAATAATAGTTGATAAGATAACTACCATGTATGCAACACCCTCAAAAGGCCCTCAAAAGAGTCTGTTTCTCAAGGCCTCCAGCTTCGACCTTCAGAATGCATCACAGTAAGGTTCAGAAATACTTCTTACTGCCTTCCCCCCCCACAATACTGCCGTGAATAGCTTTATTATTACACAAGACCCTTCCAGCCCGCCACCTCCGCAGTAAAGGCACAACTCCAATGATCTGAAAGGTCCCTTCCAAGACGGACAATTCTGTGACTCCGGGCCCGGGCAGCTCTGGGTGTCCGGCCGCCACCAAGCCCGCAGCACCGCGTTACTCCCCCCGGGCCACCCCGACCGCCACAGAAAAGCACCACATGAAAACACGAGTTTCCCCGGGAAGAAGCGAAGCGATAGCGGGAGGGATGGATGGACGGACGGACAGTCAGGGCAGGGCTTTCCCTGTCCCTCGGTGCTGACCCTCCCCAGCGGCCCGTCTGACAGCTCCGCTCCGCACCGCGGCTGAGGCGGCCGGGGAGGGCAGAGAGGGAGGCCGGGTGCCCCTCACCCCTCCCCTGCAGACCCCTCGGAGACCCCCCCTCACCCCCTTTCCCCCCCCGCCCTCACCCTCCGTGTTGGTTTCGGGGTCGAAGCGCTGGCCGCAGCCCCGGTTGTAGCAGAGCAGCGACATGGCGGCGGAGCGGTCCCGGAGCGGCTCTTCCTGCCCGGGCGCTG
>NW_015091118.1:3124832-3261212 GCF_001431845.1 Calidris pugnax
TGCGGCGCGGGGAAGCGGGCGGGGGGGGGGTCCCGGGCATGGCGGGTGCTCCCGGCCCGGGACGGTTCTGTGGCCTCCCCGCCTGCAGGCAGGGCTGGCGCCGGGGTGAAACGTCCCCGAGAGACTCTCCGGCTGCAGCAGAAGGAGGCGGGTTGTCGCCGGCCCCCAGCGGTGCTCCACGCCCCCGGGGCCTTGTCGCGTCAGGCCGGTCCCCTCAGGGTCCCGTCCGGTGGCTGGGCCCGGCGGGCGCTGAGGGAGCCGGGCCGCGGGTTCTGGGCTTCACAGGCTCCGTGGAGCGGCTCTGATCTCCGGTCTGGAGCCATCAGGAGCCGGCGGGCACCTCGGCCTGTTGGGGGGTGCTCAGACTTAGGAGAGTTTTACACTTTTTTTTTTTTTTATCCCCGAGAATGTGAGCCTCAGTCACTTCAAAAAAATACTCGGCTGCCCCAAAAGCCTGTAATTAGGAAACGCTGAATGCTTACTTCCTAAATGTCTTTGATATGTGAGTTTAGTTTAAAAAAAAAAACAACCCTACTTTCATTTGTATATGAAAAAGTTGTTTCATTTGCACAGGAGCAAAGGTGCTAACGTCAGAAGTTGTGATGAAAAACATGGATTTTAAGTCCTCTCAGTTCACTGAAACTTACCCTGAATGCTCCCTCCTGTCAGCTGCCCAATTTACGTGTCCTCTATAGCGTGTCAACTCCTTTGATGTATTATTATAGGTTATATGTAATAATTATAGCTATCTGCATTTCTGCAGGCAAGTACAAATTGATTTCTGCTAATTAAACCTCTACTGCCTGGTTTTTAAGATGGAAATGCCTACGTGTTTGTACGGCATGTGACAGATTCTGAAGCACCTATGGCTACAAGGAGCAGATGAAGTGATCCCTGCAACTGCTTCTTTAAAGGCAGTTTAAGGATGCAAAAAGGATAATCAGGAGACTGCTTCCAATGTAGCCCTAAACTTCTGCAAACTTGTAAGTTTATGTGAGGTGTGCTCCACTTGCTTCATTATCTGTGTATCTTACATAAAGATACACATATTGTTTGCGAAGAAACACCAAACACCAAATATAAAGTGTTTGCCTCTGATCTGAAGCTCCTACTGGGCCCTGTCATAAGTCCAGGAGGATAAGCAACTTAGTTTCAAGCAAAAAAAACATTATTTTGCTATTTGCCAAGAGCATTTTAATATATAAGTGCATGTGGTAGTAACAGTTTGGAAATAAAGAGGAGAAGTAATAATATAATAAAGTTTTATACTTTTATATAGAAAGCATTTGAGTTGTTTCTGTTTGTTGGGTAACTTGTTTTATAAGGAGATGGATGGAAATGTTGCATAATTAATGTAGGTGTATTTGCCTTGTTAGTGTAGAGCCAAGAATTGTACTTAAAACATGACATTTACCTTATTTACTGTTAGTGAAAGTACGACACAAGAATGAAAGTCTGATTTATACCCATAAAGTAAGTTTTGTGCTATTCCTGTGACTGTGGTTTCAATTCACCTATGCTTCTGTTTCAGGAGCCAACATTTTTTGGCTCTGCAAAATGCAAAAAAGTTATGCTTCTGCAGAGGCCGCATTTTCTTCTGTTCTGAGAATATTTGTATAAATACTCAAAAAGCATTATTTTACCAGCATGATATTTACTGGATTAAATGGTAGCATTTGTACGACCTTAGTAATGGAGTTTGATTCAGACACAGAGAAAACCTTTGAGGAGAAGAATAAAATTTGAAATCCATATAGTGCCCAAAAAGTATCACATGGTGCTATTCCACACCTAATGACTATCTCACTGATACAGAGATGTGCTTTTAGGTCTTCCAGAAACAAATCCATCAAGAATGTATTCATTTCATAGTTCAAAGTTCTGTAGTGTCTCACATTAAAGAAAATGAAAAACTAATCTGAAAGCTCAGTTTGTTGTTAATTCTATCACAAATCTATCAGTCTGCTGAAGATTACCAAGCTATATCTGTCTTCTTTGTACACGATGTTAAATGGAATGAGTTTTTTGTTTCACAGAACAGTCTACAAACAAATAGTCGTTTGTAATTAAGTGAGTCTTTTGAAATCGCGTATATGGTGCCTTCACAAAACAGGAGATTCACAGTATACAATAATAATCTCACAGAAGTCTGCAGAGCTTCAAAAAGGCAATTTCCATGCCTGATGGAAAGGCGTAAGAGATTTTGCAACTCAGTTTTGAAGATTTAGGGACTAACTTGTTCAAATAAGATTTAGTTAATCATATTGTGTACGATAATAGACTTTTAAGCTTAATTTCTTTCTGTGTATTTTGTGTAGAAACTTGTTTTTAATTGAGATTCAGAATGATACAGAATAACCATCTAATGGTTGACCCAACTGGATTTTAGGTCCCTAGCACTTAAAACACTGAAAGTACATGTATAACTCTTGATCAGTTTATTTTCAGTTGCAAAGTCTTCCAGAGTGTTAGACAACCTTTTAGGATGTCTTTAACAACTGGGTCTTGTATTTGGTGTTCTGAGACATCTTATCTGAAAAATAGCAAAATATTTGCATTCATATGACTTTTTTTAAAAAAAAAAATTTACATATGCTCTATTTTTCTTATGTCAGAAATTCTACACTTAAAACAATATAGAAGCAGTGTTCTACAATGAATAGACATACACAGGAGAATGTACTGTTGCTCTGGACTTGTATGTGTTCACACGTTTGGATAGACTTCAGAAGTTGGTGGGAAATAATCTCTCAGTACCAGTCATATTGATGGTAAGAGCACAGCTTCTTTTGCTGATCATTGATGATGACAGAATGTTAGACCAAGGGGAATTTTGAAGTAGTTCTGGAGAAGTTTAAGACTTGATCATAGTTTGTGTAATTCCATGGAAAACTGCCCCTTTTGATACAGGATCACTGAGGCTAATAGAAAGGGACAGAAAAAAAATCAGTGGCTGGAAAGGGAAGCTACACACCTGTAATCCAGAAATCAGATGCAGAGTTTTAAGAATAGGGATGATTGATGGGATTATTATTATTATTCTACCACTGAAAGCTTTAAAAGGATGATTGGGTTTGTATGGTATCTATTTGTTTTATGTGTGTGTATATATACGGATATATAAAACAGAGTATCTTTCAAGCACAGATTATATATCTGAAGCAGGAATTGCTCCAGGAAGTTCCCATGCCTTGTTATTCAGAGGGTCAAATTAGATGATCAGACAGCGAAAATAAGTTTCTCCTGCAGTGAAGGAGTTCAATCTCTTTTTCTCAGAGAAAATCCTGTTTAATTTGAGATGCATTATCCACAACCTGGACCAGAAGATTGAAGTGTCACAGCACCACATTCATTGTGACAATATTTTCCTCTCTTTCTAAATCTTCCCTGCTTCCCCCAAAGCAGTAGTTGGACAGATTGAACTAGTACAACCAGGAATGTGTGTTGCCTTTTAGAAAGCAGAACTACTGCCCATTCTGTGGTCTTGAGAACCTGTGAAAATTGTTTGCTTATTATTCCTGGAGATGGCCGCTGTCATGTGAAGTTTTTTCATCCTTTACATCTGCTTACCATGAAATATGCATTGTAATACTCTTAACATTTATGTTCCTAAAAACAGTGGTTCAATACTATGGAAGTTTTTAGTTCGAGGCACTCTCTAACAAGCAGGAAGCCTCTACCAAGAATTGGATTTGCTGTTTTGGACTGAACAGGTTGGCAAAATGAGCAGAAGGTGATGTTGAATTCTGTCAAAAGATAGATTGCAGAGCAATTCCTTGTCAAGGACAGCTTTAGGCAGGCAGAAGTGGTGTCTGTTCATTGTGCTCTAAGCTTGAAAATACATTATCAAATCTGGTGTGTGTTAGTAATGTTATCCTCAGTTGGCTCTCACTGCTGGGTAGCGTGTCACTACGCTCTTCCCTTGGACACAAATACTTTCTGTGTGTCCTGACACACTGGGTGTGTTTCCTGGCTGATAGCAGAGGCTTTTATGTCTCCTTTTTTGCATAGAGCTAGATTCTGTGCAAAGGTTTCCTCTGCTTAAAGCCACCTTGAATTTCTACCAGACAAAAGTCATCCCATCTCACCCATGAGTAATGAAATCTATTCGTGAGATGGTCACAAAATTTCAAGCATTTGAAACAATAAGATTTCACTGTAAAACCCCAATCTATAAAGAAACAGCATGTTTCAGTTCACTTCTTGAAATACAGAATCTGCTTACTTTCTTGCCAGTTTGTTTGGTGAGAAGCCGTGGGTCCTGCAAACCAGGACATTGTTCATGAAGAATTGCTAAGCCTAGGACTGCAAAAAAAAATAATGAAGTGAACCAGTTTTGAATAAAACTGGCAGAGGTTGTGGAGAAGATTGTGAAGACTAGCTCCAGGGTCAGGCTGCTACATCGGTGACAGCTGAATGTTATGGCTTCTTATTAGTGGCAAAGGGCATTTTGGGCTCCCTCAACTTCCTTGGAACAGACAAGAAGTTCTTGAAACTTTAAAGGGATTCTGGGGGCTCACTGAACATCAAGACAGGTAGCTCTGTTTCAGATCTGGAAATATCAAAATGTGAAATAATTAAGCAAATCCTTTCTTTAGAAAGCTTAGCAGGTGTTTAAATACAAATGTAAATCCCTGAAAAGCTAAGAGAGTCAAAAGCCTGCAGAGTTTGCAAGAAACTGTCCAGTTTGACTGAATATGCTCAGATTTGATGGGCAGATCATCTTAAAATGTCACATCTTGTGGAGAAACAGAACAACTGGCTTTTTAGGAGAGAATACTTTTCTCCACCTCCCGTGATTGCTGTTGCTAACGTTTTTTAAATGCCAGTTTTTCCCAGGAGGCGAGAGAGATTAAACAGCACCCGCTTCTAATAATCCACCTGAGTGCTTGCTGCTAAAACATGGCCTGAATTTGAGTAGATGCTTCGTTAAGGCTCCCCACCTGCCTTTGATATCTGCCTTTAGCATAGGCTCCCTGTGTGATCATAAGAATTCATTTAAGGCAGAATTTTCAAAGGTGTCATCTAAGTAACCTGGGTGCCTGCATTTCGAGAGAGGCTTAATCGCTTATGGCTGGATTCTCAAGGGGCCTTTGAAACCTAGAAAACATGATAGTTTTTAATCAGTTTTCAGAAGCCTGCTTTCAGGTCCTGCTAAGGAGACTGGAAATTTCGTTATCGAGTTCAATAGGATATGGGTAAAGTCGAAATAATACATTGATGCCTCCCTATTTAATTTTTTCCATGCCTTTGACCTAGCAGCAGAGAGTAAAACCTCTGATGCAATCTGTACAGCCATTCTGTAAAGTGTAACAACTTGCAGTGATGAGTGTTTTATCACTCTTGCTGCAGCTGAAACAAGGATGAAATGCAACAGAATCTGTGAATAATGAAACATAAATGCTATGATGAAATTTAAAAAATTCAGCTCCATAAGTGAAAGGGAATACTCAGATAATTCATGCAGATACATATAGTGCACTAATTCTGTGACCCAAAGTTATTTGAAAATAAAGTCTATGGATTCCAGCAATACTGGTGGGAGAAGAACAAAGCTAAATATAGATCAGTTACTTAAAAGTTACAGTGTTGTATCATGTTCACTTTTATTTGGTGGATTTTTGCACTACCACCAAACTAGGTGTTTGAGCTTGTATTTGCTCCACCTCCAGCTTTTTGTCCTTTTACCTTATTTTATCCTGGCGGGAGCCAACACAACTAAATCTGGGTTTGTGCATGGTGAGGGGGAGTTCTAACCTCCTGTTTCAGCAACAGCAGCAAATTATATTAGAAAAAGTGAGCGGGTCTTAGTTATGGAAAATAATTATGATCTTTAATGTACTCCTTTAATGTACTCTTTGCTCATCTGATTGCTCCCACTTGGTCGTAGTCTTTGCTCATCTGATTGCTCCCACTTGGTCAGCATTGCCAAACTCATTCAAGATGCTCTCTTGGACAGTTCCCTAAATCAGATGTTGTTTTAAAATAAATTTATTTAACATATTCAAATATGAAGTTCTTGTTTATAATCTCGTTTCTGAACCTTTGTCCTTATGCCTTCAGGCTTTTCTTCAGCTGAAGGCTGTATAGTCGCTTAAAAACCAATCATAGAGTCATAGAATATAAAATTATTAGAGTTGGACCTTAAAGATCATGGAGTTCCAACCCCCTGCCGTGGGCAGGGACACTTCCCACCAGACCCGGTTGCTCAAAGCCCCATCCAGCCTGGCCTTGGACACCTCCAGGGATGGGGCATCCACAACTTCTCTGGGCAAGTTGGGCCAGTGCCTCACCACCCTCATAGCAAAGAATTTCATACTAATATCTAATCTGAATCTCCCCTCTTTCAGTTTAAAGCTGTTACCCCTCATCCTGTCGCTCCACTCCCTCTTAAAGAGTCCCTCTCGATCTCTTCTGGAGGCTCCCTTCAGGTACTGGAAGAGGGTATGAGGTCTCCCTGGAGCCTTCTCATCTCCAGGCTGAACAACCCCAGCTCTCTGCCTGTCCTTGTAGGAGAGGTGCTGCAGCCCTCTCTGATCATCTTCATGGCCTTCAAGCAAAAGAAAGAAGTACTGATTTTGTTACATAAGTCCAGAAGTTTTAAGAAGAAATTGTGGCAATGGTAGCAAAGGTGATAATACAGCTAACGAGACTGTCACCTGGATTACGCTCTTTTTTCATTCAATTTACTGCAAGCAGTTGTATTCAAGTGAAAGTGTACTGAGAGTCTTTGCTTCTAGTAGTGTGAAGTTAGTGGGACTAAATCACATATGCAATGGGAGAAGTGCACAAAAAGATTTCACAAGACTACATCTTTTGTGAATTATTTTTTTAGCAATGCAAACAGTTGATTTCTCTGTTCATTGATAACTTAATGAAATAGATTGGATTGAACCACTACACCTTTTTTTGGGGGAGGGATTAGAAATGGAAAAAAAAGCACTTTTATGTCAAGAAGTTTAATTTCAATTATGATCAATTTAAATCTTTGTAATTACAAAACAATGATTTTCAAATCTTTAACCTTAAAAAAATTCAAATATTTAGGCTTCTTTGCAATTATTTTTTTTTTTAACCAGAAGGGCATGTAATTGAAGGTATATATTGTAAGCTTGTAAATGAAGGTGTAATTTTTTTTTGTGCATTTCCTATTTCCATATTGATGAAAATGGGGCAGTAACGTGTGAAGGGTGCAGACTGAAAAAACAGCAACCACGTTAGGAGCTCAGTGTACGCTGGTTAAATAAGTGCTAAGTATTTCTGTCAGCCAGAAGGTGGTAGCAGAATTCTCCCGTAACAGCTCTGAATTGTGTTCCAGCAGGCATTCTCGATACAAAGTGATTTTGAAATGCAGTTCAGAAAACATATTTTTTTCAGTAGCAGGAACAAATAGCATTGACATTTTTTTCATTTGGCAGCATCTTTGAGTAGAAAAGTGTCTGCACTTACGCCTGAGATGTCATGCATCGGGAATGCGTGTGGGATCTGTTACTTGGGTTTTGTCTCTGTTTTTTTGCAATTGTAATTATGATTTTTACAGACTTTTTAATGCCAAAGGGAGCCATTTATGGGCTGAAGTGACAAGAGATTTGTTTTGCTCATGATACCGCAAGACTGGAAGATGTCAGTATCATGAGAAGACCAGATAACACATTATTTCCATCCAGAGGAATTCTGTCATTCTCTCACAGATAGGAACCCAAATGCAGAGAATATTATCCATCAGCTGGGACTGATGCAGCACCACACTCATACTCTTAACAAGTGTAACAACTTGACAATACAAAGGCATGTTTTATTACTGTGTTTGATTATTTTTTGATGGCCTTGTGATACTCGTGTGACCTCCTGGTAAGTCAGTTCCCTGTGCAAACAGCCATTCCCATTTCAGCAGGGACACTCTACATCGCTGAGAGAAACTTGTAAGAAATGCAGGCTCTGGAGCACTGCCCATCCCTCATTTTCTCCCAAACCATTGTATCACGGCTCTGATGATACCCAGTACTCCTCTGCAGACTTCTTTAAGAAATTGTTCTGTATCTTAGAGATAGTTTCTATGGTAACTATAGTCGTGGAGGTGTTTTAACTTAGTGGACAGTTTGGAAATGGAGGGAGCAGAGTTTTCACGTGACACTAGGAAGAGTCACCACAATAAAATAAGCTAGGAAAATAAAGCGTTCTGTGCTTGATCTGTTTATCAGTAAACTGAAAGAGCAGTTCAAGAGAGCATCAGTCTCACTGCCTGACTTCTAAGGCAAGAAGGCTGGAGCTGCTGGAGCTACTCAGGAAAGCAAAGAAAAGGAAGAGCCCCAAAGCAAGCCCTGCTACTCTTATGATTTTGCAACTGGAGGTCTTAAAATCCAAAGCTTTTTAGAGTGACTGCAGCTTTCATGGTCTTATCCTGCTGAAATTCTGACAGAGCAAAATATTCATTCAATATTACAACAACAAAGCATTTCATGTGTGCTCCTCTCCCTGTTTCTTGTTCTTCACAGTATAAATATAAAATTGTTTGGGGCTGTATGTTTAGAACAGTGTGTGTGGAACTGGTAGTGGAGCCACAACAATTGCAGTGATGAAGATACTCAATGAGCTGATTAGAGCACAGCAAAAGATGTCAGGAAATGCAAATAACAGGTAGATACAGCTATTAATGCAGATACAGAATATAGATATTAGAATACAGAAAGCATGGCTAAAAAGACTCAATATATATGTACGTGGAAGACATGCCAAGGTATTGAGATAATCACAAAGTTCAGACATCTGTTTTGCACATATGCAGGGAAAGCATATTCACGAGTAAGGTGTCTTTTAGGCAAAAATGGAGGTGTTGCAAAGATGCCAGAAGTAAAATTGCCCGTGGATTACATCGTAACACTTAGGCATTTGAAAAACCCCAGAATAGTTTTGCCAACAGCCCCATTTTCTGTTGAGGCAGGAACTGGGAGAGAGGTAATCCAAAATGAACGTATTCAATTAAAATACAAATATTTGTGTAATTAATACTAAATTTCCTCGGATTATACTTAGAGGTCATCACCAGTTCTTTCTCTCTATTTAACTGTTTCCTCTCAAAAGAAGGAGACAAAATGTTTGTTTTGGGAAACTAAACAATAATGTGAAATCAAAGCGAGTTGTTGAAGGAAATGATGCCACTAGTGGAGTGCCCTGGCATTTTTCAGTAGTTAAAAACAATGCATTATTCTTCTTTTTCTTTGCAATATAGGGAAAAAAAAACCCCACCTTATTAAAAAATGCTTTGTGAAGATGGAGTTCAGTTCAGTGTAGTACTGAAGTGCACAGTGACTGCACTTTCAAACGTGCAGGGTACAAAAGCATAGTTTCTAGATAGGTACAAGTGAATATTTTAGAAATAATAGGTAATTCCTTTGTCTCCAAGTCTGAGAGAAGTCCTAATGGAACTCAAAGTTGTTACCATTTGCTTTAAGTTGGTACTTGGAGATTATTGAATGTTATTTTATCTTCATATAATGCTGAATGAGTATTTGCTGAAAAACTGATGTTCTTTAAGATGCCGTATGTTGGACACCAAATTAATTGGGGTATCTGAACTCTATTAGTCATCTGAAATGTCTTGGTCTGCATTTCCTGCTCTTACTGCCTTATTAGTGTGGTCGTGGCAGGAGAGTAAGAGGGCAGAGAAGAAAATGTCAGTGCGGTTATTTGCGGGTAATGCTTCCATCTGGAGAGCAACGGACACCACTGCTCTTGCAAAGAGGCCGGAGTGTACAAACCTGCTGTGGAGTCGCTTTCCTGGAAATGAAGTGAAAACCCCATTGCGGTAAAAAGTGGAAAAGACCACATTCTCTGAAGTGTCCTCTGCTGACCCCTTTGGAATATTCCTCTGTTGCTGGCACCGAGAGACCAAGGAATGAGGAGACCCAACTGTTGCTTCTCCTCCACGCTGCTCGTGTTTCCCTTTACCCTCTAGCACTGATGGAAGCAGAACCTGTAGCCTGTGTCTATTGAGCTGTAGATAAATGGATGTGTCAGTCAGTGAGAAATTTTAAAAAGGAGGAAAGCTGTGCAATTGATCATGTGTAACCAATATGAGGAGCGAAGCATTGAAACTGCTGACACTGATCCTGTTGCCAGGCGTGAGTAATTAGAAGTAGGACCGGCAAAACTAGGGTACTTGTAATTTAAGCTGCCTGTCTGGACTCACAGTTCTCCAAAGAAGGTGCAAATAGTCATGTGGCCAGGTGTTTAAGCCATAATAAAAATAATTAGTTATTGCATAAAGTACATCACCAGGCAATCAATTGTTAGAGGCCTAAAACAAAATGTCAATATTTTTGTGTAAGGGAAGCCAGAGATCCTTGCCTTCAGACACTTGTGGTTGGAGAATAGACCCCAGTGGGTGCAAGTGCATTGCACACTGAACTTGTGCTGGCAGTAGAAGACTATAGAGGCTTTGAAACAGCTCTTCTGAGCAGATACTCATCTAGAGAACAAGGGATATGATGGCCAGGTCTGCCTTAGGATGATCTCAGCACCAAAGGTCTGAACAAGAACAGTGTCACGCAGTAGTACTTGATGGTGGAGGTGCTTCTGAGTGATGGGCACATACATTAGAGCAGCTCTGAGGAAAAAGACCTGGAAGTCCTGGTGGACAGTAGGACTACCATGAGCCAGCAATGTGCCTTTGTGGCCAAGAAGGCTAATGGCATCCTGGGGTGCATCAAGAAGAGAGTGACCAGCAGGTTGAGGGAGGTCATCCTGCCCCTCTACTCTGCCCTGGTGAGGTCCCACCTGGAGCACTGGGTCCAGTTCTGGGCTCCCCAGTTCAAGAAGGACAGGCAACTGCTGGAGAGGGTACAGCAGAGGGCTACAAAGATGATTAGGACCCTGGAGCATCTCCTTTATGAGGAAAGGCTGAGGGGCTTGGGCCTTTTTAGTCTGGAGAAGACTGAGGGGGGATCTGATCAATGCCCATAAATACTTAAAGGGAGGGTGTCAAGAGGATGGGGCCGGTCTTTTTTCAGTGGTGTCCAGGGATAGGACAAGAGGAAATGGGAACAAACTTGAACATAAGAAGTTCCATCTAAACATTGAGAAGGAACTTTACTTTGAGGATGGCAGAGCACTGGAATGGGCTGCCCAGGGAAGTGGTGGAGTCTCCTGCTCTGGAGACATTCAAGACCTGCCTGGACACGTTCCTGTGCAACCTGCTCTAGGTGGACCTGCTTTGGCAGGGGAGTTGGACTTAGATGATCTCCAGAGGTCCCTTCCAACCCCATTTCATTCTGTGATTCTGTGATTCTATGTGAACTACACAGCCTAGTCTGAGCACAACAGCACCTGCTTGAGGATGTGTTTGTGGTCTAGATAAACTGACACACTCAATAAAAAAGGTGACCATTATGCATCATTAGATTGACAATAGATTTTCTTAATTTTTAGTTTATTTGGTGTAATTGTCTGGGGTTTTCTTCCCAGATTGTTGCTCAGTTCTCTAGAGTTGATGGCAGTTTCCTTTCTGTGTCATTTGCCTTTATTACAGCATGCCACGATCCCTGCTTAACATCCTCACAGAGAACTATAGCAGGAACAAAATATTTATCTGCACACTACAACCTGTTTCTGAGATTAAGGTGACGAGATGTGTATTTTCCTTACAATCTTCTAGCAATTTGAGTTACTATTCCACATTGGAAAAAACAATCTCATCAGTAAGAGCTGTGAGATTTCCCCGTTTTCACAGTTATGTGAATGCCACCCTTCCTGAAGTAATAATCTCTCGTTAACCTTACATTTGCTGCTCTTTCAGATTTCACAGCCAGAACTGACACTGCTGACAGCTTGATAAACTGTTTGCCACTTACAATGGCTTTGCCTCTTCCAGGAACACTCTTTCCTGCATATACTCACTTTGAAGAACCACCCTGATTTTAATCTGAAGCTTCTGTGCAAATTAGGCGTCCTTTGTTGCTGCAAAGTTACTGAGGTTAAAAAATGTGAAATTCTGGCTCAAGAAAATGTTGCCCATAATCAAAGAATGGTTTGTGTGGAAGAATTGTTCTGCAGCACTAATAATATGGATGTGCTTTGATGTAGGTCCTAGTTTCACGGATAGATTTTGGCAGTAAGATGATACAGATGAAGATATAGTTTTGCAGGTTAAATCAGAGCTTTTCATTTCTTGATCTGCTTTGAAATTTTTCTGCTTGGTTTTTAGGTAACTTGGTGACAAATTTACCAACAGGTGGTGCTGCTGCACTAAATCCAGTGTATTCAGTCTTGATTTGGGAAAGGAATGCTGGCACTTGTATTTCAACAACCCAGCAATTTCTCAGGCTTTAAGAAAAATATTATGAAATATTACTCGGGTATAATCTTTTCCATGTATTCCTGGGAACATAATTACAATAATGAATCAGGATCTTTTATTATAACAGCGTTATTGTGCTTGTATATAACATCTCTCAAAACAATTAGACTTGTTCCACATGGGAAAAGTCTTGGACTCTCTGACTCTTCTTGCCATAGTCTCTTGTAATATGGAATGAACATTTTCTTAATGCTCACTGAATAAGTAACTATTTCCATACATAATGCTTGGGAACAGAGAGACAGAAAAATGACTTGTCTGAGTCATGTGGGAAGTCTTCATCAAGGCAAGGAATTAAATCCAGGTAACTTGTGTCATACCTAATTTACTTGCTGTTGGTCAGGCGCTCCTTCCTTAGGAAATAATTTGGGAAAGGATGCGTGTCCTGTCTGGCAGAAATCAGTGTAACATCAGAATGAACAGGAATGCGGGTACGTTACCTCAGCCCCCTTTTCCAGAAGCAATGAGGCATAACTATTTTATTACGTTTGTTGTCATTAGTCAGGGCTACTGCTTGTTTGTCTGAGACTACCAATAAACACAATGTGATTCATGCAAAACTGCTGGAGGGATGGCTAGACTCCAAAAGCACGGTTTAGCCTTTATTTGGCAGTTGTTTGCTTAATGCAGAAAAATGTGTATGAAAGCTATGAAAAATGAATCTGTGCTGTAACACACAGCTTGTAAAATCCACTTGATTTATCCTGCAGAAGATATTACAGTATGAAGGAATAATGAAGACAATGCCTACCTTCATTTTCTTTTATTTTTTGGTTATGCTGTCATCTTCCATATTATTTGCAACGAATTCTGGCCTGCATGGAGTCATCTTGACTAATAAAATGTCTGTATAATCAAAGACGATCTGTGATGCTGAGCTTTGAAAAGGACATTTTTTCCATCTAATTGTAACATATGTGGAATTTTCTTTCCCTTGTATGGTTACACTGATTTTGTCCTGAACCACATGAGAGAGATGCAGTGGCGCAGCGTAGTAGAGCATTTGAAGAGGCATCGTTACCTCTCAGAAGTAGGGCATCGACTGTCACTGCTGCATTGCTATCATAGGCTGATTATTGGCTCTGTCCTTTGTTCTGTGGGTAATCTAATGGAATGTTTTCCTTCTTGGGGCCTCTGAATCTCTGGAAATCTGTGGGCCACTTCCTTGGGGTCCTCGGCCTTGGAGAAGGTATCAGAAAAAGGAAAGCTTATTGTTTAAATGTGATATACATGGTCTGCCATTTCAAATGGAAAAATAAATACGTTAGTGTTCCACAAAGTAGTAAAGTTTGAAAATTATTGATCTAAACTATGCTCCCTGCAGAAACTGAAAGTGTGAAAGTGAGTACCACAGATGTAAAAATGCAGAAACAAAAGAGCTTCATGCTGGGAAGGAAGCCCAGGTTTTTCTGACCTAGCCGAAAAATGCTAAGAAGATAATTGCCTGCAAACTCTGGAATGGCAGTTCTGACTATGGATTCATCTCCATTCGCATTTTAATTTGGATCGAGTATGCTTTTGAAGTGAATCTCCCAACGATCTCCAGTTTCTGTGCTTCCATTCAAAGTAGTCTCAGAGCTAGAACCATCTCAGATGAAGAGGTACTCCAGGAGCACACCTAGCCCATTTTGGTTGGTAGTGAGCAAGCAGAGGTCAGGACAGGACTAGTAGTCTGAATGAAACCCCCTGAAATGCATGTGGTCTGGGCATCTCGTCATCAGTGACAGGGCTTTTGGTCTGCTGACACAGGTGGTGCTTAGCTGGTTGTGTGCAATGATTCCACCACTGGCCATGGTGAAGCTCTGGGCCAGTCTTCACATGGAGGTGCATGACAGCCTTCTTGCTTTCAAAGTAGCCTTCTCTGAAACAGGTTGGCTCTCACAGATGTTCCTGTTATAGATGAGACCTGGGTGGGCACTAATTAACCCTGTAATTGCTGGGGAGAGAATACTGTGCTGAACTGAGCTCCAGCCAACTAAGGGGATCAGCCTGGGCGACAGGGGATGTAGTGGGTGGGCCCTGCCACTGAGAAAAGGGGCAGCTGAAGGGCCAGGGCCCAACTGATGGACCAGCAAGAAAACAAAGGTCTCAAGAAACTTGAGGAGTGTGGTGGTCTCCCTGCTGGAGTCCCAATTATGCATTGCTGTTGTCCTAAAATGGTGGTATTGTTTTGCCCAAATATTTTATTTTTTAAAACTTGCAGGTCCTGGTAAACACAAGTTGGTTTAGCTCTCCTACATAGTGTGAATAATTCTCTTCATTCCTTGATACTGCTTCCTTCAGGGTATTTAAACTGTTTTATCATCTCCCTTCAGGCTCCTTTTATCTGACAGTATATATTAGACTCCTGTTTTCTCTATTTTTATGTCACAGTCTCCAATCTTGCTTTCATTTATTTGCCTATCTCTGTCTTTAAATATGTGGGATAAGCTGGCATACAGATATGGCATTTTGCTAAGGTAATAGAAAATTTCATATAATTCTAGGTAGGTCATTACTGCATCATATAAAGCCCCTCAAGATTCATCTTGGACTGTTTTAAAGGCACCTGCTGTTCTAGTTTCTTTTACATACCCAGCTTTGTTAAATTATATATCTAACGGAGAGGGTTTTGGTTTGGGGATTTTTTTGTTTTTATTTCAGCAAGTGAGATCTACAGGAAATGTGGTTATTTAAGTGACAAGTTGAAATTGTCTGCAATAATTTTTTTTCCTGATATTTGTTCTCTCGTGCTTACAGAGAAAGCCTGCAAAGTCTGCAGCCCTGCAACAGGGCTGGTATGGATGTCTTTGCACTTGGGCATAATCTCATTAGTATCACCAGGACTTTTTACAGGCATTATGGTGCACCAATATAAATCCAATTTAGGGATTAAGACATAGCTATGACAACACACAAATTGAAAGAAAAGCCTTAGCTAAGGGAGTGATGCATGGTTGGAAGATGAGAGACAGCAAGCATATGTGGAAATGGGAAATGTACAGGTTGCCCAGAGACGTTGTGCAGCCTCTGTGTCTGGAAGTCCCCAAGACCAGACTGGATAAAGCCCCACACAACCTGGTGTGACCTCAGAGCTGACCCTGCTTTGGGCAGAAGGTTGGACTAGGTACCTGAGGTTCCTTCTAACCTGAATTTCCCTATGATCCTATGAAAAAGAATGGCTACAGATCTACATGGTGATGTATAGGAAAATATTAATAGCCCACAGGAGTAAATTAGTGTTTACTGAGATTCCTTCTATAGTCATTATTATATTATGTTTGTAGCACCTCATGAAAGAACAGATTTTCATTTCTTTAACAGTTGGGATCAACCAATTGCTCCCATAATACTACTATGGAATATTTTGCTGGCAATACCTTCAAGATGGCAGAACCAAATTTACAAACATCTATAGATGTTTACGGTTGAAAATAGAGCCTGATTTGGAACCATAGCACATTTTATAGGTAGCTTGCTAAAGCAAATAACCTTTTATATGACCGTTTGAATCAGTCAGGATTTATCACTGTGAAGGGGCCAGAGCCATAAAATATACAGGCCATAGACTCCCTACTAAAGAATCTTCTAGTCTGCTTTGAAATCGTACAGCATTTTATAATCCTAGAGCAAATTCTGTGGCACCTTTCTGTAAAGGTATTGATTGCCTACTCACAGAGAATAACCTTATGTTGCGAACTACCAAAACTACTGTTTTTGGGTTTTGTTTTGGTTTTTTGTTTGTTTGTTTGTATTCTTTTATGGAAGTATTTTTCAGAAGATGTTCCATTTAAATGTAAGTTTAGTCCAAGGCTGCTTGGCATATGAAGTTGGGAGAGATCATGAGACTTGACGGCACACAACAGACTCATGTGAGATAATTCTAAATGTGATTTGAATCAAAAAGGGGGTCAAGTATATTACATCATGGTAGAATGAGATGAAGGATGTTGATGTATTCAGGATGAATTCACTGAAAAAAAAAACCCAACCTTTTAAATAAACAGAACTAAGGCACAGATTTATCAGTGAGAAAAATTTTAGAAGTAAACATGCTTGGTATCCGCAAAGTTTTCCACAGAAGAAAACTGACTGAAGAAACCACCTCTTAACTTGTGCTTTGAGCTACAAGTCCCTCATCTCCATTTCACAGTGCAATCAGATGTGTCGATTTCTCTAGCGACAGGGTAGCTGCCCATTTTCCTTCCTCCCTCTCTCTCACCCTTCTCCCTCTCAATTTTCTTTTCCTTCCTTCCTGTCTTTCTTTTTCTCTCTCTTCCCCTTCCTCTTCCCCTCTTTCTCACCTATCTGTAAAATAGTAACCTACAAACAGAACTTTCCCAAACATCCAGTAAGTTACTACTATATTAATACAGAAGGAAAGGAAATGAACCATAAAATCATTGACAAAGAAACCCTGCACATATCACGTAGGAGCACAATACTCAGAATAACATGGGTTTTCTTTTTATTTCTAAGGAAGAATTGTAATGATATATAAATTAAAGGTAGGAGTAAAAGAAGACTGGAGGCCTCGAATGCTGTGTGAATAATATTTCTGTAGTTCTGAATAATGAATGTAAGAGTTTTTCAGGTGGCTTGTAGAGCCACCTCTATACTGGTCATACAGGAAACTGTATCCAGTTCTGTCCAGACATTTAAAGTGTCCATTTGGGGCTTTCTGTTCAGGAAGCATTACTGATGACCCAACACACTGGTGAATGGAACATCACAAAATTGACAGACAACATTGTTGAATCACCTCAGTTGAGTGTAAGGGATGTAGTTACTCACCCTTCCCAGACAAGTCAACTGAGAACATCAAGTCTATGTTCTTTATGTTCTAATGTTCTTTAAATTATGCAAATAATTATTTATTGTCTTATGGCCAGAGAGTATGGTATATTCAGCAGCAGGGCTTTTTGTTTTCTTTTTATGTATGGTGCTGAAAATAATTGAGCATCGAAAAATCCTGTTTAGGACTGTAATAACAATTAATCAAAATTGAGCATGTTATGAAATATGGCTTGGATGTTCATCTGATGCAAATCAGCTCTTGTTTGAAATCAATAGAGCCATGGCAATTTATGTCAGCAAAGGGCTTGACTCTTTCTTTTGAATGAATAATATACCCAAGTATTAATTTTTCTTTTTTATAGTAAGTGCCAGATTTCAACCTGTTCATTCACAAAGCTGTGGAACACACCCAGTTGTAAACTACTCTGTCTCTCATAATTTAGTGCTTTCTAGGATAAGGTTTCTCATTGTCCATTTTAATCTTCAGTGTCACTCAGGTGAAATAATGTAATTGTGAGTTTAGTCACGCTGCTAGTCTGAAATTAAAAGTTAAACAGGACTAGAATCTTTTCTTATCTATGCCTCCAAAAATATGGTGTAATGCTCATGAAGTCTTGAGTGTTACAGTAGTGTGAAATAATTCCTGCCCTTGGATATTTACTGACGTGAAAGAAAACAGCAAATCTGGGCTGATGAGGAGCTGGTTTTTTGACAGAGATGGAGAAGTACATTGTCAGAAATAATGCTGCAGGATTGTAGCAGGAGCACAGCAGATCTCAGCAGGAGACCTTAGAGAGGGAGTGGCAATTATATTTTAAAACAAAGCTGATTTAATTTATTCATGCGCACGTTCCCACAAGCACATATAACACCAAAATGTGTATGTCCAAATAGTTTGTCTACCCTCAGAGCATCAAGATGCTGGTGTGCAGGCAGGCAGACCGTGATTCTCGGTGGTGACACAGAGGACAAGAGAAATGGGCCAGTTTCTTTTCATGTCTTCTGGGTTCATCTTATGTTGATGATTTTGGATATGCTTTTTTTGATCCCCTTATAAAATGACAGGGATTTATCTCTGCATTCTGTCCCACCTGTGAGTCATCAGAATTTACTCACTATCATTTGTTTCCCAGCCTGGGTATCCTGAGAAGAAACATGGAGGTGTGCTGGGATCTTGATGACTTCCTGATCTAAGTGACATCAACACATGTCATTCTTCTAGCCTTCCCTTCTCTAACATCTCTACTGCAATTTTCTACATGACACACATGCTGTTCACCTAATATTTAATGTAGACATTTATGATGAGCTGTGATGCTGAAAAATGCATTAATAAGGGTATTACAGAACTGATATCCAATTTTTGTCATAAATTGTCCTATTAAATATCAATATATCATCACTGGTGTATTACTTTTCACTAGAAGGAATGTTGCAATAGCGGGACTGTGACAAAGGTACATTAAGCTTGTCTCTTGCTTAATCCATAGCTGAGTATACCTCATAACATGGGTAATTGCTGTTAAGAAGAATTAACCTAATCTGTATCTAATTTCTTGGGAATGAATTAATCTCATCTAACTATAAACATCTACAATGCTGACATTTGCTTTTGAGCTACCCGAAGTTCTATGTTAGTGGTGAAGAGAAATGGGCACCTCTAAGGTGCAGTTCTTTTGAGCTGTTTTAGATGCCTTCTTTAGCATAAGAAAAATAAACACTAAAAATATTTATTTCCCCCCACTGATTATAAAGGAAGCCTATAGAGAGTAGTTCAAATACAGAAATCTACATTTAGCTCGTAAATATCACCCCAAATGTCTGCTTTGAGTAATAATGGCCCCACAGCTATTATTGTGACCAAGTGTGGACAAAATAAAATTTGCCTGCTGCACCCAAAAGAGTCACATCAGTGATGGAATTATTTCTGGAATATAAAGAATTTGAATTAAAGTGCTTTTTCCATATGTATAGGATGGAGGGATTCACTTCCTTTGGGGTGTAATTAAATGTATTTCCATTTGCTGTAGGGAGAAAAAAATCCATTTATACAAAGGGAGGATTTGATCCAGAATCTCCATTTTTTGATCTGGCACATGATAAAAGTCAATCAAATGACTTCTGCACATGACAGCATTTTGTATTGGATTTACTTCTTAATGATACCTAAATTGATAAACTGTTTAGCTCCTCTAGCAGGTGGAGATCAGCACCCATCACAATTATCAATGGTAATTGCATTGTGGCTGCTGTATCTTCAGTATTTAGTTTTTTAGTGGTGACTACTGTAGTTTTGAATGACTGCTCCTCTTGCTGGTTTAAAGGCTCGGGTCATTTTCCAGATGACTGATGCCTGTCTTTGTCATCACTGGTGGCAAATTGTAACAGCTGTGAAACTCAGTTCAAGCATTATGGCTAAGAACTGCAAATGTGGCTACTCATTCTCAGTGCTTACTCTGAAATACTTCTGCCCAGCCAGAATGTCATGGGTCTTCCCGATGACATGGCTGACAGCTCCATACCGGTGTCTGAATACCCTAGTGGGTCCAAGATACTGCTATATGCCTAAGTTTTGGCAATTCAATCCTGTTCCAGCTGCTTTTGAAATTCTTGAACAAAAATACCAGACAGGTTTTTTTGATCCCTGTTTCAGTAAGGTAAAGGAGAGAGTAAAAGGTTTGTCATGAATGGGATTCCCTTTGAATGATTCAGGGCTCATTCCTCTGCTGAAAGCCACCTTTCCTGCCCCCTCGAAACCCCAAACCCCAAGCTCTTTTCAACATGTGTAATTACTATTATATCTGATCCAGATGTTAAGAAATAACAAACTGGTATTAAAAGATCAGTGGAAACATTTCAGCAAAATTGAGTGAAGATGGTCACAAATGTACATTGTCCGACGCTACAGTCAGTTTTTGACTGTAGCACACATGTTAACAAAGCAAGCCTGATTCTTTCTTTTTCCTTTTTCCTATTTTCTTAATGCTAATTTCTTCATACAAGAGACCTTAGCAAGTCATCCACTTGTGATGTTCAAAGAGCTTGCCTACAGGAAAGATTGAGTTCTTTGCAAAAGCATGTAAGATGAGGAACACTGGTTAATATTTACTGGCTTACAACAGCAGATGCTAAATAATAATCCGTTGCACAGCAACTCGAAAGTCAGAATATTGCCCAAAACTACAATTAGTCCTTGAGACTTTCCTCCGTTCGTAACTGGTTCTGCCAAAGCAGATAAAGAAGAGAGGGGGTGAGAAACAAGTGCTCCTTCAAAATAAGAGCTGACAGCAAAAAAGAGCGATTGTACCATGTGCCATTTGAAATGGAGAGAAATTCTGTAAGAAGATTTAAGCTTGTCCACAGGACAAAGCTCCTGGAAGCATGCTCGCTCCCAGAGCTCTGCGGCAGAGTGAACTCATACGAGGTGACAATGGACAACAGCACAGGGTTCAAGGGCAATGCCCTGTGTTGGTGGCAGTGTGAACATTGCATTCGAGAGGCAAGCCTAGCAAAGACTACTCAGCTTCTTAGGGGAGCTCCTTTTGCAAGAAGAGATACTAATATCACTGCATGAAATAGGCTTGATGACTGCTCGTACAGCCTTTCTGTAAGAGGGTGAGAATATGCTGTGGCTTTGCTCCTCATATTTCCCATCATCCCAAGTCAGTATCATGTAAAGATGCTGGATGTAGATGAAAAAACATGGTTTAGCTTTCTTATCAGGAAGGTCTACTGGAGTTTTTCATTCTTCTCTCTTTAGAGAACTTGCTACATCCACTGAATGGAAGCCTTGACAAAAATTGAAAAACAAAAATTGAGAAGGAGGAAGTCCTTGGAGTAAAATTCTCAATAATGCTTCCCATCATGTTGACTCTATCGTTCTAATTTGCACCAAAATTGACAACACACTCTTGTTCTGACTTAGCCCCCTGTTTAATGAGTCAAAAACTATGATCTTAACTGAAGAATGCGGATTGCAGGTTCTGTTACATTACGTCAATACTCGTGTTATTAGTGCTACACTTTCATATTGCTTAGCATCATGATCTCCTTCCTACTGTAGTCCGTGCTGAAACTCTACACAGCAGTGGTCAGGTCTTGCCTTCCTTATGGACACAATGTATTAGAGCCAATGTCTCAATTGCAGCCAGTTGCAAGATCAAGCCCTGAAACTTGAAATAAACTTTGCCAAATCCATACTCAGTGAAATCAACATTATTAATGTTATCGTTTCTCCCATCTATAATCAAAACTCTGAAGAGCACATTTGGAATAGTGCAATATTTAATGAAATCTGAATTTTATGTGTGACTGATACCGGCCCAGAATGAATAAGGCAGAACACATTCAGTATTTTCAGGCAGAATGTGTTATTGATGCTGAGTACAAACCTTCCTTGACTTTTAAGACATCTCTTTTAGAATCTGTATCACAGCCTCCCTTCCAGACCCCTATCATTCTTAATTAGTTCACAGTGAATATTGATAGAGAACAGAATAAATATCCACATGGTGGTGCTTTATCAGGACCTCTCCGGATTTGCGCCTTCATTGCATTCTTATGCTTTTGTAGTCCAATGTGTAGAAAGAAAATGCCTACATGTTATTGTGCTGCATATTTCATGTCAGAAATGCTGGGAAAATATGCAGGGGTGGAGGGGGAATTCTCTCTGCAAATGGCCAATATAAGCTGCGTATATCATATAAAGTCTATGCCATGCTACCAGCGTGGCTTAAATAACTGAAGGTCCTCTGCTAGCTGCCTTCATAGAATAACAAATTTTACCATTGTTGTTAAAATGAATGTTTAAAAGCATGGACAGGAATTTAAAAGATGGCAGTGGAGCTCTTACTCTGAAATTTTTCACGCAACCCTGAATCTGTGGAACTAATTGAATGGCAGGGGTAGAAACAGGGTAATCTACCTGCCCTAACTGAAGCAGCTGTAAATTTGAAGACCAAATCTGAATGAATCATCACAGGCTCCTTCTACAGTCAGAATGTGATTCATCTCATGCTAGCACTGAAACTTTCAAACTAGCTCCCAGGACTCCAAAGTTTCAGAAGTCACCTCTTTACAGCCTTCTGCACTGCATATTTTCAGGACCCTGTTATTATACCCACTAAGATTTTTTTAACAATTTCTTTCAAGTGCTCAAAGATAGTTATTGCATAATATTAAGGAGTAGACTTTCACTGCTGACAGATGTGGTAATGTTTCAAAGTTATTGCCAAGACTTCTGAATGCTTGAGGAGGTGGAGACTCCAAAGGTAAGGAATTCCCATATGTGAATTGACACTAGAGTGGTTTACACAAAGGTGTTAGATGATAGAAGGAGGCAGTCTGTGTCCAACGTATGAATGTGATTCTTATTTATTGAATTCAGTGATTTTGTAGTTGGTGTCATTAGCAAGAGCCAGGCCCCGGGTTTACCACATGCCTCACCTTTCACAGGCATTTTCACAGCAGTGATTACAACAGTTTCTTGTTGCCAAACATGAGGAAAGTGACTTGGAGGTGCATTTTGACTGTTCCCAAGCTGCCTAAGGAGTCTGTTGCAAGGTAACTCTTGCATTGGGTGCTTTGCCTCAAAGGCACTGGGGGGATTTTTCTGTCTTCTCTGTTTATGGACCCAAAATGTGGAATTTGTGAACAATAATGTAGGTTACTCACCTGCTAGGGTGTCACCTGCTTTTTGAGCTTTGGCACTGCAGTAGTTATGGTGGCACCTCTGAATGGTGGTTTGAATGTTTCCTGGACTGCCTTTTCACTTGAAAGTCGATTGACAAGCACAAGATCCCTTGGTGGACTTTTCATCCCCTGAGTATGAAACTCTCTTACTGGTGTCACGGTTTCGTTAGGAATCATTATTCTTTTTCCTCATAATGTGGTTTACATCAATGTGTCATTTCATAGTACCAAAGCGAGCAAATGCTGTTGTGCAACTAAGCCTTCCCATGCAATATCAGTACCACCAACTGCCTTTTGGGGGATCAAGTAACAGAAATGTTTACACAACAAATGAACATCAGAGCTATATATATTATTTCCCAGTAAACAGGGACATAGCAACCTCACAACACTACAAATTGGTTTCTTAATGGTAAATAAACCAATCTCTCACTTTGTCAGTCAGCAGTGGAATCTGATATTCCCTGCACTCCAAGCCTGATAATATTATTTATTATATACCCCCAGAGGCTGTTTCCACGCTGATCTAACAGGCATTAACATCAACCAATCCACTTGCTAAATAGCTCTGAGATGCTTTATTGCCCAGCTCCCTGGTACTCTACTTACCTACTAACACCGGCCCCTTTTAACCTTCTGCTGACAGAAGGAATAAGTCATGGAAAGTCTCTTTCCTAAAACAGGGAAGTGCTGTTTTCATTTTGTTTCTTTTGGAGCATAAGTTTGATGCCCAGAAGTGGGAGTGGTGTTGAAAGCCAAGGGCTGGTGCATGAATAAGTCTAAACTGTGACAATTCTAATAAATGCAAAGGAGCTGTACTGACTTATACTGGCCAATGTGAAAGCCCAGAGCTGGGGGAACACCTTTATCTGCTCTTCTCATTTTGTGCTCTCCTTGCTAAGATCACACACACAAAAAAAGAGGTTTGGCAGGACTAGGTTTGACTAATAGGCTTTGCAGTGTGAATCCTTGTTCCAGAGTGCATTTCCCAAGGCATCCAGGGACTGCAGCCATCCAGCTCCCACGCGTTAGCATTGCTGAGTGGAAAAATGCTCCCCATCATGGGAAAGAGAAGATTTTATGGCAAGGTATCGTGGCTGTTTAAGAGGAAGACAGAAACCTAATCTTAGGGCAGATGGACGCTTATGAATAGAAGAAGGATAGAAAATTTCAGTGTAGGGCTTGATGACTACACCGAGACAGATACATCCCTTTTATGAGTGAGGAAATGAAACAAAGTAAGACCACTTTGAGCTATTATAAAATGAATGTTTGGAGCAAGAAAAAAGGGAAATTTTGGCCTCACTGAAACTTTGCCATTAATGCACAGCACACGTCCTGCTCAGGACCCAGCTGTGGTGGGAGAAGAGGTTACCACCACCATCGTTCTCTTTGCTGTTGTTGCTTGATGTTTGTTCCTGTAGTTCTGCTTTTGTGAAATAACTGCCTTTAAGCAAAAGTAGCTGGGTCAGAATAAACCACGTAATATCCATAATTGGTGCTACCTTGAAGGGGATTGAAAAATGCCATGTAAACTGCTCAAGTGGTGGATGAAGAGAGTAACATCCAGCTGGGGTGTGGCAACATGCAGCTGAGGCAGCATGATTCATGGGACAACTTGTCTGCTTTGGCTTTGGTAGTTGATAAAATTGAAAGATTAGCTGGGAAGTATTGACTTCATGATGGAAAGGCTGGTAGAGGGCACAGCTGACTAAAAACATGGAATATCCATGTTGTTTGGCCTCCTCACTTCTTCTCCCATGTTTTCTTTGTGCTTCCTTCTCTGTCTCTCTCCCTGATATAACCTCTTCTCTTCCTGCTTATCAAGAAATGTCTCTATGCCTTGAATTGCCTAAATTAGTTTTTTTCACTGCTCCTTCCTCTCTGTAATTTTTTTTCTACAAATAAGGTAATCTTGTGTGTCTTCTCAAGACACCTAAATTTCCTTTGCTAAAAGGAGCTATTAGAGGCTTTGTTTTTTAATTATTTCTAATTTTTTTTTGCAAAGCCAGGATGTAGCTTGAAAGGCCTCTATAAATAACAACAGTGTACAAACGCAATCTCTGATACCTATAAACTGCATTCAAAACTAACCTGACTGGAGAATCCAGGTTTATTGTTTGGGGAAAAGAGAAAAAGAGGGAAATCTTTTTTTGTCTAATTATGTCCTTTAATTAAGTTAGAATGTAGGTATATCTTAGCATCTACTTTGCATAAGCAAGTGCTGCATATGGGGAACTTAGTACCTCTACATTTTTGGAAATGAGGTACCCAAGTTGCATCTGACCAGGAAATTTTCACTGACGGTATTTCTTGGTCACACCAATAGATGGCAATCCGTCTTCACGTCCCTTTCCTTTTTCAAAAGCAAACTAAAAGGTGAGGAGGAGAGGGAGAAAACAATTTTTCTCAAATGCTTTTTCCCTTTTATGTGTCAGAGTTTCAAAGCTAAACGTTCAAATGCCCTGGAAATGAGAAATTATCTGAAAACTAGTACACTGCATGCTACCACAGCACAAATTACCCCATGCTGTCCTGTCAGATTTAATCTGCCTGAATCATTTTTGGAAGGGATGATACGGGATTTAGTTACCATGTGAGCTAGTAAACTGAGATTAGCACTGTTCTTGATACTATTGCATATTTTAATCTATGATTCAGTTTATCGCCTGAGTTCTACATTGTGAAATCTTCAATAGATATCAAAAAGATTAGAAAAAAAAAAGAAAATAAAAAGAAATCCCAAGTAGTATAAAAGATCCTTGATCTTCCTATCTGATTCTACTTTGTGCTATAGTACTTTAATTCAGGAATAACAGCAAAGAAAATATCTTGGTGTCAGATTAGCACATGTAGTGGTAAAATTGAACCCTGGCTGTTTCATTTGTTCGCTCTGCTCCCATTGTGGGAGCACTTGTATAGTTTGGAGCTAGTTTTTGGTTTAATGGCCTCAGTTTTGCTTAGATAATCTGATTGCTGAATTATTTAACCTTTTTACTCCCTTTATTTACTCATATACTGCCAGTACCTACACAGAGCCCTTGGGCATATGAGATTTTTCAGGAGCTACTTCCTATAAAAACTAATTTCATTGCTGCCAATTTGGTTAAAAAGTGAAAAAATAAAGCAAAATGGATGCCTTTGTTCGGACTGTGTGTTTCTGTCTACCCAGGAGTAAGCTGGGCCCAGCAAGTTCAGTTAATTTGGAAAATAATATTTTTTTCAGCCACATTATCTTGTTGATCCAAGGTGTTCCTCTTGTTCCCCCCACATAAAAGATGAGACTTGATGTAGAAAGCAAGTAAATGGAGACAGCAGTTGTTTTCTCTGGCCTGATAGCTGTTGGTGGGACAGAGCTGCATGGATGCCAGGAAGCAGGATCCTCACTGTAAAAGTGGAGGCATGTCCCAGGGAGCCACCCAGCCCTGCGCAGCCGGCCACAAAGACCTGGGGCTCCAGCAGTGCTCAACACTCACTGCATCGTGCTATGTGGAAGGGCTGCCACACTGAGCATCTGCCATGAGCTCTTCACCTGCTGCTCTCTGGTTCATCCACAGCCCTTCTGCTGTCCTTCCCTCGGACCACAGGTCTTCCCTTTTGGCGAAGTTCAGCCTGGAGTTGGGGTTGTTCAGCCTGGAAGAGAGAAGGAACACCTTGTAAGGGCCTTTCAGTACATGAAGGGGCCTACAGGAGAGATGGGGAGGGACTCTTTATCAGGGAGAGTAGCAATAAGATGAGGGGTAATAGTTTTAAAATGACAAAGGGGAGATTTAGATGAGATATTAAGAAAAAATTCTTTATTGTGAGGGTGATGAGACACTGGAACAGGTTGCCCAGAAAAGTTGTGGATCCCTGGAGGTGTTCAAGATCAGGCTGGATGGGGCTTTGAGCAACCTGGTCTAGTGGGAGGTGTCCCTGCCCAGGGCAGGGGGTTGGAACTCCGTGATCTTTAAGGTCCCTTCCTACCCAAACCATGCTATGATTCTGTGATTCCCATGACCTGCTTCCCCCCTGCAGTGTTTGCACCGGGTTCTGGCTTTCTGAAGATGTGTGGGGGTCTCTCAGTCTGTCTGGCACCACCCGGAAGCTCCAGACTATTTGGAAAGAAAGAAGTTGTGCACTTCAACACTACATACTTGTTTCTGTTGAATTCTTGGCATCCTGTAATTTATTCTGTCCTTTCTTTCACTAGCAACCGGAATATTGCAAGTCAGTAAACAGGCTTTAATCTAGAGCCATTGTTAACTAGAGAATGCAGGTACTGCTGAAAATAAATTGCATCTACTAGCGGTGCAAAGCATGAAACCAGAGGTTTCTTATGTGACCCTTCTCTTTACCAAAAATGCTGCCTTGTACATAAAGAATTGCTATCTTATTTATATTGCAAGTATTTGTTTTTGTGGGGTGCTCATAGCTGATGAATAGAGCTGAGGCTGAAGAGGGTGTTGTGGATGCTAACGGCAGCAGTCCAGCAGGTAGAATAGCAAGCTAAAAGAAAATGAAGTTTCATGACTTTACTCATTCTCCAGGTTTCCAAGTGTAAACACATTGTGCTTCCTGGGAATAGGATTGCCACGGGCCTTCAGGTATAGAAAACTGTATAAAGTGCTTTGCACCGTTCTTTACCTTTCATAGCATTTCTGCTCCAAACGTATGCTCTCATTCGATGTAGACACTTTATGTATTGAATGCATGTCAGAGGTTGGGTGTTTTCCTTGTGGCACATCCATTTCCTCCCAGAAGGAATATTATTCTGCCTCTTTGTGTTTTATGAAGCTTTTCCCTTTAAGAGAAAAACCAAAAAACCAAAAAAAAAAAAAGCCCAGCCACAGTCAAGGATTATGTGAAGTGGGGAGAGAACACACAAAACCTGGCCTTCAGCTTCAGAGACGAATCACCATAATCCAAAGCCAATACCAGATGAACTGCTGAAGGGTTGCTATTTAAGCCTTGATACCATTACTTCTCATCTTTGACCTGAAGGAATTGATTACCTACTTCTAGAGTATTAATGAATTTGCTGAGCTTCTCTGCAGCAAAACTGTGAGCATGAACTTTCTCTTGCCTGAAAGAATGGAGGAGGAAGCTCCAGGAGGAGCTTGTCTTCATGGCTCCAGTTTAATTGCCGATACTGGAGATTTTGTCATCTCTGCAGTGAATGGCAGCAGAATCTACATGTTACATTCCCTCCACAAAAAATGCAGGGGGGGGGGAATGGGAAATAGGGGAAAATACACCAGCGTTATTTCCATGCCTTCAGAAATGCATTTGCTAGTACAGTTAATAAATATTAACAAGGCACAAGTCTCCATGCAGCCCCCAGCCAGTTCCCCAGTAGATCCACAGCACTCTGATCTGAGTGAAAGGGTGTCAGCTTCATTAATGTCAGCATTCTCCAGATACACGCAAGTTAATCAAGCATGTTATGAGAAGTTAATGGGTATAAAATTAATAGGGTATTTTCGCTACCTTTTGTAGATATTTCTGAACAAACTGGGATGGTTATTCCTGGAGCTATAGAACAAAGTCCAAAGACCGCTAAGTCAATAGTTGCCTTTTTATTCATTTTCAGTGAACTTTGAAGCAGGATCTGGTAGTATAAGTGAGGCAGAGAAATGTGGCCCTGGGTAAAGCACCAATCTTAAAGTTACAAGGCTCAGCTTTAAAGTCAGACTCCTCATCTGCTGCACCTTTACTTCACTGCCGTGCCTCAGTTTCCCCCAGAAGTTCCTTCTGTCTGTCTGCAGGCTGGGATTGACTCTTCCTAGTAGGGATTTGCTGAACCCTGGTTGTGAGGGGAAAGCGGACTTGCTGGGATACCGTTGGGGGTACTGTAACGTGGTATGTCAGGCTCTGACTTGTAATCACAGGTTAGGAAATTCCTGGTAGCCATCAAAGCCCAGGGTGTGTTACCAACATCCACACATTTTGTTCTGTCTCACTGCGGAGCTCTGGCATCTCCCCTGTCTCGGTTCTGCATCCTTTCTGAGGACAGATTGTCAATCCCATCAAACAAGGGTACAAGGACTTAAATACAAGCAGTTTTAAAAACAAATGCAGAAAAGATCAGTTCATGCAACATTAAGTTTGCTGTATGAATGCTCTCTCAGAGTTGCTAGCTCAGCCATGCTGTGAGTTCTGTTCATTTCATAGCGTGCTTGCACATTTAATGTATGAGTTTGAAAAGGAAAAACTAGCTTCAGGACTGTAACTTCACCTGTCATCTGGGGAAAGTTACCTTGTTAATTTTCTATTGTTCAGCATTCTGAGCTCTTGAGGAAAAGCATCAGGAGATTTATCCCTGCCAAAGGATATGGCCTTTGGTGAACTGAGAAACACAGCATGAAGTTTCTGTCTTAAACTGACTGTTGCATTGCTTGTTATATTTATGCAAATGTCCCCTGGCATAGCACAAGAAACCAGGAAGGTTCATATGAAAACTCATGGGGATTATGTCGGTTCATTCCCTAAAGAAATATATACTCCCAGACAAGCACAGCTTTTCCCATAATGGAGGAATAGGAAGAATTCTTGTATCGTATTGGAAATGGAATCCTTGTGTCGTATGGTATATGGAAGCTACGTCTTCCACTGGCAGGGGCAATGGGGCTGTGACTGGTCCCACAAGTGGAAACCAGAATTATTCTGAGTTATCACTCCTATTGAAATGTTTCTGTTTATCCAAGGATCTGTATATGGGCACAGGAATGATAAATAGTCATATTAATTCTATCCTTGGTCTAAGCTGAGACCACCAACATTAAAATGTCACAGCGTTTTTTCTGTAGCATCTCCCTAGGCAGAGCTAAGTTTCTGTGCATCCCCTAAATGTAGGTTTCCATAATATAGTATATAGTGATGTCTTTAACATGTTGCCTTGGCTCTGATTTTATACTGTTGCTGGGCTTAAGGAAAAAGTCCCTTTAAGGAAGAAAGGTCTATAAAGAAGAAATAAAATAATGATCCCTTAACAACCAGAAGGGAGATACAGGATCCATTGCAATTCCTAAGAAGAGATTATGTAAATCAACCTTTTTTTTTTTTTTTTTTTTTTTTTTTTTGGGGGAGGGAGAGGGAGAAAAGCAAGATTTACTACCTCAGTCTAGTTTTATTGTGTTTCAATCCCTTCTGCCATTAACATATTCTCTTAATGAAATCAGAGGCTTTCAGGGCTTATCCCATCCTCTCAAACCTAAAACCTTTTTTTTTTTTTTTTTTTTTTTTTTCTGGGAAGGAGAGAGGGAGCAATGCAAGGGAGCTGGTAAAAGAGCTTCTGCGAAAGGAAGAATCCTCCTGTTATGCCAAGGGCAAGCACCTTTTCTTCCATACTGTCCCCTTGATGATTTTCCCAACTTGCTTCCTAATACCTCTTGTGTCAGCCGCAGATTAAAATTTATTGAGGGTTCGGATACATTGAGTGTCCCTTCATTTTCCCCAGTGTTTTCATGGTTCAGTATAGTACATTCTTCCTCTTAAGCCTTTAAATCCATTTCTGCTTCCCTTCAGGAAAACCTCTGGTACTTTCAGAGGATCTCTTGCGGATTTCCCCAATCTGCTTTGGCTGTTTTTCTCAAAAAGATTGCCTCTTGCATTAGTAACTCTCTCCCCAAGCTCCAGTGAGTAAACTTAAGGTGGCAGTTTATGTCCAGATGATTTTGCAAAAGAGTCTTATTTACGTGAACCTCTTCTGCCTAAGCAGCAGGACTCTAAAGCATTCCAGCAAGGGGGGAAATATTTCAGTAACAGAGATGGGATGCACAATTTATTGTTGTTTCATATTTTTATTTTGCTAAGAATATCTGATACTTTCTGTAATAAGACTTTGCCTGTTAAGTGTAGCCCTGGCTGCCTGGGAACAGGGTGTGCCAGGGTACCAGACATGCAAACAGTAAGTGTGTCCTTCCTGTACTCCTAATGTCCTTGTGCCTTAGCAGAGTCTCAAGGCAGCAGCTTCCAGCAGACATGGACTGTGATATGGAGAGTGGACACAGAGGGAGCAGAATTACTGGGTCTAGGCAAAGAAATGACAGAGAATGAGTGAAAACAAAACCTGAAGGATATGGGTTGGAATTAGAGGGCAAGGAGCAGGTCTGTGGTGCACTGGAGGTGAGATAGGAATGTCTTGGATCTAACTTAGGAGGGACCCACCAGGCAAGGAGCCTGGAGCAAGAGAAGCAGCAGGGAGTTGCAGAACTGGGCATGGCTGATGACTGGGATTGGGGTGAGGAGCCTGAACAGAAACTGGTGTGGCAAGGGTGAGGAGAAGAGATGAGAATGAACCATGTGGAGAGGGATGGAGAGAAAAAGGAGAACAGGGTGACGTTAGAGTGAATCAGGCCATGGTGGGCGAAGGGAAGGGTAGACACTTCTGCATTCATGCTTGTCCTCCCACAGCGGGCAGGAGCACAGCCTGAGGTTTCCAACCCACGTTTCCCTCTTCTCTGCACACGTAAAAGCTTCCAGCAAAGCACCTTCTCCCTTATCTGTGTTGATCTGCATCAAAGATGACAATCAGCTGTTGCTATCAATTCCCCCATTAGTTTAATTGGTTGAAAGCCATGTGGGTTCCTTTGGGATCTAGCCTGGCTTGAGCTCTATAACTGACACCATGTGATAGGAAAGCTTCTGGCTTTTCTGATTCTCCAGTTTGCCTGCACATTGCAGCAAGAAATACTTCCCCCAGATTCCATTCCTTCATTTGCACATTTCAAATTAATCTCTTGGCCATTCTTACAAGCTGAATCTAGTCTGTTTATTTAGCTGGATAAATGTCTGATGTAAAATCTCATTAGCCCAACAATTACCTTTGACACCATAGATGAAGAAAGTCTCTTTGCCATGTAAATTAGGAAATCACATCAAGTCCCTTCCAATTCTGGGAGGGCACAGTTTTGAAAGACATTCAAAATGCAGAACATCAATTAAAGTCATTAATATTTCTGCTGTGGATATGGTTCATATTGGACAGCATGGATACCACCAGCCGTAGAATTTCACTATAATTCCTCATGATAAAACTATCCCTATGCTTCATATGCAGACCAAAAGCCCAGTCACAGCATTAATCATTCCACTTGATGATTCTTTCAGCCCTTCCCATATGGCATCTCTTTGGAAAATAGCAAAAAGAATGACAAGAAGAAGGACTGATTTTTCAGAGGAATAGAAAATAGAAAGGTGAATCCATTCTTTGCAGCAATTCTGTCAGAATACCCTTTATTACCAATCTCCATTATTAACCAGTATTAAGCACTATTAATGCAAAAAAATGATTTAGAGTGCCAGGAATTTAGATTCAGGTCTTGATTCCCTCCTCCACCTCTCCTCTATTCTCTCTGATGTGGTGAAAAGACTCTGTTTAGCGAGCGTGCGTGAAGCTCAAGATTTCAAAGGAGCCCAAGTCCCATTCATAGCCAGGGCCACTCGGGTGGCTCTGAGACTTTGCTGTTGCGAAAATTTAGCTGGAATCTTTCTGAAGTGACAGGCATCAGTATATTCAGTGTTTGGTTTCCCAGTCCCTTAGGTCCTTTTACAAATATTATCCAAACAGAGTACAACTTGGAAGTGGGAGCTTTTTTAATGGGCTGGGTTTGTTCAGAGAACCTGTGTAAGCTAACATGAAAGTGTGTGTGCATAGAAGAAAAAGGGCTTTGTATGAATTTTTCTGTTCATGTAGCTGTCTTATGGCAGTCTTTCTTAATAATTGGAGACATGTAGTTTTTCCCACACAGCAGAAGAATAACTGGTTTTCAAACAGACATGCCAGAGCCTTGTTTACCCAGGTGTACTTCCTTTATGGTACAGCATCTTCTCTAATTCCATAGGGCTGTTCTGGCCATCCGGGTCACCAGCAGCCTCATTAAAGTGTACAGGTAAAGTATGCCCACAGTGAAAACTATGAGTGGTAAAAAGAACACATTGTGATTAACTGTAGCATGGATCTCAATCTGGGTTGACAGTTTTTAATATTTAAATTACATTTAACCACTCCAGTAAAGATGAGCAGAAAGCGGAAGCGGAGAGAAGCAAAATAATGGTGTGATTAATATTCACACTGTAAAGAATTCACTCTTCCCATCTGTCAGAGATCACTGCATGTTCCATACATATCTGTCCATAAATCAGAGGCAGACTGACAATTTGTAAAGAAAAAAGTAATTTATTCAGAAAACTGCATCTTTCTTCATGTTTTAACTTGTTGTCTCTTATCTTGATTTTGCAAATGTGGTTAATTGTCTGTAACTCTTTCCTGACTGTTTTGTGTAAATGTGTTTTCAGCCTTGGTCAAAAAGTGTGTGTGCAAGATTGTCCAATTAAGTGTAGTACATCTTGACTGTTAAGTAGACCTCTAATTTCTACTGAAAGCAGTGGGATTTACAGCAGTGAGCTTTAAAGATGGTTCTCCTGCTAAGCCTGGATCACTCACTTAATCTCTACAAACTATATGGCTTTTGCTAGAGTAATTTCTATGATCACTACACAAATCTTTTTGATTAAACAAATGTGTTCTGAGCCCAGAAGTCCTTTATTGCGAACATTTATACTGTTGTCCCCCTGACCTGAGCAGTTAGCATTTGGGGCCTGGCCAGGGTGTTTCCATTAAGAGGAGAAATTGATGACAGGAATCAGACAGGTTTTTTTGGTGCTGTCCTGCTTATTTACAACGAATATCCGCAAAGTTATGCTTCCCTGAACCTGGCAGAAACCACTAGAGGCAGCTTTTGAACACAGTTTAAAAATTTGACACCTCAGGTGCCTTTGACTTTGGCCCTCTCAAGGCCACCCACGCAAAAGGGTTTCATTTGTTCACCATTGGCTTTTGTCTAGCTTCTCTGTCACTAAAGTGTGTGTGTCCTTGCAAATGCTGTCCTGCTGCTTTTGGGGACAGATTCTCAGCCCACACACATCAGGCATGCTGAGGTTCACTCTTGCTTCTCTTGGCCATCATCTGCTGCTGCCACCAAGTACCTTCTTCCATAAAGGAACGTGATTTCCTCCCCTGTAGATGAAAGAAAAGTATTTAACTAATGTCGTGGTAAATGGCAGCTGCTGAGACCTTTTAATATAATAATATTATTAATAATAATATAATAGCATAAATGCACTATCCCTCACACAAAGTTATGGAATGCATAAAAATTTGTGCCAGAAGAAAACAAAAGTGGTGAATCAAGACTGGTGTATTTTGTTCCTGTTAGAGTTTTCAGGTTAAGGTGACTGCAATTATGTTTAGTTGAAAAATGCAGTTTATTCAGTGTCAAAATATTACACTTTTTAAAGAAAAAAAAAATATCTGTCTTAGAAAACAAACGCTCCTTCCCTGGATAGGGTCTAGTAAGATTATTTTAGTCTGGGTTGGTTCAGCCCAGGTAAAAGTGTTGTATCCTGTTGAACTGCCTCAGAAGATTTAGCTTGCTCTGTTTAGCAAATTGTTATTCGGCGTTCCCACTTTGTGCATCGGTCCATGAGACGGCGGTTTGAGGTGTTATCACCCCAGATCATCTAGAGGTCTCCAAAGGATGGCTTCCTTCTTTCACAAGACAAAAATGTATTTCCTTCTGAGCCTGCTCTGTGTTTCAAGGACAGAAATCATCTGACCCCAGTGCATTGTAACAGATGACAAAACAATCCAAGTTGTGAAAGGGAACACGGACACCACTCTCCTGAGATATAATGCCTGTGCGATGAGGTGTTATACTGAAAAAGTCCTACAGCTGTATTAAACTAAATCCAAACAAAACATGTGGGATAATATCAGTAATCAACAGTGAAGCAGTTCAACTGAACTTCAGTTAAAATATTTTATTCCAGATGACAATGTCAAGAAAAAATTCTAATTTTTGTATAAAAGTGCCCTTAATTCAAACTATTTGTCAGCATACATTGCAAAAAAATGCTGGCTTACAGGTTTTACCTTCAAGATGAATTCCAAATTTTGTTCACCTCTGAGTATAATCCATTATTTGCAAAGATAGGCCCCTTGACTGTCTACATTGTAGTTTATTTTTATATTAAGTATTGACATAAAGTGCCAGTAAAATACAGGTTTTGGATGAATCTATGAGTTCTTACCTATTTTTTTCTTAGCCTGTGAGTTCTCAAATTGGAAGCCATCTTTCAGAAAGTGTGTATGGAGGCTAGTTTCTCTTTAAGATTTCTGGATAGTAATAATTTTATAACTTACATTATCATGTATTCCATCACTTTTTCTCTTTCATGTGTCTCTCCACTCTTGTGGCTTTCAACTTCTTTTAGTTTTGAACTCCTAAGATTTTTTTCTGTGGAAGTGTAGACCTCTGTATACCGTATTCTAGCCTACTCACAAAAGCCTTTTATTTCTTCGTTACCCTCTGCAGACCCCTTAGAATTTTCCTATCGGCTGCCTGACTGAAAGGCCATAGATTTGCTGTCATACCCACATCCATTGGACTGTCCATTTCTCTTTCCCTACACATGCTTTTACTTATAGTACATATTCTTGACAAATGCAAAGTTCGTCTCTGGCCAAGGGATTCCAAAAGAAAAGCCTTTGTCACGATTACCCTTTTCAGCTTTTATTGACTTTGAGTCTTGAGAGTTTTCCTGCTAAAGACTACTGAGGCCTTGTGCTACTTAGAAAAAGAAAAAAAATGTAAAAATGTTCCTTTTTTTTTTTTTTTTAATCAAAAGAAAAAGCAAACTTTAAACAGTCAAACGTCAAAGTTTCCAAGGCAGTCTGAGCACCAGGAGACTAGACATTGTTCAGAACTGGTAGGTTCAGTTTTCAATTTTCCTTTACACTATTGTCTTCAGTCCAAATACTCTTCCAGTACCGCGATTGTTTTCTACATAGCTACAAGGTCTTTTATACTTTCATTAATATTAACAGGGATTCTTGAGCTCTTAAACCCTGTGTCTTACTGTGAGGGCTCTGCCTAGACACCTGTCTGAATCAAGACCACACTGAAGAAATACTGACCTCTCTTTTGTGTCCGTGTCAGGTATCTCACAGTAGAACTTCAAAGTGCTTGAGAGACCCCTAATGGTGCACATGGTGCTATATATTATAGAAATAGCCAGAAATCAGACAAAAGAGATTGAAAACATATAGTTAGGAATGGTACGTTTGTGTATTTGTTGTAAAAAGTTATATGAGCTATGACTGTGCCCTTGTGTCTCCTTTTCCTTGATGTTTTACTGTGCAAACAGCAAAAGATACAAAAGTCCACAAATAACCTGCCTTTTGTGCACGTGTTTTATGGAGAATTCTTTGAAATGATGCAGTATATGATGTGCAGGCTGTTTTTGTGGGGTTGTAAGGACTCCTGTTATCTCCTTTGGGTCTCTCCTCACAGAAGGGTACTACTATACTGGCTGACAAGGTAAGCGCTTGAAACAAACTCCATATACCTCTTCCACCTGTTTTACTATAGCAGAGGGGATACTCCCAGCTGCAATTCCAGGCTCTGCCTGAGCCCTCTGTATCTGTTGTTCGGTCTATTGATGTCTTGCACAGCATGAGCTTATCAGTGATCTCAATGTTTTTTCTTTCTGACTATAACAAAGTTATTAACTCTGAACTGGCTTCCCAAATAATGGCAAGAAGCCTCAAAGCAGTGGGTGCAAGTCGTTGTAGCCATTGGGAGACACCAAGCTGGCCCAATGAGGACTTTAGAAAGCTGTGCAGCTCCCCAGGTGCAGAGAGTAGCTCAAGGCACTTCTTTTTTGAAGTCTGTTCACCTTGTCCACACTTAGAGGGGCAATTTGAGACAAGATGGTGTTTGGCACTTTTTAATGAGCAGGAGGAATCATGGTTCAGGCATATATTATTATGGTGGCTGTGACTCCTTGACACAGCTTTTTGAATCAGGGATGTTGCATAGAGTAGTCATTGGACCCCACGGACAGTGGCTACGAGGCAAATTCAGATGAAGGAGAGTACAGACTCTGTCTGCATTGGCTCAGGAATCTTCAATTTTGCAAAATGGAAATATGAAAAATTGAATGGGAAGAAATCCAGTTTTGAAGCTCTCAGAAGGGAATTGCAAAAGAACTGATCTGTTTTTAAAAGCCTTAAATCCCCTGAAGCTTCTGATTAATTTATTGAAAAAGTGTTCATAAAAGATGTAACCAACCCCAAATCTGTTGCTTTGGTGAAGAATGTATTCAGGATGAAAAGCCCAGGGCTTTGCCCTGCCAGCATGGAGAGAGCATTTCAGCTGTCATCCGAGTAGGCACCTGTCACTCCCATCAGCGCAGGAACAGCCTGATTTCTGGCCTAATTTCTAGAACATCAGTGATATTGAATGGAGATCAGGGTGCTCAGAAACTATGCAAACCAGGACCCAAAAGTACAAACGCTGCTTCTTTTTCTTTTTCTCTGCCCCTATGAACACCTCAAGGAATATGAAGTCATCCCTACATCTATTTCTGTTCCCCAGGCTTTTCTTTCCACAGTGACGGGCTGATCCTCCCGTATTTGCATGATGGTCTGACCCACTTTGAGCAGAGTTACATGCTGATCAGTGAAAAACAGCACACTCTTTCCTGGCTTTTGGATTATTATACAAAAAGAAAGGAGACCCAGAGCAGCATGCTATGTTCACTGCTGCATGACAACACTTGGGAGTAGCCAAGTTGTAGTAAAGCAGACACATGGAGAAACAGGAGTCTGCCTTATGGTACAAAAAGCTTTCTCCAGGCATCCAGCTTAGTAGCATCCAACCCACCGTTGCGGCACGAGCTGTGGGACATGAGTTCTACGTATGAAAATGAAGTTTTCTTTTTAGTTATAATTGTGGTTTAGCTGGGTGTCAGTGCTGTGCAAGCCCAATGCTCTTAAGATATTAATTCCTTGAGTGGTCCAGCAAGTCCTCCTGGCTTCTCACCAGCAGGGATGAGACAACAAACTGATTTAACAGCTTCAGACATGGCTCTCCAGGACAATTCTAGACATTCCCTAGCTCAGGTCCTGCTGCATCTAGTCCACTTTGCATACTTAAGTGTTGATTAACATCCTAACTGGACTGTCCCAAATACTCCCCTAGATGTTTCTGCTTTAGAAGTGTTAAGATTTTACATAGATAAGACATTTATAAACATTCAATAGAAACTGTTCCTGCAGAAATTTTCACAGAAGACAGTCTTTAATATGTAGTCAAGATGGATTATGGATATTCTGGGCTGGTGGTGAGAGCCTTTTGGATGACCCTCTTCTCCCCTGTCATGCCACCATGATGCCAGGGGATCTGGATGTACTGGATGGATGTACTACTGGAAAGGTGTGGGCTCCTTCTCCTGTCAGTCAGTAAATTCATCCTGGATATCTAAATAACAGAGTTGGAGAAAAATGTTTTTTACTTTCCATATAAAACAGAAATGAAATATTCGTGAGAACCTTTAGGCATCTCATAGTAACTATAACTGAATACTAAGAACCTGAATACATGGATGATTTGGAAGTTTTGATTTTTTTACTCCTACATAAAAATCAAGATTTTCTTATTAGGGAAAGCAGGTGCACTTCACAAAATTGTTCATTCAATCAAACCCCTAGTTTCCTACTGAAAAAAGAATGTATTTTGGTGGGGATGTTTTTGCCATCCCTTCTAAGTATGCGTTTGAGAGTTTAAAGTTAGGTAAGCAAATGAAATAATAACAAAAAATGTGAAGTTTTACCCTTCGTATTCCCACCCTCTCAAATTCCAGTTCCATTTAATCAAAAATCATTCCACATTCCTTATCACCCTGGTGATGAAAGGAACAGCTTTATCAAGAAATCACACAATATGATTAGCAGTATTGCTGTGAACTACCGGACACAGTGTTTAGGTAACCCCTGCCACCAGTTACAGCTTTGTTCTCCCCTAAAAATCTCCTTCTAGCAACCTAGTCCAAGTGTGCTGCTTGCAATCTTGAGTCTTGCTGTCCTGCTCTGTTCTTCATGCATACTTAAAGTTCTATTTTGGGATCTAATATCTGTTTTTGCTATCAATTCTGTAAAGATTAAAGTAAAATTTAATTGATAAGACACATTTTATCCTATCCTAAATTTGATTTAACTGCAAAGTGAATAAGGCTCAGTAGAGATGTTTTTTCCCTGGACAGTGCATAATATAGTTTAAAAGCAATATTCATAAATTACTAGGCTCTTTTATGCTTCATGCAAATGATTTTGTGTTATGTTTATGTCACTGCTCTTGTGACTGTATTAATTGCAGGGAGTATGCAAAATCTTATGCTGAACCAATACATGAGATGGATCTGCAGTTCTCCAGATCCAGTGCAAAGGAATCCTTTTGATTGCTCTTACTTTAAAGCAAAAGTAGAGTTACTGCATATAATGTATGTGAAAAGGAGAAGATCAGCTCCATCTGGAAGGCCCAGTCCTTCAAGTATCTGCCTCACCTTGCCTTCCAAGGACTTTCTGCCTCGAAGGCTCCCATAAACAAATTTCCTGATATTTAGAGATCTTTGGAGAAAGAGATATTTAGTTGTTGCCTTTATGGGACCCAGTCATAAAAATAATAATAGAAGCACGGTCTTGTGACAATTGACAAACATTTGGGAAATCTTTTGAAAAGCTGTCTCTATTTGTGCCTTAACTAAACCAGCATTTTTTCCTCATAGCAGAAAACCCCAGCAAAGATGACAGTAAATAAAATTTAGTTTTATATTGTCCCAAAGGAATTTGACTTGCTGAAGGTATATTACTTTTGAGACAAACCTTTCTGTGTAACTTACAGCTTCTGTAAATGAAGAATATCATGAAGGGTTACCAGGATGAGACCAAATATTTCTATCAAGTCAAGCAAAATGGATGTATTAGGGCCAGTCCCACAGGCTCTGATACACAAAACCCTTAAACATGTGCATACATTTAAGTCTGAGTATATTTTTTCAATCATCCTTGGATATAGAGTAGGGTAATTGAAAAATTATTCACAAATAAAGGATGTGCTTTGCTAAATTAAAGTTGGAAATGTGTAAGCAAACTACTAGATTTCGGGGTTTTTTTGATTGTGCTACTCATGTTCAGTATCTCCAAACACATTGGTTTAGGCTGCTGCATATCTGCCACATACTTTGGATAATAAGGATGGTAAGAATGGTTAAGACAGGTCCCCCTTTTGTATTTACATCTGTCCTGCACTTTGCAACTGTCCACAACTTCTCAATCAGTGCTATTTGTGAGAAATGGACCCATGGAAGCCGTGGTACCACCTTGAGTGAACACAAATGCTTGGAGCCAGGCAGTAAAGCTGGGAAGTGAGGCACAAATAACCTCCTTGTTCCTTTTTCTTTCTGATAAGTACAATGTCAGCCTTTCTCAGGTCTAAATTATGCTGTTAATTTTGCACCTAAATTTGGCAGGTCTTCAAAGTGCCAAGAGCCAAGTAGATTGAAGTGGCACTTCCTCTTCTGGCTGTTTTTGAACTGAAGTGATGGTGGTTACCATGCTTCATGCTGGAGTCAGGGCTACCAGCATATGTGAGTCTGATCTGAGCACACTCACCAGATGAGATCTCTCAGGGTTCTTTTACTCAAAAAGGCACCAAGCTTTTGAATCCCAAAGGGCCCTAAGCAAGAGATATGCTTGAACCTGAGCTGCCAAGACATGCAGCATCACAGCTTTAAGTATTTGACTGTAGACAGGCAAAGCAGGACTGGAGGGTTGCTCAGCTGAAATAATATGTCAACAGCCTGACTATTTCTTTGGCTCTTATTCCATGTCCCCAGAAATGAGGAGCTCTCAATGTGTTTGCAAGAAGGTGGGATTTAGACCTCTGCCTGGCCTCCTCTGGCAATGCCTCATGGCCAGCCTGTGGTTGCCAAACATCAGTGTCACCAGCTTCTTGTCACTGATATACAGATAATGTCTTGCATGTTCAGGATGTCACAGCTATGCACAACCTTTTTGTTTTATACTTAAACAAATCAGAATGAAGTACTTCTCCAGGAAAGTTCACTTAAAAGAATCACTAAGATTAGAAATGAAAATGACTAAGCAATGTTTTTTATAGTCATTAATTCATATGAATGGCATCAATAAATAACATGGCAAAAATAAATATGGTAACAATAAATTGATTTTTGGTGTAGTTTCTTCAAAGAGTAAGCACTTGTTTGATTTCAACACTACTGCTGAGACATAGGAAATATTTATAGCCTCATTTATAATGTGCAATATATAGAACAGAGATGATGTGTTCTTTACCAAGGTCAAGGAGTCAGTAGGGAAGGAAGAAGGTGCCTATAGGACCAAATAACCTGACACCCATATGTGAGCACTTGTGACTTCCCTATGATTTGGGCTGTACCTCTGTTAAGTGATTTAAGAATGAGATTTTCAAGCCTCTTTGAGATTTTGGTTGTAATTAGAGCTATACTCCCCAGTTCCTTTTGTCCACTTAAGAAACCTAAGGCATTTTATTTTTATTGGCATTGCAGCATCTGCAGTTATAGACTAGGGGCAAATAGATAAAAAAAACACATCCCAAACAACCAAAACAAACACAAAAAACCAAACACACAAAAAATACAATTTCTGCATCCAGCAGCAGCACAGCACTAATCCCGGCAGCGTGCATTTGTCCTGGCTAGCTTCAAATAGCCAAAACAGTGAAGGCTTCCACACCTTTTAAGACTATTTCACAACCTTTGCTGATTTCTAATGAGACTGAATTAGCACCTTCTTTGTTTTCTAGGGGCTGCGTCTTTAGCATCAGGGTTGTTGGGGAGAAGGTGAGAATGGAATCCCATAGGTGTGTGGAGAGAGAGGAGCAGCCGCTGGAGCTGCGCAGGCCTGGCTGGAGTTCACAGAGCTTAGGCCAATTTTTGCGCCCACAGAGCAGTTCATTTCTTGGCAGCTGAATCAGAATAAAGCTCCAAGGCTACAGTGGCCCGCAGCCTGCTGTGACTCGGTGACCACAGAACCTAATTTGTGCTGGATAAAGCCCTAAAGAGATTAACTGACTCATAACATATGCTACTTTACCTTCTACAAATGAACCTCAGATACAATGCCATGTTTCTGATCCCTCTCTAAATTTTGCAAATACTCCATCATTTAGTCACAGATATGGGGGAACCTGAAGAAGAAAAAACCCCACCTCCTCTAGTTTATCATTCATACATTTTTTGCAAGCACTGCAAAAGGCTATATGCTTTTTCTGCCAGGAATGTGACATTTCACATTAAGGCATCTATAAAAAATGCAGACATTCATTTTAAGGAATCTCTGAGAAACAACAGTGCAGGTGCATTACCTGCGGCACAGCCACGTTGGAGAGGGAGGTACATCCAGTGTTGAGTTTAACAAGGGACGGGCCATTATAAGGCTATAAAAATCACTGAATCTCTTCATTCTCCCTAGGACAGAAAGAACTCATTGGAGGTGGTCAGCAGCTTACAAGAGGGACCATCAGGAGAAGGAGTGTCAGCATCAGGGTCAGGGTGTTTCTAAAACAGCCTGAGGAGTGCCTGAGCTGTCAAGCAGATACACTGTGTGGTTCAGTGGTTCCTGATTCCATACTGTGGAGCTGACCAGGACGAATTATTTTTCCCTGGTAGCCCACACACAACAGTATTACACTGGGGAGGAGGTGCTGGTATTCACCCAGATCTCATTTCAACACGGAATTTGAATATGGGTCCAGCGAAATGCAGTATATATGGCATACAAGACAGTGAGGCTCAATTAATTTCCATGTCGTGAAACCCTACCTTCCCAAAGGATTCACAGAAAGGCAGCCAGGATAGTCATAGGTACAGGTCATCTTCCATAAAAGCAATGACCTGACATCATTTGTCTTACATTTCATAAATCCTTTTGAAAACCCAAATCTGTTCTAAACTGTTGGCATGAAAGGCATTTATTATCAGTGATTTCAAATACAGCTAACTTGATTAAATTCAAGGCATTACATCCTATCAAAATTAAAACGAATATCAGCACAAACAGCCATTATAAATGAGCTAATAAATACTGAATCAGATGAATGATACTGCTGATTAACAGCTTTACATTTTTAGCCTACTTTACTGTCATAACTTAAAGCCAAATATATCTACAGGCTTCAGGAGCAGCATCCAGATGAGGCTTAAATAGGAACGATTCTGCATTAAATGACATATTAGAAAGGAATTTGGCTCCTCTAAGGTAATACAGACCTCATATACTAAAATCTCTATATGTCTACACAGAATTGGAAATTGGTGAAGGGTCTAGGGATCAAGTCTTATGAGCAGTGGCTGAAGGACCTGGGGTTGTTTAGTGTGGAGAAAAGAAGTCCTAGTGTCCTTATTTCCTTAAGATTTTCCAATCAGGAAAATGAGGGCATCCAAGTGAGACCTGCAAACCTAAGTCCTCTAGTGTCTTTTGAAAAGCATAGTCTTACTCTGCTGTTCTCAGCAGATACATGTCAAGAAATTGAATTACTGCAGTTTACCTTCTGGGCATATGCTCCAAAGACTGAGCAAAGCGTGTCAGCTGCCATGATGCAATTGCACTCCCTTTGCTGTTTTGATCATGGTCAGTGGCTGTGGGTGAGCTGATGAGCAGGAACTTGTGCTGCAGTAGATCAATTGCCAGCCATCGTGTGAAGACAGTCTAAAGTGAAGTTCTCGGTATTGATGGATTCACGGGGCCAAATTTGACACTGAACCCTACCAGAGTGCCTTCAGGCTGATCCAACCCCACAATTAACGTTCTCTCATAGATCAAACCTGTTTTTCAGCTCAAAGAGGCAACCAGCCTGCACAGGCTGCACATTTTTGTGTTTACAAAACTGTTTGATTTTTGTGTCTGGAGTCTTCTTATATATTCATTGGTGATCAAGTCCTTCTGATAGCTGATTAATTGGGGCTCTTCCTCTCCCATTTCTTTCCAGACTTCTCCTAACAATGAAACTATGTCTTAGAGCCACCAGAAAAACAAAGCTCAGAAGGTGTCAAGCTGGTAAGATGTGAAAAACAGAGCTATTTCTGCAAGTGAAACAATCTCAGAAGTGAAAAAAGCTCAGAAGTTTTACCACCTGAGCATAGACCCTGTGCTGCCCAGCCTGTTAAATGCATGTATTCAATCTAGGCCCAGGTGAAAAAGTCCATTCGTAAAAGACCATAAAACTGGTATAGACCCATTGGGTTCAGTGGAGCTATGTAGCCAAGGATGCTTATTTAGCACATGGGGACTGGTATGATATTAATCTAGGAGGATTTGAGTGTTATAACCTCTCTAGTAAAAACCTGGGGGAGAGAAAAAAGGGAAAAAAAAGGAAAAGAAAGGAAAAAAAAAATGAGAGAAATGCAGAAAGGGAGAGAGATTGTAAATATCATTGGCAGCAAGCAGACTAGAAGCAGCTGTCTCTGGCAGACGTGTTTCATTCAGATCAAACAGAGAGCTGTGGATGTTTGGAAATAACCCACATTTACTATATATTTAACTACAAGCTTTCCGTTTGTTTGGAGGCAATCAGGGATTTATGCTCAAACAAGAACTTTTCTCACCCAGGTTTTGTTCAGAAAGCACCATTTTCCTGTGGCACTGGTGAGTGAGTGCCAGGATGCCACATGGAGCACAGGGATTCCACGGCGGGAGGAGGGCTCCTGATTTCACAGCTTTTGGTCACACAGTCCTGGAGGTAAACGGAGCTGTTTTCAGGATGTGCCTTCCTCCAGGAACATAAACGCTTTCATTAGCAGGGGGCAAGAGGTGACGATGACCTTGTGCTTTGGGTGTGATAGTTGTTAAACCACAGCGTCTGACAGCCAGGACCACTGTTGACTCCTCAGGGCTCCTGTGAGCAGTGTTTCCCACAAAGGACCCTGCCATCTGCCATATACTCACAGGGACAGCAATCAGTCCAGGGACTCGGAGCCCATCCTATGTCATCTGCAGATATTCTCTGTCCTCCTTAATAGGTGCGCTGAAAGGCTGTAATTTTTGCCTTTCCAACTCTGTCACATTTCCTCCCTATTCAATTTCTTTTCTTTTCAGTTCTTCCCTACATAAATGTGGTTTTTGTTGTTGGTTTTTTTTTTTTTTTTTAAGTGCACATGCACTCTAGCATTTCAATGCTAGTGTTTAAAGCCTTAAATAATACAGTAGTGCTGCTGCCTACTTGCAGGACTGTCTATGGACGCTTGTTGCATCACAGCTGTTAGGATCAATTGCAAGGAGAAAACAAGACGATAGAATGCAATTACCTGTGTTGGAGCCTTGCCCAGGCTGCCAGCACCTGCATTCTCTTAAAAAAAGTAGAAAAAAGAGAATGTCTTTGGAAAGTCTAAGTGGCAAACGGCCTTGGTGTGGACAGTGCTATTCTGCTAGCGCTCTTGAGGTAGGTTTTGAACCTGCCCTAGGACTTCACCTAGCAAGCCATAAGGCTGGTTACAAGATGTGCTTCCTTGTCCCAAGTCTTGCTGGAAGGAGCTGTGTGCACCTTGCAGAACTTCTCTGCACCACGGAGATAGTTGTCTATGGGATCTCAATTGAGACCAGGAGAAAACCACAAGTCCCTGTGGTGGTAAGAGGGGAAAAAGGGCCTGATGATTCGGAAAAACAGAATGCTATTAGAGATTGTTTGCACAAATCTCTGTATTGGGGACAGAGTTTTCAATATGGCCCGTAGCAATAGGACAAGGGGTAATAATTTTAAGCTTAAAGAGGGTAGATTTAGACTAGATACAAGTAAGAAATTTTTTAGGATGAGATTGGTGAAACGCTGGCCTTTGTTGTCCAGAGAAGTGGTAGATGACCCCATCCCTGGAAACATTCAAGGTCAGGTTGGATGGGGCTCTGAGCAACCAGATCTAGTTGAAGATGTCCCTGCTCCTTGCAGGGGAGTTGGATTAGATGACCCTTAAAGGTCCCTTCCAACTATTCCATGATTCTATGATTCTAAAGTAGTGGAAGATGTTTCCTTTCCAAAACACATTACTGATCTGTATTCAGGTATAGCTCTACCAAAAAGCACAGGGGAAGGTAAACATCTTTTATGCTGATTTTGCTTTATGAGGAAAACTCAGCATGAAATTATGCCCTGAGATATCATAATGTGGAACTGCTCTGTCAATCTTCTGAAGATCACTTCAAGATAATTTGAGACAGGTTTTCAAAAAGGACTGAAAACTTTCCCTCAGCAAAAATCACTCTTGTTTTTAAATTTTGCAACAGAAAGACTGTTTCCCTGAATGATTACACACACCAGAAAACTGTGTTCCTATTAAAAAAGATCACAACTTTGTTTTCTTATTCAAAGAAATACACATATATGGGCCTGCTATTTATGTGTGTAGGCACCATGATAAATCCCCATGATAAATCCCCAGATGAAAGTAACAGTTCAGAATTTGCTAAAACACTGTGGTATTATGGAACACTTTCAAAAGTGTGGATTTGTTTTCCACCTTTTCTCCAATAATAAATATTGGACTCAGCAGTAAGGGATTATAATGGAGCCACAGTAGTACTGTAAAGTGTAGGATTTACGAGCCAGATCTGTAGAACATAAATTTTCCAACAAGGGCTGTAATTATATAAAATGCTACATGATTCCAACAATGTGAAGAAATCTATTTTTAGGGCAAAAATTTTCCAGTTATCAGGGTTTCAGTCTTTGGCTGGGAATTAAATACCCTGCAGGACTGAGGTGCTCAACAGCTTGTTGGAACTGGCATGTGTCTTTCTCTTGCTAAGTAGACACAAATCCCTCTCAAACCCTGGGAAGGGCCCCCATTATCTGAATTGGTCAGTTCTGGAGCGTATCTGATATCAGAGAAGGGACTTGAGTGAAGTATTTTGATATCCTAATGGTTCCAAAGTCTTATCAAGTCTACCACAAGTCTTCACAACACCTAAATAGCTGCGGGTTTTCTCCTTTGAGCATATATACCTACAGTTTGCAGGCAAAAATAAAATAATAACTCCAAAATACTGAGTCTTTAAAAATAACCCATTTTTTTATACTAATTTCATAGTTTTCTGAAGCCTAGTTCATGAGATTTGGAAGTGACTGCTCTATGGTTTGAAACAGTCTTCATACATCTCCCACCAGTTCTTTAAACTAGACAAACCTCTAGTGAAATCCCAGCACTGAATTTTCAAAGGATATTAAAATCTGCCTGTGTGTTCTTTTTTATAAATTTAATCTACCATTTGCCATTTGCACATTTGTGATACTAAAAATGACTGTGTGGTGCTTTCCCCTAGAAGCTGCGCATTTTTTCCTCCATAGATACCATTTCCAAAGCTCATATTTGTCACTCTGGCAAAGCACATGAATGAGCTATTTAGCCATATAATAAAGTAACAATGAATGAAGCAAGAGGACCAATTGAATTGGTGCTATTATTTCAACAAAATCCTTTCAGCAATTGCCTCTCTCTTCATAGAGACCTTCACTGCCTTATTTCACTAAATGACACCATGAATGTAATTACTTTGATTCAGAGTGTTGAAATCACACAGGTAACAAATTACACTGCCCCCTGATGAGTAATAATTCAATTATTCAGTGGCCTAATAACAGTTTGAAATAGCGTATTCTCATTTCACAAACATTGTATTTACTGCTGGAAATAAACCATTTCTGCAAAGTGAAATATTAGATCTATATATCTTAGCCCATGTAAGCTCCCAAATGGATCACCACATAACTGCATATGTTTGGTGTTTTTAATATTAAAGGGATTGCAGAGATGCTGAGCCTCTTGGGTTACTCCATCTCGGTAGACATGTACATATGTTTTGCCTATTTACTACCTGGTGAATCAAGACTTTATTATAAATATCAAGGAGCAATTGTGCACAGAGTGAGGTTTGATCTCAGTGGCACCAGCGCTATTGGAATTCATCCTGAACTGGAAGCAGAATCTAGATGTGTTTCCAAAGGGACATTCCTCAGACATGACTCTTCTCTTCTGTGCTCCAGCATAAATGAAGCATATAACACTGCTACAGCCAAGACAGTATAAAACAGAGGTGAAGAGGGGAAGAAACAACCCTGCTTGCTGAAAGGTCATTTCAAAGTTAAACTTTTGGGGTAAAATGCATAAAGCCCAGAGAGATATTAAAATGCCTTAAGTGCCAAACCCCCAATTAAGCAACCTCCAAATTATATTTCGATATGTAGAAATTTGGGAAAATCCCACAGACGGATGCCTATCTTCACCTTTAAGGACCTAAATATTTTAAAAAATTTAGGTGTCTTAATCTACTGTGGTGTGATTTGTACGAGCTGTGTTCATCTCAGAAGTGCAGCTTCCTCCAGGCTGACTGCAGGAGGCATCAGTGAGGAACCGCCCGACCATCATTGCTGGGTTTGGTCCTAAATAAAAGCAGCAGCAGCTGCTGTAACCCCTTTTTTATCTAATTATACTTGGCAGCTTGGGGTTTTTCTTCAGGACGTGGCAGATATAGATTACATTTCTGGATTTGCCTAAAGATGTCCAAACTTCTGCTTCCTTGGGGACTGCCTTGACACTCTTCTTATCAGCAATTTGATTGAACAGCTTTAAGTCTTTCCCGTGGAAGCTGTGCCATTACACATGACGTACTTAAAGATGTGTTAATCTCATAAGAGCAAGATGTGCTCCACATGTTCTCAGCTGAGAGGCAGCGTGCACCGTGGAGAGCAGAGGGGGCAGAGGGCTGTCTGCCCCACACTTCTATTAAAGTATCATTACAACAAGGAGGTGATTTTCCTCTCAGGTAAGGACTCAGTCCCTAGACAGTGGAATCATTCTGTCTCTGTCAAAGAATTTCCTCAAGCAGAACTGAAGTCTGGTATTGTAGTATATTTTCCCCAGCTTCATTTAAAAGCAATGGTCATTTAAATGGTTTTGTAAAAGTCAGTGTCACAAGGTGGATGTAAAAATATCACTTTACAACTCACAATAACTGAATTCCACTAAGGAAATGTAGCAAAACTTTGCAATAAATGGCCACAATGTTACAATAAAATGAGGGATGAATCCCTCAAGGGAAAATGAGAAAAATGAAAACAGATGAAGAAAATTAAGCTTATTATCTATCAAGTCTCAGTGCTGCTTACCGGTATTCAGACACACATCTCTGTAAGTCTAAAAAAATCTGTAAAATTGTGAGCATGCATAAGCACTGTGGATTACTGTGCACATGTAGAAATGCAAACCCACATGCAAGGAAGGGTAATCATAACTTGGACTTATTTTTACAGGAATGACTGAGTTTTGTCCTCTCTAAGCAGAGGAGTGCTACTTAAACCTCTCTGTGCTAGACAGAGATCTCAGCATGGTAGATCATAGCAAAAATTTAGTTCCTAATCCTACAAAGACATACAAAACGCTTAGCTTTAAGGATATGAAGTGCTAGAGAAGTGCTGCTCATTTTGGACTGAGTTTTCCATTCTTTTCCATGCTGCAAATTGCAATGAGATGGTCTCATGAAGCTTTCATTATTCAGTTTCTCACTTTAAAGTATGAAAACAAACAGCGTTGATATTTCCCCACTGTGTATCATCTATGAGAGTTATTTCAGCTCTCGAAAGCATAAAATGGCTCCTAGGGATAAAGATTTCTTTTGATCAGAAGGCAGAAAAGTCAAGATTAGCTTGTCTGCTGTTGTCCATCCCATCCAGATTGGAATTTAAGGATCTAGGTGTCCAATCCTGTCCAAACCCAATCCTGGGTTTGAAGTAGAATTCAGTCCCAAAAACCTCCTGCTATGTTGCCACCCAGTTCTGAAGGTCAGTAATCCCAGCATCTGTCTCAATATTTTAACTTTGATGTACCCAGACAGTTACAGAGCAGCTTGGCCTCTCTGCCATGCTTAAGCTTGACTGTGATCCCGAGAGCAGCTGCTCCTGTGTCCGCCTCCCTTGAGGGATTTTCTCAGGAACAGAACAAGTCTGACACACTTCTGTAAAACCAGTCTCCATTCAAAGAAGAATGATGTTTGCTGCTGTCCTCTAAAACTCAGTTGAAAAGGTTTTTGATTCCTCTTAAACAATAGTATTTGGAAGCAGAAGACCCTTATCCTTTTGACAGACATCAGCTTCCCACTGGCCATCACTCAGGGAAATTCTTTACCTGTCCAAGTGCATGTAGGAGTTGGGGGGAAATTGGGAGGAGGAATTAAATCCCTCTTCTCAGTGTTTTTCAGAGAAAAAAATCAAGATTCATTGTCTTGGTGAAGCAAATGAGCATGAACATGGCTGTGTAGTTTATTGAGTAGGGTGGTTGTTCAGGGTAGTAGAGATCAGGGATCTCTCCTTAGATCTCCTATGATTATTCTAATGCTTTCTCAAATGATTTTCTAATATTAAATTCCTCTCCAGAGCCAAGCACATAAAATTCAGATTTCAGAACAGTCATTGACTAAGTTTTGTTTTGGAGCTACTGCTAAATACAATGTGTTTGCCTTGTTATGGATAGATGGAGACATTTATGTACAATAATACACTTGAAAACACACAGTTTTGTGGGAAGGAATTGCCACACTGAATACTTTGGTTTATGCTAGGTGAGAATGCCTGCTGCAAATTCTGCAAGGCTTGCCAGGATGCATTTGGTGGTCATCCTTATCAGCTTTTCTTCCTGGTCAAATAAAATCACCCTCTAACTAGTATGGTGTCGATGACTTAAATTCCAGTTCTAGTGAGAGTTGTTGAAACTGAGGGAAATGGATTAAGGACTGAGAACTAGGTATTTACAAAGAGACATCACCTGGCAGCACACTGTGCATTTTAAATGTTTCTTTTTACTATGAAAAGTGGGCATTCAATAGTGTGGCCCAGACAGGTTTCTGTTTTAAAGGAAATCAGTTGAGGGTTTCTCATCCATATTCCTAGCAAAAAATAAATTGCCAATAAACAAGAGTGCTATATAACAAAATAAAAATAAATTCTGCTGGACCTTTTCAAAACAGAAATCTCAGCTTTTCTCTCCCATTATGCAGGTTTAGTATGTTTCAGATCAATATTTTATATGTGGTATAATAGCCCTCCTTTTTCTTTAAACAGGGTTTATTTGAGAAGGAGAGACAGAAAGATTTTATTGCTATCTAACTACTATTGATTCCATAACTACTGAATTTACAGCAAAAGAGACTCCAGTGAAGGAATGCATTTTTATTTCATGTGACATATTCCCTAAGGAGAACACAGTAAAAAGAGGGCAAAGAAGGATTTGGGAGGATCACAAAACTTGAAGACATCACAGGGAGCGAATTCAGGAAGTCTGGCATGGCCACTCCAGATGAAGGATCAGCCCTATCTATGTCTTTCTTGACAGATGATTCCCTGAGCTGCTCTTGAAAATCTCCAATGACAGAGAGACTCAAATCTCCCTCGATGATCTGTCCTCATGCTTAAATAGCCTTATAGTCAGAAAGCTTTCACTGACATCTGGCTTAAATTTCTGTGGCTTTAATTCTACAGCTGTCTTTTCCTTTTGACTTATTTCCCACAGGGTTATGAATTCTCCAAGTTTGCTATTTTCTTAAGGTCTATTGTCTTTATTTTCCTTCTTTCTTTTCCTTAGACAAGAATGCCACTGTTCAACAGTCTCCCGCTATTTTCACATTGTCAATTCCCTGTTGTTGCAATAAACTGTAGAAGGCAATTCCCTCACCTTCCTTTCTCCAGTATAGACTGGAGAAAACTAGAAAACAGCAACTAGATAGTCTGTGTTCTGCTGTATTAGCTGATATCTCCATTACTCCCACCTTCTGATGATTCTTCTGGTGGCTCAGACTAAACCTTTCTTCCCAATCTTTTCATCTTGGTAGTCTAAGGTAGATTGAAACAGAAACTGTGGGATTCATTCATATCATTAAACTTCTCTTATAATCATTATTCAGCCACTTTTAGTCAGTCTAGTCCTTCATCTGCTGAATCTGGAACAAGCATATATACCTTTATTTTTTCTTGGTCTGTTCCTCGAGCTGTAATTTTCCATATTAATATTCTGGCTGTGCAAGTTATGTCACTATGTGTTGCAGTTAAGTAGTAGGTTTTATTATGCATTACGCTTTTATTCCATGTTATTTATTCCCAATATATCTTGCATTGGAATATCGACATGAAAATACAGATATCAAAGACATAATTTTGAGCCATTCTGCTGTTCACAATGGACTTGGACATAAACTCTGTTCTCTGATCAAATGTGTATGGGTGTCTCCTTGTACCATGGACTCAGGAGGATAATGAAAGGTAGGTATATGCATATCACCTGTTTCAGCGCCTGTTTTTCATTTGAAATTATGGATATTAAGCTCTAAGCCAATTTCCCGTAAAGCTGCAAGGGATCTAAGCTCATATCAATGATTCTTAAGCATCTAAGTTAGGAGGTCTGCTGATACAGCAGATATATTGGCTACACTGAATACAAGAAATAGAGTTACTTCTTAGAATGAGTGAGGTTAGATAGACAGGATTCTCCCCTGAAGTGCATACAAGTCTTTGAAAATATATACTAGGAAACTACAGGCCCTTTGGATTTCAGGGAGATTTGGGCAAGTAAGTTACCTTGAATATCCTATTCTTAGGATATAAACAAAGATGATTAGGGGAACATCTCTTTTATGAGGAAAGGCTGAGGGGCTTGGATCTTTTTAGTCTGGAGAAGAGAAGACTGAAGGGGAATCTGGTCAATGCCTATGAATATTTAAAAGGAGGGTGTCAAGAGGATGGGGCGAGTCTTTTTTCAGTGTTGCCCAGGGACAGGATAAGAGGTAACGGGCACAAACTTAAACATAAGAAGTTCCATCTAAACATCGAGGAGGAACTTATTTTCTTTGAGGGTGACAGAGCACTGGAACAGGCTGCCCAGAGACGAGGTCGAGTCTCTGTCTCTGGCCACGTTTAAAACCTGCCTGGAGATGTTCCTGTGCAACCTGCTCTAGGTGGACCTGCTTAGGCTGGGGGGTTGGACTAGATGATCTCCAGAGGTCCCTTCCAACCCCATATCATTCTGTGATTCTTTGAAATAGTACCATTACTAATTTTCAGTACAAGAAACTTTATAAAAAGCTGACAGCATGGTCATGATATGTGCAAGATCCAGAATCACCTTCTTTCCCTCAGCACTCAGTATAACAAAAAGTTTTTCTTGCTTGAAGATCAACTTTTTAATCTTAAAACTTTGTAGAATATTATTTACTTTCATTTTAAAATGCTCAGTTTTGGGCAAGGAGGAGATATCATCAGCCGAGACTGTCCCCCACAGAATGTTGGACTCCCTACAGTACTTCTGTGGCCAACAATACAACCATTAACAAAGAGAAGGGGAAACTTATGCAAAGACAGTTGCCTTTCTTATGCAAGGGAGATATTTTGGTGTGCCATCGTTGTGCATTATTATACAATTTCAGAGTCTTATACAAAGCTTGCTAAAATGGAGTCCTGTGGACCACAGGTTGCTTTGGATCAAAGTAAAACCAAAGTTCCATCTTCTTAAATTATATCAGTCACTCTCTTAGATGCAAACATTATGTGACAAACTAATATAACAGTTAGTACCGGCTTGAAAATTAAAATTCTGTCCCAGAGTAAATTGTGTGACTTTGCAATTTCATTTCTTCTCAAATTAAGAGGTGGGTTTTTTTACAGATCACATTCTAAAATATTTCATTTATATTCATCTACATTGTTCTAACTTTCATAATATGTTCTATAATAAATCTTCAATGTCAGATTGATACGACAAAGATAAACTCAAAACATTTTAATTATATCAAAGTGTGAAAATTAAGAAAATTACTATACGATTGCCGAATGTTTTTATTGCATGGAATCAGCATTTTCAGATGGGAAATTGTGCCTTTGCAAGATGTTTTTGATCATATTTTATTATTTTGACATGTTATTATGGGGAAGCTTATTTTCTTATACTGTTATAAAAACATTTCTGTAATTGGAATGCTAACTAATTATGAAGCTTGGTATACACACCAGTATTCTAAAACTTCTATTCTCGTTCTGAAGATATATAGCTTGTCTATTCCTTAAGCAACATTCACAGAGAACAAGAATCTGTAAATAAAAATATAATTTTATGTTTATTTTCTTTTTTTTTTTTTGTGGGAGCTTTTAAAGATCAGTATTGGTCCTAAAATTTAGGGTTCTTCCAGTGGGAAGCCAACCACAAAGGACAAAATCTATCCATGGTCTTATTAATACATTTTATATTGCATTTTATCAGTTGATCTGAGCATTCGGCTGTCACTTCTTCAATTTTAGAAACAGGGAAACTCTTTCTAAATAGTAATTGAAGATGGTTACTTGACTTGAGGCCTTCAATCCACCTGCATTCCGAAGGACATTGGTGTGTGTTTAACAATGTATTTTTCTTTTTTTTCACCCACATATATATATAAAAAAGAGAAATGTTCTTTCCTTCTGTGCGGTGAAGGTGGAAGTAAGCCAAGAGGCATAACGCCACTGAGCTTAATAGAGTTGTAGGTCCTAATGCTGACAAGTACTACTGCTATCATGCACTCTGACGTAACCACACAATTAAATTTTGCACTGTCACAGGAGGATATTTGTATCTTCCTGCTGTATCTACTGAAAAGCCATCCAATCATACTGAAAAACCACCTGAAGATGGAGATTTTCACCTTTTGGTGTTCTATTGCAAGTATATTTGGATCAAGAGAGATTTAGGCCAAAGACCAGGCAGACACAGCGTGTCATTTCTCAAAGTGCATAATGTCACTATAACATAATTTGTACAGAGGGCACAAGTGTGAATTGATGTTTTTTAGGACCGTATTTCAAACCTGAGAGTAAGTATGATATTTAGTGGTATCAGAACTGAAATGTCAGATGCCTCCATTACTAGCACCTCGGGGAAGATAAAGAAAAACTTACTCTAGCGTGTAGTCCAAAAAGAACCTGCTACTGCTCTGAACCTGATGTGCTTTCACCTGAGAAGGACAATCATCCCCTCCAAAGTGTACCTGTGTAGCTCTGTAATACGCCATCGCTAGTCACATCCACTGGGTCTCCACAGAGTTGGCAAGTTCTCGGGAGGGAGGCTTGTCTGGCTTCCTCTGCATGAACTCTGTTCGACCTGCCTGTAGCTTTGTTTTACTTCATTTAGCTCTGACATCAATTTCTCTTATTGACCAAGTGTCAATGGCTAAATTGAGTAACTTTATTTTCCTATGGTACCACTGTAGTTTTACACAGATAACAGTAATGAAACGCTCTATGACTCTAGCACAACAATGTTTTGTAGATAAATACATCTAAAGGCATTGAGAAGTGGAGACAGTGTATGTGGTGTAGAAGAGTATGGGCACAGGGCGATGAGAGCTGAGACACGGGCCGGCACTATTAACAACTCAGTAATGGTTAGTTAAAGAAAGAAAGACCTACAGCTGGACAAAGCAGACTTCAAGGGTAACGAAAAGTACATAGAAATAGTATCTTATATACATAAAAGGCACCAAATACAGTCAATTCAGATGTAACATGCCGCTGGAAACCAAGGAAGAAAAAGCATTGTATCAAAGCATGTTAGCAAAGAGATAAAACTGAATCCAAGTGGATCCTAGAGGGAGGAAGAAGAAACCATCAACATCATATTTCTCCTGGCCAAGGACTCCAGAGTCCGATGACTTGCTGTCTACACCCTCTAGCAATCTGAGGCTACTGATTTTAAGATTGGAGGATCAGCGGAAGGGGGAGCATAACCTCAGGAAAGAAGGGATAAACATTAAGTGTCAATGTTACAATTTAAATAGTAATATTGCTATTATTGAGATTCCTAGCTGTATTATTATGTGTTCTTTCTTTTGCTGTGTTAATTATATCTAGACTAGTAATGATTCTTGAATTAGGCTATTAAGATTTCATTTATACTAAGAATAAGAATTTTAGCTTTATATATAAGGTGTGTTTCTCTTTGCCCATATACAAGATTTTGAGCATAACAGAAGGAAACATCTCTGGGGTCAGCATGTGTATTAGATTATTATTTGTGCCATAGATATCCAGGCTGTTTGCTTCCGATAGTATATAAATCTCAGTTTACTGACACCCTGCAGCTCTGTCTTGGTTTTTAGCTGTGATTTATCCCACTAATATACCAGTAGAAATATTCCTTTATTTTAGCTTATTTTTATAGACATTTTTATAACCAATCCCTTTAATAATTCAGACCAATTGTTTATCTTCTTTCTCGGATGTTGCCAAAATAAGAAAAAACATTTTTACTGTAAGCATGATTGAAGTCAGGAACAGGCTGCCTGCAGATGTCGTCGAGTCCCCGTCCTTGAAGATTTTAAAACCCAGCTGGACATGGCCCTGTGCAACCTGCTCTACTTCACCTTACTCCAGAAAGGGGATGTTGGACTAGATGATCTCCAGAGGTGTCTTCTTGCCTCAGCTCTTCTGTGATTCTCTGATTTTGACTGGTGCTTCAAGAAATGCCACAGTAACCTGTCGTGGTTCTGCTTCCTTGCTGGATGTTTTTAGGCAGTGTAAACTTGAACCTGGGTTGAGACATGCCAAATGATTTTATTTTATTTCTCTGGGAGACAAATTTTGCAAAGAACAAGGCCCCTTCTAACAGCTTCTGGCTTCAGTCACAGTACAGATTACTCAGCACCTTGATGGTACCCTGCAAGATCAAATTAACTGGGAGATGAGTCCATTCTTATTCCATTTGGTGTGTTACCCTAGTCATGAAAGAAATCTTCGTTCCTTTATATAGATCTGTTAAGCCTGATGCCATGAATCTTGTAGATCAGAGCTTGTTAGAGTGGCACTGAGAACATATTATTTAGGGAAGCTGGAATTTTTTTCAACAGGAATCATTAGGAACAGGTTAGATGGATGTAAATGGTTCTGGTGGAACTTGGGTCTAGACTAGGTAACCTCTTTAGAACCTTTCCTGCCTTTTCTGTAATTTTTCCACACCGGGAAGCTGTATAGTACCTGGGGACCGAATATGTCACTCCTGTTCATGTGGAATTTATTTTCCTGCAGGAAAATATATGGATTGCCAACTGTTAGAAGGAAAGCAGTGAAAGCACATAGTTTGCCTGTGGAATACTCTTTGGCAGGAGCTCAGTGAAACAAATCTTAGAGCTGGCTGTTGGGAGGAGGGGAGTGAAATTATGGTTGGTTGCAATATTTGTGTCCGTGCTCAATACCATGGGGCAGACACATAAAAAGGTGTAGTATCAAAACCCAACTTGCCTGAGTCTTAAAAACTTACTAAAGGAGGCTACACAAGTTAAGAGTGATGACTTATGGAGACTTTGGCAGCTGTGCCAACTTCTCCAAGGCAAAGTTCACAACACCTTGAATCGCCATCTAACTTTCATGGGGTCTATGAAGAGAAAGAAATCCATTTGAAGGGTTTTATATTAGTATTCCCTCTGGAGAGGGCAAGAATGCTCTTTAACAACAGCAGGATATAAAACTCAGCAAGACTAAACCGTTAAGTTAGAAGCCCTAAAGGTGGACAGTGTGAAAGCCACTTCTGGAAATACATCATTACCTTTTGATTGCTATTTCTATTGATCGGCATTGTGATATATAAACCTTCTATAATGTTAACAATAAAAGAGCAGTGGCAGAAACAAACTGTATACTTCACAAAGACACATCTCTGGCTCCTGGAATCTGCCGTCTCCTGCTGTGCACCAGCTTGACCCAAACCCTTTTGGAGCCAATGGACACACTCACACTGTTTTCAACAGGCTTCAGTCAGTCTTGTGAAATCCAGCACACCTGAATATCTGTAAAAATAAATACCTATTAAAAAGGGAGGTAAAAAAGGAAGCAGTTCTGGGAGAATCAGAGCTAATGAGGCTTGATTGCCCTTGAATTTGCTGTTTGCGAGTTCTGTCTGAAGCAACCCATGATTGGGGTATTTGCTAGTGTTCTTCCCTGTGTGCATCTTCTTGGAGTTTGCTAAGATGTGAAACTCATGTTTCAGCCTTTCCCTTAAAAGGAAAAAGTCTTTTCCTTAAAAGGAAAAAATGTACATGAATTTAGTAAGCTAGAGAATTCTAGCTCTTTGCCACATTTGAACAACACATTTCGCTACTGATGTACTTGAAGGAGCTTATCTTGTCCTTGACAGCCCTTGCCAGATTTAATTCCAAGTGGGCCTTAGCTTTCCTCATTGCATCCCTGCATACTCTGACAATGTTCCTATATTCCTCCCAAGTGGCCAGTCCCTTTTTCCACATTCTGTAAACTTCCATCTTCCATCTGAGTTTTTTCTAGAAGTTGCTTGCTCATCCACGGAGGTTTCCTGCCTCCTTTCCTGATTTCTTGCTTCTAGGCATGCACCAATATTGAACTTGGAAGAAGTGGTGCTTGAATATTGGCCAGCCCTCTTGGACCCCCTACCTTCTAGAGCCCAAATCCATGGGATTCCTCCAAGTAGGTCTTTGAAGAGGCCAAAGTCAACTCACCTGAAGTCCAGGGCTGTAATCCTACTTATTGCCCTGCTTCTTCCACACAGGATTCTGAATTCCACCATCTCATGGGCACTTTTTCTTACCCAGCCATGCCAGTGTTCTGACACATGATCTTTAAAACTAGCAACTATTTTTAAAAAGATGTTCTGCAGTTGCTTTTCTGATTGCCTTTATAGGTATACCAATCAGCATCTCCTAGTCTTCGTGTTCTCAGTGTTTTCTCCAGATGAGGATTCTTCCCTCATGGTTGCTGCAGACTTCTAGTAGTTTGAAGGTTTGAACTACACTAAGTTAGTGTAATTCAAAACCTTCCCAGATGTCTTCTAGCAATAAGTGTTTATATTTAAACAATAAAAACACTCCCAGAAAAAGCTCCAAGGTTCAATCCAATTTACAATAAGATGCTAATGACAATCCCATAACAATAAATATTCATTTGCAGGTAATGTGTTAACTCAGCTATTCAGCAATTTGCAGTAATCACATAAAGGTAACACATTCACTTAACCAGTCATTAATTTCAACCAATTCATAGTCCCCCTTCGGGCCAGATCATGTGAGTGGTTGTGGCAACTCAGCAGAGTGGTCATGAAATGCTATTTTATACCAAGGAGAAAAATGAATTTGAGTAACCCGAACTACTTTATCTCCATCCCCATTTTTTTCTAAGAAGCCTCAATTTAAGTGCATCCTAGAAAATCTTCTTGGCCTGACATTACATAAATGTGAAGGGTATTAAAAGACATCCTCTTATATCCTCTTATAGTAACTGATCCAAATCACTGGGAATTTCCAAGGGACAAAAGAGGAAAACATGAAACAGGAAAAAAGCATTCATGTTCCGGAGGTGAATTTCTATGAGTCATTCCCCTGGCATGACTAAGATGTTACCTAAGGTTATAATTCTTCTGATATTTTCATGTTAGTTCATCTCCCCAGCCCTAAAACAGGGATGACCCAGCAAGATCACAAACATTTGTGTAAGATTTCCTGGGGAAAAAATCTCACTTAGAAAAAATTTGATCAGGATCTAAAGATTTGTGCTTGGTGAGCATAAGTTTTGTCTAAGCAGCAGTAAACGCAAAATCTATGTGGTTCCACATCTTCTTCCTAGCAGCACACCCCTGAGCATAAGAAGTCTCTTCGCCTGCTCTGGCCTCATGAAAAGCCAGCTTTCTCCTGTTAAAGGATATTATGTTGGTTGAGGGAGGTTTTATTGCTGAAAATCACGGCAAAGTCAGATGTGGAACATGGTCCAATTTCCTTTGTGAGTAAATTTGCCTTTTTCTGTTTCCTAGTCATTTAACATATGTTATCTTGCACAACCTTGCTTACGAAACATTCAGTTTGGAGCTGAGCCTCTGAAGAAGGCAGATTCCTGCTTTTTGTGATGGCAAACCAGCTGTGTTCTCCTAGTGGCTTCGAGTACTATATAAGGAAAAATGGCAAATGTTTTTGATAACCTTGAAAAACTCTTCAGGCAGAAACCATCTTCCATCTTGGCTTGCCTCTTCCCTTAAATGATTCTACACCTGCTGCTAGCAAGAAACACTCTCAAGTCCTCTGCTTCTGCCTATCTAGGGTACCTATCTATAGGTACATTTTTATATTTTTATAGACTCTTCTCTCTTTTGTATGTGGAGATCACCTCATAGTAGCAATGCTGTGTGCTGCTGTCATAGCACTCATGAGCTCAGGTTATTTTTGGAACTTACCACAACAGTGCTTGATGGTCATTGATGGATATGAGAATATAAAGAAACATATTTTTCTTAAGGCAAAGGTAGCTCCTACTGGCATTGCCTTGTGTGGTGCAAGCATCTATGGAACTGCTGGATCCAGCCACTGGATAAAATTATACATAGGAAAATATAGCCTCATTATTCTTTTCCAGTAATAAAAAATATGAATGATTGAAATCAGAAAGGATCTCTAATGGTGTGTTTCTAGAAGGTGGTGATGCAGAACCATAACTCATATGTCCTCGTGACAAGGATGCCCTTAAGGTGTACACTGAGTATTTTAGAGAGGCAGCAGTTTACACCATGATTAAAATAGTCTGTTTGCCTGGAACATCCATTTAAGCAGTGCAATATCCATTTCTGTCTCCGAAAGTGATTTCTAGCATAAGTCTTTTGTAATTTCTATTAATATTGCAGAATGGAGAAGATTGATACTGATTCACTCACAAGCTCAGTTAATTTTTCTTCAAGTATGGATTCCTATTAGGAATGTGCCCATGTAATGTAATAAAACTTGCTTGTACCATTTGCAATCAGATCTCAGTGCATATATTTTCCCCAGTGTCTCCCCCTTAATAATAATTGTCAGAAGAAGTGGAGGACATAAGTGAATACTGGATGATTCACTGGCCTCCTGATAATTCTGTCCATTGTGAAACAGTAAAAGCCTGAAAGCTCAAAAGCAATAGTTACTGATAAGAGAGGAGTGAATTCATCGATATTGTGGGATCAGTTTTGCTTTCTAATATGTAGAAAAGAAGAAGTAAGAAAGAAGCTAAAAAGTCTCTTTTGCTGCCTTGTAGATTTGCTCCTTTGAGCACTTGCCACATGTCTCTTGCTTGCTAAACTGATCTCCATCTGTCCTCCAGTTGTTTAGATACTTTAATTTGACTTTTTCTATGATAAATAATACATATGAGAATTCAACATAACCCCTCCAAAATGTGATGCTTTTCTATTATCATGTTCCCTCTCCCATGAAAATAATTTTTCCTGTGTTTTTCTCTAGTCTTTATGGCAAAGACCATTATAAAGTCAGTGTCTACTGGTCAACTCCATGGAGCAAAAAAGAAAAAAACAGAGGGTCATAGCTGCGCCTGAATGATTGGCATTGGCAAACGTTGAGCTTTTGCCACTGTATCATTTTGTTCCTTTGGTTTTACTTTAATGACCACCTTATCTCTACTGTAAGACTCATTCCAACATGTTTATGGCTACAGAAGCCAAATTTTCTGGTCTATTACTCTCATCTCTTCATTCTTTAACATTGGCACCACACTTAAATTTCCTCTGGTCTTCTGGTGACATCTTTGATTTTAATGACTTTTTGATCTATGCCAGAGAATATGCTGACTCCCAGTTTTGCATCGCAGAGTGAATCCCATCAGGTCCTGCAGATGCTGATTTGATGTTTGCTTGTTCCACTAATAAGCCTTGTAGTTTGGATGTGATCCTGCCCTTCTATTCCCAGAGCAGTAGTTGCCTTCTGCTCCGTCTGATCTGTTATGCTAATGTAGCTTGTGAGTAGCACTAACCAAAAGAGTGGTGATTTCCCCTTCAGGGGACATAATAGATTCATCAAGCCACTGTTCTGTACTCAGCAGTGTCTGATACAGATACATCTGTTCAATAAATCATATATCCAGAACTATCAGTAGGACAGAGGCATTTTTCCTGGAAGCATGAGATTTAATTACCTTAGCATATGTAATTCCAGCTTTTATTACCAGCAATAAAAAATGTATCACCTTAAAAACTGAACCTCGGTGCTTGACTCTGTGACTACTGATAAGAGCAGACTCTTTGCCTTGCATGTGTTCTACTGTGATTTTGTTGAACACAGGAAAAGTGCAAGAGCATCATCAACAAAAGAAATAGTTTGAAAGCTGCCCCCCCCCTTAGCTGAGATGTGATAATAGGTCATGAGTGTGCAGCTGACGCACCACAATATGCAGGAGAGAGAGATTAACTTAAACCAGTGAATGTAGAAAGGCTGATGTGCTGCTGTTATAGGCATGTGTGAGGGCCCCAGGAGGTTATTTCCTTAGTGCTCTGCATCCCATGGCCTTTCCAGGTGAACAGAAACCCCGGTGAATATAATGTCCATAAATGATTTTGCTCGTAATGATATCTGCAGAGCCATGATAGCATCCAGAAACCTTCATATCCTTGTTTAATAGATTAAGCAAATTTTATTTTCCTTCTGGGAAGAGCAGATATTCTCTTCCTGTGTCCCTGAAAGTTACGCTGTTGATTCCATTGTAATTTTTGGCTGCCACTGCCCTCAAGACAAGGATGAAACAACTGATGGGAAAAGCAGCTCACGTAGGAAAACTTTCCAATCATAGGAAATGCATAGTGTATGATACCCACTGGCAGTTATCTATTCCCCTGCGTAGTGCAAATACAGTCCATTAAATGTGTAGTGAGACCTGGGAGCAACTGCCCTTGTGCAAGTCACCAGTTCCTCTCCCTCAGGAACTTGGTAGGGATGAAAAGCCATGAGACCATGGCCCAGACTGCCTAAATAGCCTGCTGCTGTGTTGCTTCTATGGGACATGTGGTGTTCCTGAGTTCCTGTAGATGGTCCAAATTCAACTCTTCTGCCTTATGGTATTTCACTGTTCAAAGGAAAAGTGGTGGTTTGGCACCCTTTTGTGCCTACACCTCCTTGGGTTTCACATGTTTGTGCCACACACACCACCACAACATTTTGACTTCTCTCTAGCATCTCTTATTTGAGCTAAATCATTAAATTGGTTTAATATTTCAGTTTATAGCCTTCTAGAAGGCATAAAAATTCTTGTCTCTCCTTGTGATGTATCAGTCTCAAATAAAAAATGACTAGTAAAATAAGATAATAGACATCTATACTTCACAGATTATTCCTCATTGCAGGCTGGATTGTAAACAGAATTGCAGGTCCATGCAAGAAATCAGGAGAACTAATAATCCCCCTTCTGTTCCTGCATGATCTATCTGGTCTTCAGTCCGATTGTGGAGAAACAGACTACAATATTTATCTGATTTCTCAACCTCTAGCACACACAATAAGCACATGTCTCATTCTGCCTTTTGTATTCGCTGGCCAGCACAGTTTAGCTTGTGATGCAGTGCACTGTCAGCTATTCCTATTCAAATAGGGCAAAAAAAGCATAAATTGGCAAAAGCATAAGTTGTATTGGCAAAATGGCTGCTCTCTATCAAAATCTGTGACAGTTTGAAACCACAGTGGTAATACATAGGGGTCAGTATAAGGTGTCTGCTTCTATAGTTTTCCACATTTAATATGTTTTTTCTTCTCCTATAGGCTTTTAAGCATATTTTTAAGAAAGGGTCATTTTGAGAACACATTTTTCACAGATTTTCTGTAAAGAATTGACCTGCTTTTAGAATAGCCCATTGAGATGTTGCCTTACAATGATCAAATAATTTGTGCTTACTCATTCTTCAGCTAAATGCTTTAATTCATCATAATTGCAGAAGGAAACTGATACCAAGGCTCAGATGCTAATCTGGAGTTCTAAAGCTGTCAAAACTATAGTTTTGTCACTATTACCTTTATCTTATTTGGTTTTAGCATATAAATATATAATTGATATATTTATATTATGTTTATATTTTAATAGTATATAAATATATCAGTAGAATTTAAGAGAAGTGTTCTAAATTGGTAGGGAGGATGACTGCTGGTCAAAAAGGGATATCAGTGTAATCGATGGGTTTTTTTCTTCTGAATTGCATCATGTTCCCCATCATCCCCATCCCCATAACAGCTTTGACGTGCTGCTGGGAAGGGATTGCAGCGCAGAGGTGGTGGTCTGAGAGATGAAGGAGGTGGAATCTCCCTTACATCTCCAAAGGGACTCAGCGGCAATACTACGAAATACAAAATTCTAGGTGGTCACGTGTTTTATTAAAAATCAATGCTTGCCATGGAAAGCAAATACAAATATTTTGTTTTCTTAAATATTAAAGATTCTGTCAAAAAGAAGTTGTTTAAGAGGAAAATGTGTTACACAGTTGCAGGGCTCCTGTGGTAAGCTCAAATCTCCAACAGGTGTGAGTTGTTCCTAGCAGATGTGGTATTAATTAAGTTAATTTGAGTAGAGGATTTGGTGTTGGGGAATTGTTTGCAAGGGAGGGTTGGTTATACCCTGATTCTGAACTTAGACTGCTTTTGTAAATGTGAGTGGATTCAGTCTAATTTGGTTTTGTTGCTTCTAACACTTTTTCAGTCGGGGATATGTCTGCCCATTCATTGCAGGCTGTGCTAATTAGGTTGCAAGACATGTTAGGTAAGGTTCATGCTGGAGTGAATCTACAACTTCTGAAAGAGAGCTGAATTATATCTGATTGGTTCAGAAAGTGAACCAAGGGATGATGGAGTTCATTTATTGTTGCCTGGAAGGAATCAGGCAGACATTGTGTGAGCGTCTTGTGTAAAATGGAAGAACAAAAAAAGAAGTTGTAAAAATATGAAAATGAGCAGAGGCCAGTGCCAGAAAATTTAGGAACTCCTCCTCTGGCTGCCTCAAATATTTGAACAAGAGGGCATACAGTGAAATCAAAATGAGGAACAGCGAAAGCTGATAAAATACAAAATTATCTACAATTATAATTATCTACAAAATCTACAATTAGCCTGAAGAACTCAATGCCACAGGAAATTACACAGCTCCACCATAGAAAAAGGGGTGTACTAGGGTTGCAATAACATACGGAATTATTCTAATTAATGCTAACAGTACAGCTAACATAATTAATGTCCCAGGCTACAAGACTAAAGCCAGTCATTTATATAAGGGGAATAAGTTATCTAATGTGAAGGGTACTTCATTCAACAACTGCCTTAAAAATTTAATTTTTTCTAACGTATCTGCTCCTGATATAGAAGACAAGATATTAGGAGAACCTTACATCTGATTAATAGGGAAGAAAACCACATTCATGTAAAATCTCTGAAAACTAAGAATAAAACCACCCAACCTCATTTTGTACTTGATGCTCCCTTGTCCACTTTCAGTTAAATACCAAGAACAAAAAGATAGATATATTTTTTTAAGATCAGTCTTCAAAGTTGTTTTTTGTGCATATCTTTTTTTAGGCTAGGAACAGTCTTTACAAAGGACTTCAAGACATCATTCAAAATTTACGTGACCAAAACAGTAAGTAAACCAACAGTATTTACTAGCCTGGATAAAACATCTTCTATTGTCTGCCATCATCAGTTCTCTTGATAGATTGACTAATTAGTACATTTCCATTAGTACCTACTTTTGCTGAAAGCAAATAAGGTCATGAAGGCATAGGTAAAAATGCTGAGGCTTTAAAAATAAGATATATATTATATCACTTCATAGAGTAACATCCCTAATCACCTCTATCATTTGTGGCGATAAGCCAACAGAGTTGTTTAAGAATAGTGTTTTAATTTCAAAGACCTCATGTAAGATTTTTTATTATCAGTGCCCACAACTGCCAACTTATCTAGAGTTCACAGAATCACAGAATGTTCATGGTTGGAAAAATAGTTTATTTAAACCTATGAATCTATTTGGGATGTTAAAGCTGAATTGTGTTTTTACTTGTCAAAGAAAGGTGATACTAATAGCCTGAAAGAGTTTTTTTTTTTTTCATTTTTTCCACACATGCCCAAATAACATTCTGAGAGCAATGTGCATTTCATAACAGGAGCCATGGAATGGACAAAACAGAATCAAAAGAACAATGATGCTTCCTGGCATAGCTATATATTACCTAAAACAACACAAAATGAGGATTTCAGGCATGAGTGCACAATACACATTCTGCTTCAGAGGTTTGTCTGCTACAGTCCAGCTTAAACCAGTACATGTCATCACTGAAGGAAAATAACACCCCTTTTCATACCTCTTGCTCCTCTTTCTCCTTCAGTATACAGCACATCCTATTATATCTTTATAGTACTCCTGTGAACAGTGATACTGATCATATATACTAAAGCCCTGATTCAGCAAAGCACTTAAGTATATGAAGACATGATTTATCTTGTTGAGTTAAATACGATGCTTGAACCATATACCTCTCTTTTTTCCCTGAATCAAAGTCTTCCCCATGTGAGAGAAGCAGAGCTCCTCAGTAAATTGTTACAAGTCTAATGGGGTAACAACCACATTTACCACAAACTGTGGATTACTAAAACATAGGCTTTCAAAAATAAATGTAATTAAAAGTGCTGAAAATTCCAGAGTTCCCCTCTCAAAGACTTGGTCCTGCAACACTGGTTCTATTTTAACTAGAGCTGGTGGTGATGGTTAATTGGGTATCCTCCTACCTGAGGGCCCCTGAGTTAAGTGTCTTGGAGACCTAACCTAAACCTGTGGTCTCATCTTTGTAGTTGATATAGAGAGAGAAGTTTTGTGCACCTCCATGGGAATGGAGCCAAGGTGAGGCCAGGACATCATCCCATGGTGGGCATCAGCATCAGGCCCAGTGAGGGGAACCAGGGTCAGACACAGCCTCATGATTGCCAGGCAGGGCCATGGGGATGGGAACACAGAAAGGAAAGGCCAGAAAACACCAGCCTAGTCTAAAAATATTTTATACCAATATTAAGCTGGTAATTTATACTACTGATTAATTTCTTTTACACAAAATTCAGCTAAAAGTTCTATTCATGACAACAAAAATTAAGCAATCTCATTTTAGTTTTACTAGTGACAGTTGCACTCAAAGTTGTGGCAAACTGCAGTGAGGACAGTTATTGTCGAGGCCTTGTGGCACCGAGAGACTTCCCAGCTTGACCTTGGACCTGCCCCATCACCGCAAACTTGCCTGATGCTGTGATCTGGGGCTGCCCCTCTGGCCTGCCCTGATCCTTGTCTAGGGATGGTGGGATAGGCCCAGGCTGCGAGGCTGTGCCCTGCCAGCCCTCATGGGAAGCCCCCATTGCTCCTGTCCCCAGTAAATGTGCCCTGGCACATATCCTTCCACTTAGTGTCAACTACCTCCACCAGCCTGGGGTGAAATGGGAGTTACCCACCTCCACGCCTGGGCTCTTGGAGCTTTATGAGTATCCTATTGCAATTCAGCATAAGATAACTAAAAATTTTGTTACGGTGGCACCCCGACCAACTTCTTGTACTTGGATTTCATATCTGAATACAAGAAACTGTTGGAGGAGACACTCTTTGTGACTGCTTTGAGTTGTGTTACCATTTATATAGTGGGTGGCTTTTTGAGGATCCTTGCCTCTCCTTGTCTTTTCTCCTTGACTACTCTGACAAAAGAGCTAACCATTGAAATATTCTTGGCTATGAACTATGCTCTTGAGAAAACACAGTTGATGTTCATATATGGTCTCTTGGCTGCTTACACTTATGCCCATCTGCTAGGATGGCATAATGCCGGCACACACAGGGGCATGCCAGCTTCTTTGGGCAAGAAGTGCCAACCACGAATGGTTTCACACAAGCAAGCTGCCGAATGCTTCAAGCACCATCTCTTTTGGAAGAATCCTTTCTTTTGTTATAGGATCGCCACACTGTTGCCATAGGGCTCTTGAAACCACTAGTATCTTTGTGTCCAAATACAATACTTTTCTGTCGAGGAGCAACATAAGAGGCTGAAGAGCACTTGAGACTAGCAAGCGTCTTTTGAAATGTTGTCCGACTTAGATGCATATGAAACATTGATTATTTGAAATAAAATCTATGGGTATGTTAAACAGGCATACTGAGTGGTTCTGGTTTTATGTATCATCTTTTTAAGTGATGGAAACAGAAATCCCAGCCCTGTGTGGCACAGAAGCACTTACCAGCATGGGATGCACGATGTGATCAATTAATCACAAAGCTTCAGTGTTCCCACAACAGTCAATAACCAAATTAAGTAATTCTGAGCACAAAGTTGTCTCAATAGAAGCGGAGGGCATATAGGGACAGGAATGACAGGCCAGATCATAAAGAGAGAGGAAATTTAATGCAGGATTTGAATTTGAAAAGAAATCAGTGAACTGGAGAAAAATAGCAAGACTTTCCAAGGAGTGCAATCTGGGACAAAATGAGAGGCTTTCTGCAATAATGATCAGTTACTGATGGATGAGAATGTGACGCTGAGGGTGTAAAGAGAAGAAAATAAAATAGAACAGTGCAGTTCAGACTTACATAATTTTATCACTTCAGATGCAAAAAAAAAAAAAAAAAAAAAAACTTGCCGAAAGTTAACTCTTCCAAAAAATTGCTCTTCTGCCTCTCTTCCATGCCCTTGTAATTGCATGTCTCATTCTTCTCTTGCTGATACTGGCAAGCGTTCAATGATGCAGCAGTTTTCCATAAAAAAAAAAAAAAAAAAAAAAAAAAAAAAAGCTTGCTGCAAGCTGAAAAAGTATTTATTTTACATATGTGTTCCACAATTTCTAACTCAGGAATAATTGGAGCTTCCCCTCCGCTTCATGAATGTTTTGCAATCTCAAGGCATATCTTGTTCTGCACTGGTTAAGCACCCCAAGCCCTAGGCTGCCTGTTGTTCAGGAGTGGTAAAGCTTTCTTTCTCACTCCCACTGGAAATTTCATCCATGTGAGTATTAGTATATTTATTCCTGAGGAAAAGTTCATGTTTTTTGAACAAGAAGCTCTTGTTCAAAATATCCCTTGGCAGGGAAAAAATGTAATTGATAAATTCTCCAAAGACAGTTAGATTCAGAGGAGTAACACAGCTAGAGTCAGAGGAGAGACAGCGTCTTAGCAATGCAAAGTCTACCTGAAGGTAGTAATTATGTCAATAGAGCTGCTTCACCTGTCTTTAAAATGCACTGAGGAATTCACCCATTAGGGCTGGGGACATATCCCTTCCCAGTCTTCTCCGTGGCCTGGACTGTCCTAAAGAAAACACTTTTTATTATTTTCTTTTCATTTGACTTACCTCTAAGTTCCATTTCCCCCTTTTGAAAATGGTAATCTAGTTTTCTTCCTCACCAAATCACTCACCAGGTTAAGGGGTTTCTCATACACTGGAAACATTTTACTGAACTTGGGCTTGCAAACCAAATTATTTCCTTCCCTCTGAATCCCATCAAAGCCCAGCAGCTTAATGGTTTGCTCATTCTGCTGTGGTGTGGAAGACATAGTTTCATGTCCTCTGCTTTGCTTACCTAGACAATTGACAGTATCTTTAGCAAGAAACATCAAGGGGCAGCCACGACCGAATGCAATATTTCATGATGATGACAGAGCTAATAGAAGACATCTGTTTTCAGATTCTTCCTTCTAACTGGATACTCACTAGACTTAAAGAAATGTAGAGACCTCCAGGATTACATGGGACTTTCGATCTTCTAAATTTTGTATTTAAGTACATATGACTTAAAATAATTGAGCTATCTAATTCCCAGCAACTACACTGAGGGATGGGTAACACATTACCTTTTTGGATTTGATAGTGGTAGTTAGGTCCCTTTCCTCTTTCCAAATCTCCTTGCTTACAGGATTTAGCAATATCTAATTCCTACTGGCCACGACAAAGCCAGTTGGGATGCAGCTATAGAGAGAATAATGATGCCTATTATAGCTGAGACTGTGTAATAGTTTCTATTCCACAACTTTCTGAAGTTGAAATTGTCAAGGCTCTGTCCAAGAGCGGCCTTATTGCTGAAAATATGCTCAATAATGGTTCAGCAATTCTGCAATACGAGGAGAAAAACTACTTTGCTATTATAAAAATTAGACCTCATAACTTTTTGAACAGTTACGCATCCAAACTATTCCTTAATAAAAGTTCGAGGTTGGCATGGAAACCACCCTCCGTGGAGATGGGCGTTTGGATTCATTTTTTTGGCCTTGTAACTTATGTAGCAATTTACACTTCTGCAACACTGAAAAAATCCCACATGTATCAAAATAATTTTGCGCCTCAACTTGAAGTAAGAGTTAAACATGTTCACTAATTACTTTTATAAGTATTTTCATTATATTTATTTAATTGACATAACCACAGAATGAGAAGCTGCTTCTATGCATCAAGATGAAGCATCAAACAACATTTTTCCAAATATAACTATTTTATCCTAGGGAACTGAGAACTAAATGGATTAACATAGCAAGATAGAAAAAAGATATTAAGTTGTTAATGCTTTGGCAATAATTACTACGAAAAATGTATTTTCAATACTGATTTTTGATTTTGTTGGTCACAATCATCCCTTTAATGTTCTCAGTTGCACTTTCACACTCCAAGACATATAAAAGATGATGTTACTTTTGTACTAAGATGAAACACGTTATCTTTCTACTGATAGACTTGGTATAAATTTACATAATTCCATCAAAGGTGATGGAACTACATTGACTTAAACTGGGAAACTGGTTCTATGTGAACAGCTATGCCTTCAGCATATGCTCACACCTATTCTGTCACATCACTGTTTCCCCAAAAGCTTACACGTGGTGCCCTTCATGCTTACACTTCCAGTGTCATTCATAGGAAAAGGCCCATGCATTAAACTAGGCTCTTCAAGAGACACTCAAAAGTATTTCTGAAATGTGGAAAGATTGTTGGGTGGACAGAATGAGAACAAAGAGTTCACAGTAGATTGGCATAGATGCCTACAGTGCAACCCCTGGAACAAAATAAATAGCAAGAGCAGGAGAGATGCATTGCTGGAAAGCTTGAGGATGATCCCAAGCAGCTTCCAAAAGTTTCCATGCAGAAATTTTCTGAAAAATTTAGCACTAGATCACTTGAATGTGGAAACTCCTATAGATATGGAAACAGACTACTCTAAAAGCTGATTTTTATTGTCTCAGGTCAGCCACTCTTCAGCTGGATGTTGGCAAGCCTGCTGTCCAGTTACTGTTGTGAGGCATTTGCAATGTAGCCCTTAAAGCTGATTGCCCGTGGTTTGCCGAATAGGTCCTGAAATAATGACTGGCTTCTAATGAGGCCACTGGTTCCACAATCACCTTTTTGAATAAGAGAGGAAATACAGTAATTCCATGAAATAATCTTTGCTTCCTTTGCAAGGTACTGGAGAGATGGGTTTGTGAATATGACTGTATGTAGTATGGGAAAAGTGGACACTGGTATTTCTCACAAGACTGTTTGTCCATATTTCAAATGTCTTCAGCATTACTGTGGAATGCTGTTCTTCGACCAGCTGCCTGTTTGCCAGGTATTAATTCACAGAGAGGACAAAAAAGAAGTGATAGTTTCTGAAACAAGTACAATCAGTGACTGTCAAGCAGGGTGTAAGCCACCTCTGCCTCATTTTAAAGACAGATGCAAGAGGCCCTATTCCTTCAAAATGCCATTCTGTCTGATGATGCAACCCAGGATACCTTTGGGTGTTTATATTTGTATTTATTAATTCTTCAACTTCATTTTCCTTTTCAGGATTAATATATTGAGTGTCCTGTGCTGAGGAATCCTGGAAATGTATTCTGGGAGATGGGAGTTTGAGCGATAAATTTCCATTTAAACACCCTAAACCCCAAATTTTGCATTCCTTCTTTGACTTGTAAATGCACGAAAAAGCTCTGAAATTTATTTGGAAAAGCACTCACTGACTTTGTATTCCTAAACTAGTGAAAGGGGTCCAAGTGTTGCACAATGGCATAGAGCAAGCCAGGCAGAGAGAGAAACAAGAAGAGAGAGAGATGATAGAAGTCTGTGGGAAAAATAGATAATTCGTAAGTGAGCATTTTAACAATGCAAACAAAATATACTTTTCTAGATATTTAGGTAATAATTACCTCATTATCTTTCAACAATGGATTCTTTATTCCTGCTCCTTTTTGGTACCTGACACTAATTTTTGTAACTACACTAACATAGAAATTACTGTACACACATTGTTACAGCTTGAGCCTGTTTAATTAGTTGCCTGGAAAAGAAAGATAATGTCTTATTATTTGTCTGGGGATAGTCAACTTATCCTATGTTTGGAGATAATCACCATCACTCTGGAGGGGGAAGACATCCTGCAATTACCACAGAGCTAAAAACAGTCCTTTCTTCCAGGAAAGGCGGAGAGTCCTGAAGGCAATGACACCTTCCAAGCCTCGGCTATCATTAAAGTCTTTTCGACGCTGTAAGACTCCATTTTTATGGAGGTTATCCTTTAACATATTTTCAGAACAGTAACAACTGCCTTTTCCATTCATCTCATAATGCAGTCTTAAAATTCCACTTGTCTGCAGGATTCATTAGCGATGTCTTTTTTATGTACACACATGTGCAGTCTTTGTGTGTGGTCTCCTAGAATGTATACACCTACTTCCTATCTGATTGAGAATCTGGCATGCTCAGCCCATTAACTTGACTTCTATACTCCTCTGCTAAAATCTTGTGCAATGTTGAAGACCCATGCACTAAGAAATACCAAGCCCGTTTCTTTTCTTCTATCTTTGAGGATAAATGATAGGTTAAAACATTACCATTCAGCTTCCTTAACCTGTTCCCACAACTGTAGGACAGTCCTGCAGAACTGGCTCTTGGCTACAAGAAATGTTTTCAACTGTAGGTCTGGACAAGTCACTGAATTTGCTGCTTACTATATTTCACTCCAGCCTTACTGAAACTGTACAGCACTGTCTGTATCTTAGTATCATCTACCTACTGTAATGGAGCTCCAATTATTGTTAATAAAAATGCATAGGAATAAACATTTTTATTTTTTTTCTCAAGAATGCTTAGGCCTGATTTTTCAGTCACTTTTATGTCTGTATATTTTTGTACTTTGGAGAGATTGATTGGTTTAAATAAACTGCCCCAGCTTTTTCAGACTTGCATCTGGAATATGGTAGCAAGTTGCAATATAACGGTGGCTGGAGAGCTGCCTGGCAGAAAAGGACCTGGGGGTGTTGGTCGACTGTCGGATGAACATGAGCCAGCAGTGTGCCCAGGTGGCCAAGAAGGCCAACAGAATCTTGGCCTGTATCAGGAACAGTGTGGCGAGTAGGACTGGGGAGGTGATCGTCCCTCTGTACTTGGCACTGGTGAGGTCCTGCCTCTAGTACTGTGTCCAGTTTTGGGCCCCTCACCTACAAGAAAGACATTGAGGTGCTGGAGCGGGTCCAGAGAAGGACAAGGAAGCTGGTGAGGGGTCTGGAGAGTGAACCTTATGAGGAAAGACTGAGGGAGCTGGGATTGTTTAGCCTGGAGAAAAGGAGGCTGAGGGGAGACCTTATTGCTCTCTACAACTACCTGAAGGGAGGTTGCAGAGAGGTAGGGATTGGTCTCTTCTGCCAAATCACAGGCAATAGGACAAGAGGAAACGGCTTCAAGTTGCACCAGGGGAGGTTCAGATTGGCTATTAAGAAAAATTTTTGTGCTGAAAGGTTTATTAGGCATTGGAATGGGCTGCCCAGGGAAGTGGTGGAGTCACCATCCCTGGAGGTTTTCAAAAGACAGCTTGACATAGTGCTTAGAGACATAGTTTAGTAATGTGTGTGTGTGTGGGGGTGTTTATTTTGGTTGGTTTTGGTTTTTGTTTTTTGTTTATGGTTTTCTTTTTTTTTTATCAGAGTTAGGTTGACGGTTGGACTAGATGATCTTAAAGGTCCCTTCCAACCTAGATGATTCTGTGATTCTATGATTCCGTAATAAGCAAGGTGCTGTGGAGACAGTGAGGTAAGGCTCCTAAGGTGGTGCCACTCCATAAAGCAAAATGTTCATCCTGGATGTTTCCTGATGAATCTCCTCATGAACATCTGGCAGTCGTTACTGGTACAAAATAGCTATTAATCTATAAATAGGAATACTGTTTCTGTCAGGAGAGGAGAACGTCTAGGCCATTGTTTGTCAAGGGAATCTCAAAAAAACCCCAACATTCAGGGAATAGTTGGAAGTCCATTACAATTAGTAATGTAGCTGAAGATCCTCCCAGCCACTTGATTCTGTGAATCAGAAAAAAAAATAATCTAATTTCTTTCCTGCTGGAATTTGTTCATTCATCAGAACTGAAATGCTTTGTGGAAACCATTTGGTTTTGAGCAGGGTTTCTTGTGAAACCCTGCCTGCTAGGCAGTTGTTGAAGCCTGTTTGGTTTTCTTTCTCATCTGGCTCTACACCAGCTGCATAATGAGATGTTGGAAAATCTTCTTCCAGGCTTCTAGCTTCCCACTAAATTAAGCTCCTGTTTACTGTAACCTCTGGGGAATTCCACCAGGCAGACCATCCCAGAGCTGGTACTCCATTCCCTTTCACAGTAAATTGAAAAATGCTATTTTCCTTCTGCCTGAGAAAGCAAGCTAATGATGAAGTCCTGAGATTCTCTATGAAGCAGGACTCTGCCCAATGCAGTCTTTACAAGCCATGGTCTATACTTCGTTTGCAGTGAACATCTGAGGCTGTGCTTTATCTCATGTTGTGCCCTGTCTCTGTCCAGACAAAGCCCTTTACAGTGCACCAGTTTCATCCATAATACAGGTGCCATGTGCAACAGTTCACAGGCCTCTTGACCCAGAGCAGATTTTTTGGTAACTATGGGAAGTTAAAACTAAAGCACTTGCAGATACAGTTCATGAGGTGCAACAGACACATGTTATAATATGGACTCTCGTTGGACACTGAAATCCCCACAAACACTTGAAACGGGCTGGTTGAAACGCTCTTGGACTCTCCATCCTTATATCTTTTCAAAGCTTGACTGGACAAAGCTCTGAATGACCTGACCAATGAGGGCTCTGTTTTGAGCATGATGACCTTCACAGGACCTTTCTGGTCTGAATTGTTCCATGATTCAATGAATTAACAATTATGGGTGGAGTACAATTCTCACATGAAATCCTACATGCTACATTCAGAGGTTTGGATGCACCCAGGTGGACTAAGGAGGAAGAATGTATCATGTCAGCACAGCATTTTCTCATCAACACTCACCAGTTATTGACTTTAGCCCTTATTATAGGCCAAAAGACCTGCAAGATCTGCTTTCAAACACTGTGGTTGACACTGTATGTACCCCTTAGAAAGATATTTAATTTCTCCATAAATCAGGACAGAATGTCACTGGAGCGAGGGAGGAACCTATGGATGAATCATTGTAAATATTCTGCACAACTAAAGTATTTCAAAGCAAAATAAAGTGAAAAGTTTTCTGCCAAGCTCTGTTCCACTCCATGAAAGTAGACAGGAAAATTTTTTCTGTAAGTGGAAAGTATTATCCTTTTGCTTTGGTATGTGTACATGCAGTTGTAGATAGATAAATAGATTATAGTTAGGTATATGCTTACTCAATTTTCCAGAGTTAGTATGGTTATAACTTGGATGGATCTGGCAGACTGCCACATGTTCTTTTCACGTATATAAAATCCCTGGTAATGATAAAGGTATACAAATTTCAAAGTATTTGTTGTTTCTAACTAGAAATCTTAATAATTGCAGTCTAACTTTACTGCAAGAACATTAGCAGTGAATTATAATCATCTGAGAACTTGACCAAGGCACAGTAGTAGCTCATTTCACTGATTTTATTTAAGTACTCTCCACATAGGAGAGGTTGAACACATTAGCTAGAAAATTAATGATATTTTTGAATTTCAGATTTTAATAGATGCCTGAAAACTGTACTGCAAATGTAGTAGGAAAGATGTTTATTGCTTCTGGAAATGGGCCATAGTTGGGATACACTGCTACTTTCCAGTTAAAGATAAGCAATCATATTTTAGTTAATAATCCTGGGGAGTCAGCCACCCTAATCCTTTTTTATTCATAAACTTGATTATCAGTAAGTCATATATGTTGTTATCCCAGCACTATTGGAGGAGGTTCGGTTGTATATACATCAGAAATTATTCCGTCTTGGGAGCAAAGGCTTCTACATTCTAAGAATATACATAATGTTTTGGGCTCTGCCCAAAAGGAAAGATATCTTAGTGTTAAAATCAGCTCAAGGAATTGTGGTATAATTTTTCTTTTTAACAACTGAGATAAACTATAAAATGAAAGTTTAACACCTTAAGAAGTCATGGGAGAATTCTGGGTGCTACTATGAAAAGTGAGCCTGCAAGTACCTTTATGTGGCTCTGTCTGTTAAAAAGGCTTCTAGCATGTGCCTACTTGATTTATGGTATTTATACATGCCAGGATTGCAAGGAGCTGACTGGCCTGTCTCTGGTATTGGAATCATCCTGAAAATGTTTGTGCAGTAGTCCTCCTGATCTAATTGCCCTGAGGGGATATCTGGAGTAATTAATCATAATGACTGTACTTTGATATATGCATCTTTGATACATGTTAATGTGGCTGTTCAAAACTCTGAAGAGCTAGAATGTTCCAAATGTCCACAGGAGGCCAGGGTATGCTGTATGGCAAATTCCCAAGTATAATGAAGCTAGCTGTTGGGCTGGAGGCTTAGAAAGTAGGGGAGGCTCCCAAAGACACAGCAAAAGCCGAGGTTAAAAAAGAAGATTTTTTGGATGTGATAAGGGAAGAAACGAATGAGTTTCTGTTGTAGTAGTGGGCTAGCTGGACTTCAGAAGGCAAGCTATGAAAGGCAGGAGAAAGAAAATCTACATGACTTTGACCCGAGCCCAAAAGTTAGATTTGATAGCATAGTTTGACTGTTTTTGGCTTGTTCTGTGGACTTATTCTACTAAAGAAAAAAAGAAAATAATGTTTCAAAATGATGTATGGAGTCATTTCATGTTTGTCTTATGTATGGACAGAAGTGTTCTGGCCAAACATACCAATGCAGTTTAATATGTTGCTGCCCCAAGTTGCCTATCTTGCCTCTCTGATGTTGCTTATCATCCTTCTAGCAAAGGTCATCAGAATGCAAAACGTGCCTATGTCCTCGCCGATCCGACTTACCCTCTTCTGCAACTGTCCCAGATCTCAAGCAAACAATAGAAAAGAATGTACCTACAGATTTTGTGAAATGGGGCTCTGCCAAAAAATCAGGATCTTCTGGTACATGTGGCCTGAGAAGCAGCACTCTCAGCAGTGCATACATAGAGGAGAAAGAACACTGATGGTGCCAGAGCTGTGTGTGCCGTGAACTGGCTCATTATCCTCATCTGGTTTTTGATGGGTTATTTGTCCTTTCCTCCAAATATCCTGGATTGGCCAGTGTCAGATTCAGGATATGGGATGAGAAGGATCCATAACAGTGAAAGCAGATCAGGTCCAGCCTGAATATGGCTGTACTCAAACACACTCTGAACAAAACAGTCAATTGAGCTCAAGATATTACTAGTTAAGGTTGATAATAACCTCTATTTAAACTGATAATTCCTCCATGCAGCTGTTACTCAAAATCAACATAAAGCTTCTTGGTGGTTTGCCTGAGGAATTAGCCATATAAAAGCCATTCCCCAGTTAGTATTAATTATTTGCTGAATACACACTTTTCTATGTGCTTCAATCAGCTTCCAGCTCAACACTTTGAGGAACTATGAAACTGTTGAGACCAAATCCAATTCCCTTGGTTGAGGTCAATCATCTCAGTGGTAAAAAAGTGGGTTTTAGGTGAGCAGGATTTGGCTCTCTGTATAATGTCTGCTTCCTTCAAATAAATGCACATATCTATCTTAGAGCCATAGTTTTTTCTCAGTATGAGAATATCTGACTGTCTCTCTAACTGTCTAGTTCCTCTGATATTTGGTGATCATCACTGCATTAGGCAGGTTTGAACAATTCCTTGAGAAACTTCATCTGCAGGGATGCAGGGTAAAGTCTTAACAATTAAAAAGCCTATATATCGTTCATTTACTAGAAACTTTTTGTAAGAAATATTAGAAGAAAATGGGCATTTTTCAGGGATATGGAAACACGTTTAATAGAGTGCACTTAAGTAACAGTAGGCGAAGCATTGCACATGTTTTAATGTGTCTTTCATTCTGTTAAAGTTTCTGCTTCTTGAATATTATAGAATCATTGAATCATCGAGGTTGGAAGGGACCTTTAAGATCATCTAGTCCAACCATCAACCTAACTCTGACAAAAAAATAAATAAGAAATAGGAAATAAAAATTACTAAACCATATTCCTGAGGACCATGTCAACCCGGCTTTTGAACACCCCCAGGGATGGTGCCTCAGTCACTTCCTTCCCTGGGCAGCCCATTCCAATGCTGGATAACTTTTTTGGTGAAGAAATGTTTCCTAATATCCAATCTAAACCTCCCTTGGTGCAGCTTGAGGCCATTTCCCCTTGTCCTATCTCCTGTGACTTGGACCTGGGAACACTATTAACTTCGTTGGAGATGGTTTCTACTCAGATATTTTGCATCCTAAGGAAGCTTAGGTAACAGTTCGAAAATGGTTGGCCTAAGGAATCTATTATGTCAGGCAGTCAAAGAAGAAATCATATTCCAGTGTAATATGGCTGGACTCAATGATCCTGAGGGTCTCTTCCAGCCTAGATAATTCTGTGATTCTGTGATTCTGTAATACTCCGTTGTACACAAGGGTTATAGAGCTACACTGAAACAGGGGGAGTTGGGGAACGGCTTTCATATTACTCAGAGTCACCCACTCCTTACAAAGGAATCAACATCTATTTGGCACTTTAAATAAATTAAATTCTGGTAAAGCAAACTTTTATATACAAAGTTTGTGGCACGAAGGGCAGCACAACTCTGTAAGGAAACAGATCTCTCAAGAGACACACAAACAACACTGACCAAGTCATATCTGCTGTCACTCTGCTGAATCCAGTCGTGGTTAACCCCTGGGCCCAATTTCAGCGGGGCAGCGCAGACACCCAGCAGCAGCAGCATATGGAGAATGTGCCCTGCTGGCCAGCTCTGAGGGCCTCTCACTCTTCTTCTTTGCCCTGCTAGCTCCACATCTGATGAAACTAGACTATTTACCATTTCCACACATTAGATTCACTGTTTCAACATTATTATTTAATTCTTTAAGTGAAAGCAAATTTTGTCCAGGTGGGGCGGAAACAAAATTGCTTTTGTTTTGAGGGAAGATTGTTCCCTGCCCAATTTGACTGAAGGCAAAAATGCATTGAAAAAAAAAATATGAATTGTGTGCAGATATGTATGAGACAGTCCTGAGGCACTCTAATGTGAGCGTCTCATGAAGTGTATAAGAGAGGTCAGTTTTATCAGAGGCCCTGAGGGTCTAATCAGAGTACCTCCTCCGGTACCTCAGGCCATCTGCTATGGCATCTAATAACCTCGTGAGAGCAATGAACAGCTCAGAGTGTGATTTAGGGCTGCGGTCTGACTGCCTATTCTGGCTGCTATATGAAATGAAACTCCAATTACAGTGTCTAAATTCAGAAGAGAAATGAGCAATTCAAACCTCTGGCTATTAAGGGCTGGCGTCCCATACTGCCCATGGAGCAAGGCAGAGGTGTTATTCAGACCACCAGCAAGAGCTGCCCAAGTCAACGGTTGTGGCTGCTCCTTCCCCATGATGCTATAGGGAACCAGGGCCTGGCAGTCCCAGCACAGCACAAGATCTGAATGGCTCATTTTGAACTCAGGTGCCGTGACTGTCTCTTAGTCCATCTTAAGTGCCATAACAGGCAGGCTGAACACAGCCCTCCTCCTCCCCCTGCTGCTCTGCTGGGATTGTGGAAGGCGGGAGGGGGCGAGAGGAAAAGCCATCTGTGCATCCCATCAAGTGGTGAAAAGGGGGGGAAAAGATCCTGCTGCTTTCTGCTCTGTTTCCATGAGTGCAGAAGTGCTGACTGGGATAAGACTGAGGAAGAGTGATGGAAAGTGAAATTGAAAAGGAGAGAGGGAGATCCATGGAAGTCAGTGGGAGTTTTGCCACCGACCATAATGGGATTATGATTTAGGCCAGTCTGTGGAGTCAAATGAAGACAGCTAAATGGTTTGAGCGAGCTATGTGCAGGCCTCTTTTTCAGTATCCAGCATGCTAAGTAAGCATACCAAATTACATCCAGTGTCCATTATCCAAACGATATCATTATCCCCCAAAGAGCACTTTTCTCCTGGCAGGGCTATGTGACAGGCTGCTACAGCTCACGGCAGAGGGGAGATTATGATTAGACTGAAGTACAGGAACTCTCACAATTCACTCAAACATAGGTATTAATACATATGCAAATGCATTTGGATGGTGTGAAAATCAGACTGTAAACTTCCAGTCTCACCACATAACGCTAAGTTTCCTTTTCCTTTCTCAGTGACTCAGATATGTGAGAGTTGTGCAAGCTGGGAATGAAGGCTCTTCAGTTTATCTTCGCACAGCCCTCACCGTGCTCAGCCTTCAGCACATTTACAATTGGCATAAACATGTTGGCCAATCTGATAAGTTTGTCCACTTGGGCCAATGCAGTGCTTTGTTGGAACACTGACCTGGTCCTTGAAACAGTAGAGCCAAGTGCTGTTTCCCAGCACAGCTTCTCTCAGGGGGACTGTTTACTGATCCCATCATAGAATTGTCTAGGTTGGAAGGAACCTTTCAGATCATCAAGTCCAACTGTCAACCTAACAGTGACAAAACCCTTAACTGAACCATATCACTAAGCACCACGTCTACCCATCTTTTAAATACGTCCAGGGATGGTGATTCCACCACTTCTCCGAGCAGCCTGTTTCAATGCTTAACAAACCTTTCAGTGTAAATTTTTCTTCTAATGTCTAATCTAAACCTCCCCTGGCATGACTTGAGGCCTTTCTTCTTGTCCTTGTCTGCTTGTTACTTGAGAGAAGAAACCAGCCCCCACCTCTCTACAACCTCCTTTCAGGTAGTTGCAGACCATCCATCACACTGATGTGTCGTATCGCCTGGGTTACACAGGTCAGACAGTGTGAAGAGATCTCCGCTCAGTGACATGCATGAAGTCTTCCATCCTGGGTTTTAGAAATCTTCACTCCTGAATCATTCCCAAGCTCCTTCTGCAGCAACCTCCCTGTTCTAGCCACAGGTATGACCACCTCTTCAGTTTGGCTCAATCATTCTGGTCCCTTAATTATCCATATTATATAAGGTGCTCTCAGGTTCCCAGGGAATCCAGAAAGATCAAGGGAAAATAGTCATTGTTAAGGCAGTCTTATTAAGAGCACAAAGGTCTCAGTAGTCTGAATAAGCATTATTGACCCCTAATATAGGTGCCATTCCCCAACTTACTCTAACAGTTAGACTTTTATATGTGAGCTTGTCACTCCAGCTTTATAGTCAATGGAGAGAAGCAGACAATTTCAAAGAATGATTGCTTTCTTCCTAAAACCAGTTTCTAATATAAGATAGATGAATTGCCCTCCGGAGCTGCCTATTTCTCTGCCTTGATTATAAAGAGAACCTGGGATACCGATCTTATCAGCAAATGTCTAATGTAAGTACCTTAATTAGGTGAAATGAGATGGGAGATGTTCAGATCTCTGAACCTGGCAGTTTCCATTTAGGAGGGCTGCTCAAACTGGAAGCATCATCCCTCAAAACTGATTGTTTTTGAAAATAGGAGCCACATGGGAGTTTTTTTTTTTTTTTTGCTTTGCTGAGAAACGATAGCAAACATGAATTGAAAGAACAAAAATTAATGAAGTCATACATGTAATAAAATTTATTCCTTCTGTACTTGCCAGGGAAGTCTAACATTCAGTATTCTGTATTTATTCTGCAAAAGCAGATGCACAGTCCCAGGACTGGCAGACTGGATTGGGTTTGTGAGGCAAGGTTTTGGTAGGGGGACTACAAAGGTGGCTTTTGTGAGAAGCTGCCAGAAGCTTCCCCCACGTCTGATAGAACCAATGCCAGCCAACTCCAAGATGGACCCAGCACTGGCCAAGGCTCAGCCCACCAGCGATGGTGGTAGAGCCTCTGGGACAACATGCCTAAGAAGGGGGAAAAAAACCCAAACCCAAACCTAGTGTGGCAGCAGGTGTGGCAGAAGAGAGGAGAGACAATATGTGTGAGCAACAACTCTGCAGAGCAGAGATTTCCCTGCAGCCTGTGTAAAGACCATGGTGAGGCAGGCTGTCCCCCTGCAATGTATGGAGGTCCAGGGGCGAGCAGAATCTACCTGCAGCCCATGGAGAACCCCATGCCAGAGCAGGTGGATGCCCAGAGAAGGCTGTGACCCTGTAAGAAGCCTGCACTGGAGCAGGTTTCTGGCAGGACCTATGACCCCAAGGAGAGAGGAGCCCACGCTGGAGCAGGTTGGCTGGCAGGACTTGTGACCCCCATGGGGGACCTATGCTGGAGCAGTCTGTTCCTGAAGGACTGCACCCCATGGGAGGGACCGCTGGAGCAGTTTGTGAGGAACTGCACCCCATGAAAGGACTCACATTGGAAGAGTTAGTGGAGAACTGTCTCCCATGGGAGGGACCCCACACTGGAGCAGGGGAAGAGTGTGAGGAGTCCTCCCCCTGAGGAGGAAGGAGCAGCAGCGACAACATGTGATGAACTGACCACAACCCCCATTCCCTCTCCCCCTGCGCTGCTCAGAGGGAGGAGTCAGAGAATTTGGGAGTGAAGTTGAGCCTGAGAAGAAGGGAGGCGTGGGGGGAAGGTGTTTTAAGATTTAGTTTTTATTTCTCCTTACCCTACTCTGATTGGATTGGTAGTAAATTAAATTAATTTCCCCAAGTCGAGTCTGTTTTGCCCATAATGGTAATTTATGAATGATCTCCTTGTTCTTATCTGGACTTATCAGCCTTTCATTATATTTTCTCTCATCTGTTCAGTTGAGGAGGAGAGTGATAGATTGGCCTTGGTGAGCACCTGGAGCCCAGACAGGCCAACCCACCACACAGACCATTCTCTACCTCACTCCAGGCACTAGGAATTCATCCAACTATGTAGTGGGAAAAATAGAGGCTTGCTATCCGATAACTCTTACGGCCAAGGGGACAGAAAGCTTGCTTCCTTCACCACCCAGCGGAACTCCACAATCCCCAGCATGCCCAACATTCAGTCCTACACAATCACCTCATCCCTCTTTTCCTCACTTTAAATTTAGGAACTAGAGACTTGTGTCGGCCATAAAGCCTATGCTTACACCCTGTCTTGGTGGAGGTCCCTCAAACATTGCTTTATTACATTTTCTCCCCTTCATGCTAGGAAATCGAGGGAGCTGCTACACAGTACCCCCCAATAAGATTCATCCCAGTGGTATTTTTTTTTCTTAATAACATATTTTGAAATGGCAACATCAGGCTAACACTAGGTCCATGAATACAACTGAAATCACTCTGACAGCGAGAACATGACAGCCAGGAGGGTAAGCTGCTCCCTGATACTTTTGGGGAAGAGAAGTGTCTCTTGCCAGTGCAACAGGAAAAAAATGAAGCACCTGAATAGCAGCTGGCATCAACACATACACACATACACAGTGCTTACCTTGGATGTTGTCAACACAGTGGATGGGAAGGGGGTCACTAAAAGCTATATTTGTACTCTGGCTCTTTGAAGAGGTTATATCTTTTTAAGTATGTACTTAGCCCTCTGATGACCCTAAAAGAAAATGCAGATGATAATTGGACAATTCGTATTTGTCAGAAACTGAGATTTTAAACAAAAGTTTGTTTGGCATTCTTTCTTTCTCCCCTCACTTGATATATGTTGTGGGCGTATTTATTAGGTAGCCTTTAAAATCCTTTTTTCCTCTCCCAATAATTACACACGTAATAAAAATGATAATCACAGTGGGTGGAGATTGGATTTCCTTTCCCTTTAATAGAAAGGACAGCCTGGTAAAAAAATAAATGGAGTTAATTAGTTGAATATAATTGCAAATTCCTTGGAGTTAAAACGTGCTGCATACCAGCAGAAAATGCTATTTGCCATATGGTATTGGAACACTGGAATGATGTCTTTTCCTCTATTATTTTCTGCAGACTGAGCATGGACTTGGATTATTTGTGGCTTCTCAAGTATTTGAGTTATGCAAGCCAGCTCACTGAGTGCCCCAAAGCAGCAGAGAACCATTCTTGTTCAGTTCATAATATGTACTAAAAAACAAACAATCAAAAAAATCTTGGTTTTGCAAAGCTTTTAATGAAAGCCTAAAGTTTCATTTTCCAGCGGTTTTGGGAAACTTTCAGAAACTTTTTTCTTCTAAGAGTCCATTCAAGGTCCCCTGAACAGTGTTATTAAGACCAGTGGAAAGGGGAAGTTTGAGGGAATTTATCAAATACTAGCAGGGAATCATAGAATGGTTTAGGTCGGAAGACACCTTTAAAGGTCATCTAGTCCAACCTCCCCTGCAATGAGCAAGGACATCTTCAATTAGATCAGGTTGCTCAGAGGCCCATCCAACCTGACCTTGAATGTTTCCAGGGATGGGGCATCTACCACCTCTCTGGGCAACCTGTGCCAGTGTCTCACCACTCTCATGGTAAAGAATTTCTTCCTTGTATCTAGTCTAAATCTACCCTTTTTTAGTTTAAAGCCATTACCCCTTGTCCTATCATAATGGGCTCTACTAAAAAAATTGTCCCCATCTTTCCTGTAGGCTCCCATTGAGTACTAAAAGGCCATCCCTGTAGTCTCGTCTTCTCTGGGCTGAACAACCCAAACTCTCTCAGCCTTTCTTCATAACAGAGGTGCTCCAGCCCTCTGATCATCTTAGTGGCCCTCTGCTGGACTCGTTCCAATAGGTCTACATCTCCGTTATACTTGGGGCCCCAGAGCTGGACATAGTACTCCAGGTGGGGTCTCACCAGAGTGGAGTAGAGGAGCAGAATCACCTCCCTTGACCTTCTGGCCGTGCTTCTTTTGATGCAGTCCAGGATGCGGCTGGCTTTCTGGGCTGCCAGCACACATTCCCAGCTCATGACCAGCTTTTCATCCACCAGTATCTGCAAGAGCTTCTTGGCAGGGCTGATCTTAATCCCTCCGTCCCCCAGCCTGTATTGATGCTGGGGATTGCTCTGAACCAGGTGCAGGACTCTGGAGTACACAAATGGTTGTTAAATCCACAAATGGTTGTGTACTTAACATGGAAATTATTTAGAATGAGAAAGAGGTTAAAAAAAGAGGAAGTGTAGACAACTGAGTCCTTATTTAGCACTGTTTTCAGATTGCAAAAAAAGTAAAAAATGAGTTAGCTATGTAACTATACATATTTATTTATCTAAACTTTCTAATCTAAAATGTCAAGTTTGCCAACTTTGATACAATGAAAAGAGAAATGATGGACAACAAAGAGATTTACTGTACTTAAAATTGTTTTCAGATACAGAACGAAAGCCAAGTTACCATTCTGCCTTCTTAAAAAATAGTTCCTCTGTGGATATTTGCCAGTGATTTTCCACTGCTTATTTTTAAGATACACATAAACATCCACTCCCCAAAAAGAAAACCCCAAACCTGCTAAGAAATGGCCATTCTGATGTCTTAGATTTATACCTCTCTGGGCAATTGCTCTCCAAGCACCTAAGCTTCTTTTTTTGTTGTGAAAGAGATATACAGGGACTCACACACAGTTGCTTAAAACTCTAATTTAGAAGTGAAGTAAAAGTTCATTTTCAAGCCATAAAAGTATACTCAGATCTTACAACAGCAGCGTTGCCTTAACTACACTGGTTGCTCTGTTTTTTGGTCTTTTCTTCAGCTTTATGGTACTGTTAATGCTATCAGGTCAATAAAGTAAGCAGCTTTAACTGAAAAATTGGCAGTGAATCTTTTCAAACTTCATTGCTCAGATAGGATAATTATTATGATGTGTAGATTTTTCTCTCCTGAAAGTAAACACTTATATCACATGAATAAGTAGGCCATCGTTTTAGTTGTTAAATCTGTCAGATGGACAAGTTGTTTTTTTCTCCATACAGTGTATAAATGGAAGGTGAATTATACATATGAGCAAAGCCAAGATTAAGATTCCTAAATTGGTCCAAAAAAAACCCCCCAGACACGGGACAACTCACAGAAGTACTGCTAGTAGCTTCAGGGGCTTTGTGATTCAAAACAGCAGAAATTTGCAACATGGAGTAGAAAAAGTATATAATTTACCAATCAGGGCTGGTCATGTAGATTGGCTTATGCTGCTCAAAAATTTTAAAGTTTTAGCACATTTTTACTGAGGTTTTCGATGATGTTCACAAAATGCTGCACATTTTCCCCCCACAGTTCTAATATGTGCCACTGGCAACTTCAAGGCAAAATTGAACTGAATGTGAATAAAACTACTTATGAACTTTGAAAGCGTTTAATATATATTTCTCATCCTGTTTTCTTTTGTGGGGCTTTTCAGTGGCAGGTTACCTTTAAAACAGACAGTCAAAGTGATTAAAAAATAAGGAGAAAATCTGCTCACATGCCTCTGCTATTCTGATTTCATTGAAGACAAATTTTTGCTTATTTTTAGAATGGTCAGTTCTGTTTTAGTGAATATATGGCATTATTCTTAAGACTTCTCTGAAGTCTTACGTATTGAGAAATTATTGGAAGGTAGAACCTGTCAGAGGGGATTTCGTAGCAGTAGCAGCCTTTAAAAATATGATCCTAATTTTCCATTTTCTGTTAAGAAAATCACAGATGATTTCTCTCTGACTGCCCCTTGAAGTCAGCAACCTGAAGATTAAGCTGTCAATTCTTGCTAAAGCATACTTTTTCAGGAATTGCCAAAAATGTTGGCATTTAGTCCAAAGAAGATCAAATTAAAAACCAGACAGCCCTTGACAGGGTAGAAGTTTCCTGCTTGACTCATAGCTTACCTACCCTCTTGGTCCATTCATTGCAAAGTGTAAAACGCCATCTGATGACATCTCCATGTTACTTGATGTGGCACTGCATAAAGGGATGTGCATCGTATCAGGAAAATCCCAGTTTCTGGAAGCATTAGCCAGGCACTGGTCTTAATACAATTAAGCCTGCTTCTTAACCTTCCTGATTAGCCAATGTACAGCTAAAATGCTTTTGCTGTAGGAACCGTCAGGGGCAGTTTCTTGGGGCTCTTTTCATCTCTCAATATTCCAAAGTGCAGACATGCTCTTTGATTCTTTCCTGTCTCCAGTCATGCTTTGCTCATGATTCAGCCACACCAGAGACCAGCCCGATGAAATATTCTGATATCATCAGCTTCATTCTCTGCTGCTTTGCACGCAAGTTGTTATTGCCTTGTCAAGTGTTGCTCTGAGCTGTGCAACATAGGTGTAATTTATTATAAAGCAGAGTGGTTAGTTGTCATTTCCAGTAAAGTTTCATATGAGGATTCTAGAGTGGATGCAAGTGTATTTTGAACTTATCTTCAGACTCTTAGCACACCACTGAGGTACTGTATTGGGGTGTATGCCATTTGCTCTTTGTACTAATTCAGCTAAGGATACTTTTTCTTTTAACTCACATAATGACACTCCAGTTCTATCTATGTGAGAGAATTCTATATCAAACATTCTCACAGGAAAGAAAATTTTCCTTTTATGTCTTCTTAAGCTAATGAAAATCCCGTGCCCTGGAGCACTGTGTCTGCTGAAAGACCCAGTCCAAGCACTGCAAATTCAGGAATCCACTCATGCTACTTACTCTGCTCAAATCTGTTGACCTGGAATATGTTTAGTTGCTATTACGATCATTATTGATTATTGACTGACACTAAGCAATTACAGAATTTCCCATCCCTGCCCACATGATACTCATTAATGAATTGAATCACAGTAATTCTATTGTTAATTTGCAGTTTCTTGAAGCCCCAGTTCAGAACTGGCTGAACCAGCACCGAACGAAGACACAATAAAAGACAAGTTCTGAAAAACACTAATGTAGTTTAAGGTGAAGACAGGTAAAGGGAAATGATCAGCACCAGTGTGTCATGCAGAATTTACTCACTTGTCTCAGTTCAATCTTGAATACCAAACAATGACTTTCCTTGCTTATAGCCTTATCAGCCCAAAAAGATGGGAGAAAAGCGCTCATCACCATTTAACAGATGGTTAAGAGAGGCGCAAAACACTAACATCAAATTTTATAAGCTATTGGGAAGCCTAAAGAGGCAGATGAAGATGAAATGCTATTTCTTAGGTTAAAGTTAGTGCCTATGTGCGTCCTTAAATGTCTACAGTCTTTTAGAAGTGCAGCTTTAAGAAATGTACCCAAGGACATTGAGAAAGTCTGTCACAGAGCGTGTGGTAGGACTAGCTTGTACACATGAGCTGTGAGCACAAGAATATCTTTGCTGCCTGGAAAACAAAATATTCATTCTGCAGAAGTCCAGGAGTGGTTCTCCACCCTCACTTTAGCACTGCAGACAGGCCTGAGTTGGTGCTGTCTCTCTGTTCTGGGGAGAGTTTCTTCCATCGTTCTCATATGGCAAAGAGACAGGTTGCCACAGAGAAGTTAACGTGGCCACGTCACAGTGGGCAGCAGGCTGGTGGTGGCTTTGGTGACACGGCCACCCCAGGATGAGTGTCTTTGGGCAGCCAGGGAGACATGGGACTGGCAGCCTTGGCCTGAGGCTAGGAGAGCCCTGGGCAGGGGTTGCCCAAGGTGATAGTGGGCGGCTGTTACGGTTTTTTCATGTATTGTCCTATTTTTCACAGCCTCAGGCCCAGGCAGGGACACAACCAGACCCTGGTGCACTCCTGTCCCCTCTCTCCTCAGCCACTCAGAGATTTATACAGCTTTCTGCAAAGCCCTTGACCAGGGGAAAAGGAAGCCCATGCAGCCCTGGTCTACACAGCACCACATCCCCACAGGCAGCTGGAAGGTCCCCACAGCCATGGAGAAAGGGAGCTCCACGACACCCACTCTCTGCCGGAAACTGACCTCGAATAACGGTTCTGATTCATGAACCTATTGGCTGGCTCCTCTGCTTTGTCTCTTTTTTTGGGGGGGAAACCATTTAGGGATTTCTGTATGAATTCTTTTCCTTATTATTTTCTATATATGTGTGTATATATATAATGTAAAATGTATTTACATATAAACATATATAAACACACTTGTATTTAACACATGTATATACACATGTATATAAATACACATGTATTTATATACGTAAATTGTATCTATGTATAAATAAATATTTATACACATTTGTGCACTCACACAAACATACAGATTTTTACAGAAATGTCTCTATATGCATCTGCACATTGCTTTACATGAGCTCTTAGTGATCTAAAGGAAGCTGGAGCCAATCAGAGGGTGCACTGGGATCACATGGGTATAATGGTTTTGGCCAATCACAGAGCAGTATAGAAACAGGTGGGGTGTGAGCCAAGAGCCATGTCCTTGAATCAGTTCCCCAAGGAAGGAGGTGGAGGGCTTTCTGTGTTATATGGGCTCCACACAGAAGAGCACAACTAGGATGTTTTGTGCTCGATCTCTGGTAATTTTCATTTGAGGCCATCAAAGGAAAATTTTTTACTGCCTTACCTGTTCTCCAGTGTTTTCTCTGCAACACCTGCTCTGGCGCTTGGAACACCTCCTCCCCTTCTTACCTTGGTGCTCTTACTGCTCTTTCTCACTTTTTTTTTAACCCTTCTTTCTCCTTACTCCTCTGCCTTTCAGCATACTGCTCTTTCTTTGCTATGTTTTCACAGAGGCACCACCGCTCAAGCTCAGCTGTGTCCATGCCTGCCTCTTCAGGGCAAAACCATACCAGCCATGAGTTTCTCTCTCAGTTCCTCTCCAATTGACATTGCTGCTTTGCTGTGTCATCTTCTATATCCTTCTCAACCTTGGAGGCCCAAGAAAGAGGAGAGAAAGTATCCAGAAGCAAGCTCTGCTATAACTTGTGCCTCTACTTGGACCAGTTAAAAAAGATAAAAAGCTATAGGAGTAGCAAGAGGAAAGGGATGTGCTGTGAGGTGGGAAGAACAACTTGCTGTGGGATCAGGTAAGTCCATAAAGGAATCCTGAGCAAGGGCTGACTGAAGAATCACTTTATTGTTATGTTGTGGCCTGAATAAAAGAGATGGAGTTGTCATGCTCCTGTGGCCAGGTGAAACTGCAGTACAGGAGGCAAAGCAGCTTGCAAGGTGTGCTCAGGAGAGTGAGACTGTGTAATAAAGTGGCTAAGCAGGGATTAAAAGGAGCAGGCGTTGTCTGTCTTGCAGACCTATTCTGTTTGTGCTTTTGGACCCTATCTTACGCTGATGACAATGACTACCATTTTTGTAAAGGCTGCGACCAGTAATATTGAGTAGGTGGAAAAGAACAGAGATGGGTGCCCTGGACTGATCCTTGCATTAATGGAAATGTTTTAGCAATTTCTTTGTGTTTCCTTGTCTGTATAATTGCTCAGATTTATCAGAGCAAGAGTGGAATTTGATATAAATAGCAGGGAAGTTTGTTACACAGAAGAGCCCTAGAGTTACAACATTTCCCTCAGAAAGTGAAGTCCCCTGTAAAAAATCCTTATTCTGACTAGGTTGAGGTGCTCTGGTTATTGGCTAATCTGGGCTCATCTTTTCTCCCCTAAACTCCAGGGCTTGTAAATGAATGAAATACTCACTGTGAAAGAAAGTGACAGTCTTCATAAACCAGTCCTGTGAATTTATCCAGTCATATTTAAATCCATGCTCTTCATCAGGCATAGAAAAGTAATGAACTTCACATATATGTTGTTTGAACAGATTACTAAACAGCTGTGCAATCAACTGTTTTAGTAGGTCTCTTTCTCACAAATCGTTGTAGTCCTACTTCAGTGTTGAATAAAGCCACATTCTGAAAACTCTTATTTTCATGAATTGGAAATTTTGGGTTCTTTCTTGAAACATTTATTCTCCTCTCCCAGCTGAATAAGAGATTACTTACTGCTTCTTTATCCAAGTGGGGATGGTCCTGGGATGACAGCAATGTAGTAGGGACAAAATGGCTCATCTGTGTCATTGATAAATTCCTAAACAAAAGGCTGTATGTAACATGCAAAGACTTCTATTAAGGTCATGATCTCAAACTTTTCCAAGTTAATTGGAAGCTGACATTAGAGCTCTTTAGGTCTGGTTGTATTGTTATTTTTGTCACATGCATAAAACAATTTAGACTAATGCTCTGAGGTTCGAGGACACTATTTTATTTTTTGTAAATTCACTTCTGATTTATCTTTGACTAAAAATGAACAATAAAGCGAGTCTCCATCCCCCCAAAAATATGTTCCATATGTACAGAGAGTCTTAAATGGTGTCTGCATGCTTTCTAAATAAAAACTTACTGTTTGGTATATCAGAAACAAAAGATCCATGTTATCCTATGACTGGTGACAGACAACGAGCTATTTACTTACAGATATTATTATGCTCTGTTGGTAGCTCAAGAAAATAATGAGGTACATTAGAAAATGAAGTAACAGCTTTATTGTTGAAGCTATTTCCAAAAGGTTGCTAAATAATGGAGGAAATCCAGTTCCTGCATTAGTATCCGATAGTACCTGTTTCTTGAGAGGTGGCTGAAGAGGGAAGACCTTAACTGTCTGAGAGAGAATACCACTGGGTTAAATTCTTCCAGCAGCTGACAATTCTTGCTTTGAGTTTATTGCTTGTTAAATTATGAGCTTAAGACTAGGAATTGAATGAATGTTCTCCCCTGCAAACTTTTCAGATTGTACTCACTCACATTCTCACCCTCCTATTGTACTTTTCCCATAGGGTCACAGCAGAAAGTTTTTTTTATATCTTCTAACTATCTTCTAAAGATAGGCTCAGAGGCAAGTCTGAGAGCCTTATGACCTTTTTTTGCTCCGGTTAGAAAGTTAGAAAATCTGAGAGAGTAATTACAATCTGCTGTAAAATATTCCAACTCACCTGTAATCTCTTTCCCCCTTTCCCTTCCATTTTTTTTTTATTTTGTTTTCCCTTATCCTTTGATGTTAGTTGATACAACATGATGAAAACATTTGGATGATTGTGAGCATTAAACCAAAGTGATTTATATGTTAAACACTGAAGAAACTACCATGTGGTGCCAGTCTGCTATCAGCTCTGCTGGGTTTGAATTAAGGTATTGACAAAGTGAGAGAAGCTCAGACTCTCTTGTGTTTCTGCATTCAGGAAATGGCTTCAATTTAACTTGATCTTTCCAGGCTTCTAATTTCACAGGCATCAAATCACAAATTTGTTTGGTAACTTCTGAACTTTACTTGCACATATTGACTTTTGGTTTAAAAAGCTCAGTTTCAGTTGTGTCTTAGAGGACAAGAATTGGAGCATGAAAGTTGAATGAAATTACCGAAAAATCCATCAGTGGTTCAAATGTACAATAGAACACCAAGTTCTGCTTAAATTGGAATAAACTTTAGATCAAGTGGTGCTACATGCCAGAGGTGCTCTGTAAGAAGAGGTATTTTGACTAAGTTCAGTAACAGAAAGACCAACGATCCAGTAAGCTTAGTGAGCTCAATGACATGTAGACACATCAGTTGATAAATGAGAAGGAGGAAGTGACAGTAATCTTCTATATAAGGCTTTAATGATCAAATCCAGGCACTAAGATAAAGCAGATTCAGAGAGTGTCAATGAATAAAGTTCCAAGCATTCTCTTTTCCAAGGTTACTTAAGAAGACGACAAGTATATTGAACAATATCCACTGTGCCGAGAGAGACAAAATGGTGGCTTGATTATACATCACTGTCAGGAACCTAAAATCAAAAATTACATCTACTTGATTCACTTGAAAACAACATACCAGATCTGATAGAAATCATTGGAATTATACTGGGAATAATGAATTTGGCGCTCACCCTGGATGAGAGGCTGTTCAAAATGACTGTCACCCACATTTCTGTAGCTTTTATAGTTCTCAATGAAAATTAAAATCATGCTATGATGAACTACTTCCCAAGGTATTTAAACTCTGTTGTTCAAGTTAAGTTCAATTTCAGAGTGTAATACCAGAAAAATCCCTTTGGGAATGATTTAATTTTTTATACAGGTTCAACATGTATGAGAACACTTATGCAGCCATTTAAAATCAATCTAGTGAATACAGTGCTCATCAGAGGTGAGCAATTTGCATTCCACATGTCTGAGCTTTTCTTACTTTCATGGGTTTTACACGACTAACTCTTTGGTGATGTTTCAGATTTACAGTGGGATACATCACTGGTAGAGTTGAGTGAATGGCTCATCATTTCCATCAGCTGAATTCAAACCTGACATAAATAGTCACATATCCCATTTGAGAGTTTATTATAATCCCTGGTAGTGGAAATCCTATATCTCAGTCGTTCTTATTCCCTTTTCAGGTGAGACCCAAACATCACATTATTTCTGCGTCTTGCCTGTTCCATTTCCATGAGATGGGTTGTGGGATAAAGATAATGGCAAGAAATCTGGCACAATATGAAAACTGGCAAGAGAGAGACATGTGCCTCCACAGGTCAGATACTGAGCAAAGAGCATACTTGTTGGAGAGGTGGGAAAATGAGAGTTAGGCTTTGCTTCAGCATTACTCATAAGTAAATGGGCTGTAGGGTTGCTAAGCGAGTAGTGTTTGTCATTCTGTGTACGGCAAGCACCATCAGCTCAACTCTGCTGTCAGTTCCAACAACAGACTCCGGGGAAGTTGCTGTGATGGTAAGGCAGTACAATGTTATTTCCCAGTCACAGATGGATTTCAGCTTTCCCCCAAACTAAAATATTTGCTGTATTCCTCTCCAGACTAGGAAAATATAGAACAAATCATAATGTGAAAATTGAGCTTCTGAAAACCCTGTTCCCAGTATTTAGGCTATGACTTTGAAATTAAAAAAATAAATGGCAGCTGTTTTCACTCTGCACGTGTTTACACATGCATTAGTTTAAACATATGAATAATTACAGTAGTTAGGGGGATTATATGCATATTAAATGTGTTAAATCTTGCAGGAGAGGGCTCATCCGCCTGTAATGCTGTATACTGTGTGAGTGTTGAAATTAGTAAAAAGATGGTATCAACAGTAAAAGATGGCCGTTTTTCTTAGGTTAGTGCATTCTGATACGTATTTAGAGTGTCTACATACCCATGTGGGTCAAAAATGGATGTTGGTTTGGGTTCTGTAGAAAATCTCTTCTCTCCTTCCTACCCATACAATAGTGTGGAAACCGCGTATTTGGAAATGTGAACAGAACAGATGATTCCTAAAACAGGATGCAGTAATTGAGAAACAATTATTCAGTCAAACAGCTGAAAACATTTTTTGACCAGAAATATATCTGTGAACAGCTTTCATTGCTTCTTTTCTTGCAAAATATATCTATTTATATGACTAGCCCCTTGGACTATTTTTAGCTTAGTGCTAATGGAGTGTAGGTGCCTTTGAGATTTTATTGCTGTATATCCTGTGAAGAATGCTCAAGCAATTTTAACATGGAACTGTAAACTCACAACCCCTGCTGAGGTTTTCCCCTCTGTCTTCACACATTTTTTGTCCCCTTGCACTTCATTTTGAAAACAGCAATTGCATCCTTTTTTTTTTTCATTTGTGAAATCCAAGGCATTTTCAATGTGCTTTTTTCTGTAACATGGTAGTTCCCAAGGTTTTGAAGTCATAAGGGCTGTGGTTTGCACATCTGGGCTTTCAACTTGACTTCCATTTACACCTCAGGGCTTGTCTTCCCCATCCTTTGAGGTCTCTGACCGCTTGCTTGGCAGCTTTGGCCACGGTGAAAAATAAAAGGTAGGGAAGAGCAATAAAATTGAGACAAGGAAAAAAGTTTTAGTGTGTGATAGAATAGAATCATATAATAGACTTTTCTAGGTTGGAAGGGAACATTAAGATCATTGAGTCAAACCATCAACCTAGCACTGACAAAAATCATCACTAAACCATGTCCCTCAGGACCACGTCTACCCATCTTATAAAATACTTCCACGTATGACGGTTCCACCACTTCCCTGAGCAGCCTCTTCCAATGTTTGATAACCCTTTTGGTGTAAAAAGTTTTCCTAATATCTGATCTAAACCTCCTCTGGCACAACTTGAGGCCATTGCCTCTTGTCCTATCACTTGTTACTTGGGAGAAGAGACTGACCCCCACCTCTATACAGCCTCCTTTCAGGTAGTTGTAGAGAGCAATATGGTCTTCCTTCAGCCTCCTTTTCTCCAGGCTGAACAACCCCAGTTCCCTCAGCCACTCTTCATACGACTTGTGCTCCAGACCCTTCACCAGCTTTGTAGCTTTTCTCTGGACTCCCTCTAGGGTCTCAATGTCTGTGGTGAGATCATCTGTCTCTTCCATTGTAGGTAATAAACACTGAACAAGGTGGTAGTTGTTGATGTAAATAGCTCGACTCTGTTTTGCAAGCCTTTGGAGCATTGTGTGGGGTGCTCTTCCCCTCATCCTAAAAAGGGGAACAGGAAAGAGCTGAGAGAAAGGCAACAAGGGCTGAAATATATAGAAGGCTTTTCTAGAGGTAGCAGCTGAGTAGGTGAGGATTTCTTAGTCCTCAAAGGAGACCACTTCAGAGGAGGTATGATAAGCTTCTATAAAATTGTCATGGAGAAGGTAGATATGACTCAATTATTTATCACTGTCTTTAAAGAGAAGAACTATGGATCACCAAATAATGATATTAGGAGTTATTTTCAAACAAACAAGCCGTGGTTTTACACAGAACATATGCTAGCACTGTGGACCTCCCTGTGAAAGAATGCTATGTGCAGCCAAAATTTACATTGGTTTAAGAGCTGACTAGACAAGCGCATGGAAATTAAATTCTTGAAAGATTATAAAATACACAGAATGATGTCCAGTTCAAAAACTCCCCTGCTCTGAAAATAGTTGGAAGATGAGACAGCATTAGAGGAGCAATCACATACACACGCTGTTTTCTTTCAGATCTCTAGACGTTCATTTAGGTTATTTGCTCCTTCTGGTTGTCTTCTTTTGGAAAGGCATCGTCTCCTCCCAAACAAAATCAAAGCAAAGAGGCTACAGAAAAGAATCTGAGCTAAAGAAAATAATTTTGAGGTGCAGTAGATGACGGTGATAAATGTCACAGGCTCAAAAGTGAGAACTATGGTCAGAGTCCCAAATGGATAACTGTTCTTTCTGGATGAAGACGTTAAACTGCCTTACAGAAGAGTACCAGGGTCACTGTAGGGAAAGGGAAAGACTGCATGAGGAACAGAACAAGAAAGAGATGAGGCCGAGGAACAAAAGTGAAGGGGAGAAGCAAGACCTACCATATTTGATAGCAGGGTTCTCGACTTTCCATAATTTCACACTAAAGGCGATCCTTTTTATATTCAGATATATCAATAAACTTCAGCAAACACCAGTAGTCTCTCTAGCACTGTCCATGATCAGTGGAGTCTTATTTCAAAATCCTACACCTAATTTGGCTCTGGATGCAGGAAAATCTTTACCGTAGCACAGCACTTGCAGAAAGACTACAGATAAGCCAGTGTAAGACCAACCTCAGTTTGTACCAATGGTCAATAGAGGATCCAGGAATAATTTAGTGTTCTCGTCTCTTCTGTTTTCAAACCTTTTAACAATAACCCTGCAGAAGGGACTGTAACAAACTGAGAACAGCCAGGGGACTAAACACCCAGGTGACTAATACTTGCAGACTAAACCCAGTTGAAACGAGAAGCCTCAGCTAAAACAAGTTATCAAGGCCTGTGAAATTAATTTCAACTATGCAAATACACTTTTCTTCAATTTTTGTTTCCAAACTTTAAGAAAAAGCTGTAAATTTGAAGCGAGACTCGCCCTTATTTCAGGATTATTTTTTGGTTGGTTACAGCTATTTTTAACCTATATCCTCAATGCAGTAGATTCAATCCTTCAATATTTCATCTTCAAAGTCTTACTCAAATACTGACCTTTAAAAGTTCTAACTATAACTACTTTTGCAAGGCCTGCACTTTCAGGAAACAAAGCTCACTCTGTTCTCTGCTGGAAATATCAGATCCAGGCCTAAAATCAGCAACTCAGTTTCTTTTCTTATAAGCTTTAACTCTACCATTAACCACAGACAGGTGTCCAATACCTATTGAAAAACCTCATATAAATTATGGACCTCAGCAGAAATCAATCTACACTCTATTCTGGTGGGCTGCACAGTATCCAAGAAAAACAAAACAAGTCCAGAACATATTGGCAGGTAAGCTCTTCTTTATATTTTATAGCACCTATAGGTGACTATAGAATCAATACAAAATATTTTTAGTTGCTATGAGCTGGACTTATGCTGACACTTCATAAGTGACTAGTAAAAGATACAGGTCCTTTTTTTCCCATTGCTAGCTCTATTCTTAATCTCAAAATTATCAGCACTCAAAGGAATATTATGCAGATATGGGTTGCTGTCTCTTGGAAAGTATATCCCCCACCCTTGCATTCTGAGCTATACGGGAGACAACTATAAATTGAACTTCTTAATAAAGTAACTTATTGGCCTGGTTTCAGCTGGGATAGGGTTAATTTTCTTACTAGCAGCTGGTATAAGGCTGTGTTTTGGATTTAAAATGAGAATAATGTTGATAATACACTAATGGTTTTTGTTGTTGCTAAGCAGTCAAGGTCTCTTTCAGCTTCTTATAGAAGCTGAGAGGGAGCATGGACAGGAAAACTGACCCAAACTGGCCAAAGGAATATTCCATACCATAGGCGTCATGCTCAGTATATGAACGGGGGTTGGCCAGGGGGCAGGGATTTGACCATTACTACTTGGGATGGGCTGGGCAATTGATCACCAGGTGATGAGCAATTGCATTGCATCACTCATTTTGAATATTCTGTTACCATTATTATTATTTTCTCTTCCATTACTGTTCTATTAAACTGTCTCTATCTCAACCCAGAAGTTTTTTTTCCTCCCTTTCATCTCTATCCCACTTGGGTGGGGGGGTGGTCAGTGAACGGTTACGTGGTCCGTTAGAGCAGATTTAGGTCTTGTACTTCGGTTCTGATATGTCAAGCTCAGTCCCTCAATTGCTGTTCAAACTTGCACATCAGGGATGGAGGTAGATGAAGTAGCCTTACCAGTTGGTCCACCAAAGGATGATTCTACAGGTCCTGAGAATCAGTGCTGTGTTGGAAGGGCTTCCTCCCAGTTTGCTTTTCTGTGTTGGAGAGAAAATCTAAGTTGGGAGACGTCTTCTCTTACTGACATTTAATTGTTCTAATAGGCTTGGTTTCCTGGCTATTGTCAAGGCAAGGATTAGATGTAAGGCACGTTAAAAGAAAATTTTTCTTTTTTTAACCTAGATGATGCGTCTGGTAAATTTAATTCTTCACACTGCTCTGCCAATCCCCTCAAACTGTCCATAAACTTAGCCACGATTAACCATAGTCATCAAGCCAGTAACACCATTAATTATCCAGTTGTGATGTCTCTGCACCACAACATCTGTAAGTAACTGCCTGCAATCTAGATAATCCTACAAGAGATAACTGACAATTAATTGCGTGTTGTGTCTTTCACCCTCTACTAGAGCTCTGACTGTGAAGGAATCACAGAGGCACTGCAGGATCAAAATAAGCAGGTTTACAAAAGATATGTGATCCTCATTCCAGAATTATCCTTTAAATTATATGTTCCTTTTCTTTCCCAGTGCTTATTCCTCTCACAATACCTAAACATTATGCTCCAGACTGCTAAGTACATGTAAAGCACTCATTTTTTAAGTAGAGTTATGTTTTGCTTCTATTTGCTTTTATGAAAGTCTTAAGAGTTATTATGTTACTATAAAAAAAAAAAGAGGATTTAGAATAGTTTACCACAGTGAGAGGCTGAAATCAATATTGTTTATACAGGCATGAATGTTATTGACTGTATATTTACAATAACCTCCAGAAAGTAACTCTTATACCATTAAACCTCCTGGCAAAGTATACACTTTCATAAATCTGACTAAACATTTTACAATAATAATTAAATTAATTACTAGGAGAAAACAACACATTTGATGGATTTTATCCCTAGGAAAAAATGAGACATTTCACTATTGACTGAATTCAAAGTGCCTGTTTTCTCCAGTCTGGTATTTGCAACTGGAGAAATACCTTTTCTTTGGAAGAAAAGACTTCATGATGAAGCATAACCCAAACAGGATTAGTCTGAAGACAATTGGTTTAACTTGCACAGAATATTGTTTACAATGTTGTTGATAAAGGGCAGATCAGAAAAATGCACCCAGATGTCCTTGTTTAGATGTAGAACATTTACACGTGACTAAGTAATTAATCGCTCCATCCCATTTAAACCAAGGTTCATCGGGAAATTTGGGATGAAAATAAGTACTGAAGAGCTCCCAGAAACAAGATAACTGAGGAGTAGTTTTCATTAGTTCATTATGTTACACATAAGTGCCCACTAGAGATCATTTTCTACATACATAAGGCATTTTCAGTAGATCACTGCTGCAGGCAGTTTTCAGTTTTATACAGAAGACAAACAAAAATGAAAAGCACGTTCATAGACACGAGGTGATGATTTTCAAGATTCACAGTTCGTCAGTGGCAGAACTGGAGACCAGGACTCAGATCTGCTGAGTTCTTAGTCCCATGTCTTAAAGTGGATAATATATGGCAGTCTTACATTTTGCATGAGAGTTGTTTCAGCAGAAAATCATCATTAGGAGAGACCTAAATCTGTGAGAACTCTACTTGGTTCTTTTGTGTTTGGGTTATTTACGAAATACTAAAGAATTCAAAGATTTCATGGCCACCTAAGAATTGAGAAGATTGATTTGGTGCCACTTTGCAACTGAAATCAGTTTCCCTTTCACCACAGGGTTCCCATGGTCTTCTCTGGCCAGATCCCATCTGCTATCATTCAATTGACCCATGGATTTTAATGATGCAAGACAACTGGAAAATAAAACCTGACTTTGCTGATGAATAGCTTCCTTCCCTTTCTTTTTATTTTTCCCACAACCAACTCTGCAAACAACGAAGTAATGAGAAAGATTAAATTAGCAGCAATGTTTTGGAATTGGGAGCAGTAAAGCTACAGGTCATGGAGCTAAAATAAGGCACAAGCAGAATTTTGGTATTATCAGTAAAGAAAAATTAAGGTTTTGGGAAGTATTATACAGACAGTTGTGGACAGCTTTAGCTTAGGTTAGTAGGGCAAAACACAGAGCCAAATTAAAGATTATCCTAAAAGTGAGTCTGTGGCTGAACTCTGATCTCAGTTTAGTACTTAATCCACAGAAATGTTCTTTCCTTGTGGCTTACCCAGTCTCTCTCATTTTATCTTTTCTGATGTTACACTGGGCAGGTTACTCTTATTTCCCTCCAGACCCATCACCTGCAGCTGGAGCTTCACCCTTCCTCCTTCATCTCTTTAACTTTTTGTACTTGGCACTAAACCAGGAAAGGAGTATAATTCACAAGGGAAAAGTGATAGGAAGGGCAGAGCCTAACTTAAGGCAATGAGAAGTTCCTGCCATTCATGGTCTCTAAAGACACACAGACATCCAGATGTCTTGTCCAGTGTCATCTGAGAGGGAATGAAAGTAGTCCACAGTGCTAAGCTGAGGAATTCCTGGAATTCAGGCTGCATGAATCTTGACCAAGCAAAATACAAACACGACAGAGCAACAGTATCTTTAAAATGTAATTTTAATAAATGGCAAACAGGAGGAGTATGTAATTTTCCAGTAATGTCAAAAACAAAGTTTTAATTAGCAAGACTGTGGATAAATGTGGAATATATAATGTATGCCGAGGTTGATCTGATGAACAGTTTTGATCCCAAGAGCTTATATTGTTAAGAATCCTTCTCTTGCATTGTTGGAAAGCTGTGCATCCTCTCTGCTTTCCATTTGCAATTTTACTGTCCTGCTGAATCAACCAATGTTCACCTTCACATTCTTGGCAGGACTTAATGTGTTTGCTTACAGTATAATTAAATGCTCTGTATTCATTACTTCCCAGCTCTGACTTACGTTTAGTCTCTTCAATATAATTACTCCACCGTGTACATTCAGTCAAATGTGCTATTCTGTGCCTGTCCAAATTTTATTAAACAAGGGTAAATGTGTGGTCAATTACACTGTTACACACACAATTGTATCTGTCCTTAAGAGAAGCTCTTGAGCCTCTAGTGTGCTTTCAGTGACATGAATTACAGGCACATAAATCCCTTTTCACTCTTTTCTATCGGTTCTTGTGTTCTGCCTGCTATTAGTGGCAAATTAATTGACTATGAGAAAAAAATAAACAAGCTCTGGGTTAAATCAATGATTTCAGACAGTGATAAAAGTAATAGAGAGAGGATCTGTCGTCTTCCTGAATTGACTAGATTGCCAGGGTTAATTATCCAACACAATCTCACTTTCTCATTATTCTGTGCTGTAATATTCCAGTAAAACAAAAGAGAAAGACTGGGTGAATCCCCCAACATCTAGCTACTAGAACTATTGTGGTTGAAAGCTGTTATCCTGTCAATCCCACGTGTTAATCCTATTGAAAATCCTTTTTTGAAAATCAGGCTCCAGAGAGCAAAACCAAATTAACTCGAAGACTAACTAAGAAATCTTGAAGCTTTAAAAAAGATATTCTCATTTGCTTTTTAAAATAAATTAACTGTAAGGCTGACTTTGAAATCTTGAGAGCCTTTTTAAAGGTCTTTTAATTTGATTTTTAGTGTCTGAGCTTTGCAATCATGTGCATGCCCCTTAAAGGAGACATAATTTTGTTTTTTGTTTCAGATGAATTTCATGTTTCTGATGCAGTCTCCAACTGCTGCAGCCTGCAAGCCCAGGGAAAAAATATAAACAGTTGGATTAATCTCACTTGACTTTAGGTAGGTGTGTAGTCTAAACTGGCTGTTTAGGCACAGAGGGGAGAGAAACAGACACCTCTAGCAGGCCATACAGCCCCTCCTGAAAAAACCCAAACATTTAAGGCAGGGTCAGCCAACATCTCTGGGAGGTACCTGTTCCTCTCTCTCTCTTAAAGGAAAGGAGTCTAAAGCTTAGCTGTGAAGAAATTACTGACCTAGACTACTACTAGATACAATGTATCCAACCTCTAAACAAGTGTATTCAATGACAATCTGACTTAATACAATAATTTATGTAGAACTGAACAAAAATTGGAATAATTTTGCATTTAATACCATATTCTCAGGGAAAGAATGAGTGTGTATGTCATTTCTTGCTGTTTCTTAAACTTGCATTGCAGGGTATCTTTTGCCATAGTGTGACAGAAGACAGACATGAATTTCTTGTCTTGCTCTAAATGAATAGCTTTTAGAGTAGCAACCCATATTAGAGTGAAATTTTCTAAAATAAGCAATAAAACACAGAGAGATAAAACCTAATTTATAAATACTTCATATCAGGTTGAAATAACATCTAATGAGTTTCATCCTGAAGTAAATTCATATTGTCAGGTTTAACAGCCTTTCATAAACTGGATTTACACTCAGTGTAAATTCTCCTTTCAATTAATTTTCATGAATGGACTTTTCTGTGGTGTAAATGAGAAGAGAATATGTCTCCAAATGCCTAGAGGCCTTTATTGGGAGTTTGCTGATGATGCATTCAAGGATACTAAAACAATGTTATCTTCATCTAAGCATAGCCTTGAAATTAGATAGCAGTTAAGATATGTCCTCTTATTCTGGTGATTTGGAAAATGGAATACATTTATTGGAAGAAAGGATGCAGATTAAAAGTCAATGAGATTTTATTGCATCATGGATAATTATTTTCTATTGTTTTACCATTATTTCTTCATTTAGGAAAAGAAGATGATTCAAATAATTTTATCAGCTCAGTGGCTTTATGTTCCACCTATAATGCAAGAAATTGGAGTAAATACAGGATTTTCAATAATGGAACTTTCATTTCTAATTAAATTTTCTTTAAAAATACAATACTATATACATACATAGGAAGTACAGTATGTAATTATAGCTATAGTAATTGTGTATATATATATTTCAACATAAATATGCCATTAACAGACATTACCATTGATAGTAGGTAGATGAATGTTGTTTAAAAGTTAGTTAGTTTGAAAGTTATTGTACAGTTAAAAAACTTCTCTAACTTTTTGTTTTTCACCATCCAGGGAGTATATGCAATATAGAATATTAAGGAAAAAAAGTAATAGCCAAGAAAAGATTAGTTAAAAAGGTCTAATGAAATTTAATAGGTCATGTAACTCCATAAGGTTTCCCTGTTAATTGTAGAATAAATATGTAAAAGGATATGATTTTAAAATTATAGCTACTAATAATTACTTTGGGGTTATGAAGAAATTTCCCCTGTACAGGTCTGATTTATCTTCATATTTAAGGTACCTGAACTAGACATCAGCTCAGGATAAAATATGGGAGATAAGTATTAAAGTTATCCACTATATAATTTCCTATGCTGTAGTAAGACCCCAAACTTCATTCCCCCCAGAGGCTTTTAGTCTCTATAAGTGACTATGAAAAGGTTTAATGATATTAATAAATATTTCCTTCTACCTTCTTGAGCTCCCTTAAGCTTCTGACTAGAAAAAAAATTGCTATCTTTATTTCCCTAATTAAGCTACATCCATTGCAACTCATATTATAATTGTTCTTTTCTAGAGGTGCAAGTAATTTTCCTAATTTATAAATCAATGCACATCAATCCAAAAGAAAATCCATGATTTGTAACTGCCCCAGTTTTCTGCACTCATTTATTTCAAAAGCTTTTTCTCATTATAATCTTTCTTGCCCTCTCTAACTTCGTATTCATGTCTATAGCAAGTGACCATCCATGCCTATATACGTTTCTTTTTCTGGTGCCAGAAGGCAGTCTTTAAATAAAATGAAATAGTTAGTGAAGCTCTATTTTGCAGGATTTAACTCTTCTGTAGAATAAGAAAAGGCTTGCAAGAACTTAGGAAGACAGTTAAGCATTATCCATTTTGAAACAAAGAATGTAGAAAAAAATATAATTAACTTTTTGTTTTCACAGTGTTATTTAACTTCTGATTTTCTTAGTAATAACTCAAAATAACAATAATATTTTTTCAGTAGGAGCAGTAGGAGAGCATCAGATTTCCGCTTCCAGCCCAAGATCAATGCCCCAGCTATGATAACAGTAAGAACAATCTAAGAATTGAAGAGGGGAAGGTCCTCAATATTTTTCTTTTTTCCATGGATTTAGTTAAATGCATTAGTTTCTTGAAGTTTTGTTGAAGCTAAGTTATATACCACTTACATGCATTTTTTTTTCTTCAAATAGCCTGCAAATGAGGCAACTTCTATTAAGCAACATTTACAGATAAAAGGTCAAAAGGTACACAGTCCAATTCAGCTTAGCAACACAGCCACAACAGCATGGCATTTCAGACCACTTCACTCCCTTGCTTCATGACTTGAGTGTTTCCTTCTTGGCAATCTCTTTTTAGCATCACAATTTTTAGAACAAAAAACTCAAGAGATAGAAAATTATTTTTCTAATGCCAAATAACATATAGAATCATAGAATTGTCAGGGTTTGAAGGGACCTTTCTGGTCATCTAGCCCAGCCATCAACCTAACACTGACAAAAAACCGTCACTAAACCATATCTCTTAGCACTATGTCTACCCATCTTTTAAATACTGCCAGGAACAGTGACTCAACCACTTCCCTGGGCAGCCTGTTCCAATCCTTAATAACCCTTTCAGTGTAAAATTTTTTCCTCATATCTGATCTATGCAGTGTCAGGAACTGTATCTACCAGATCCTATTCTAGAATATCCGATTAGCGTTTCCTCTCAGCTTTCCAGTTTTCCAATTTTATGTGTCTGAAAAGCTTGTAAGAACACAGTGAAATAGAGAAAAAAACCCCATGACTCTGCTTGCTTTGGATCAATATCCATGCATGCAGTAGTATGCAACCTTGATGCAGCTTTCTTAGTGTTGGCATATGATCCAGGGTAGGTTGCATCCAGAGCCTGTGGAGAGCGGTGGGTCCTTCCAGTGGGTAATTCACCCTGGCTAAGATAAATGCTCAAAGATATGGTTTCACAGGGAGCTGAACCTAACAGGTCTCTCATCTTATTTCCTCCCCAGCCAAAAGGTCTCAGTACCAGATCCAGTACTTGCCATTCATTTCCAATTTAATGAAAAAAAATAATATTATTTTCTACTTAAGTACAAGATCAGTGCCAAGAAAAAGGCATAACCCCATGTCTGGGATGGGGATGAAAAGCAATGGGAACATGGGCTTTCCTCAGCAATGAGCAGCTCATTGCATCTTGTACAATCATGCCCTTAAATGGAAAGCACTACGATATCAAAGCGTGTCTCCCACTTCTCTGTCCATGAAGCTGAAATGTCTAGCTCAGGACACCACATCTGGAGGGCTGGAATTAGCTGAGGTGGTTCCTATCTCAGATGTTCATTACACAGGACACCACACATCAGGTGTGCTGCTGAATGGGGCTGGCTGGTAACACGGCGCCATGCCAGTTAAGAGCCCATTCTGCAGAGAAGTAGCAGGAGCTTCTCAGAAGTCTCTTGATTTATCTCCAGGCAAGTATGCAGGTTTTGGTTAGTAGGAGTTTTCAGAATCCCAACATCCATGTAGATGAGAGTTCTAAGGAATTCAGGTTTTCCCATTCCTGAATTTCACTGCTGATAAAATGGTCCTGCTGGAGAAGGAAGGGCCTTACATTTTGTGGTTGTTCTTGGTCACTAGGGTCTGTCTCAAAAAAGCAACCTGAAAGAGCTGCTTCCAAATATTTTGAGATGTCCATGCATAACTTTAGTATTAGAGGCATGAGTTAGGACCATCGCTCCTGATGTGGTCACTCCATGACTGTGCAATAGGACTGGAATTACATCAAGGGCCCCTACAGATTTGTTGGTACTATAAGTTACATGTGGGTCTGAGCAGGTTCTGAAGTCTGCCTCTCAAAACTGTCCATGCTATTTATGAGCAAAGACATATTGGGACTAGACTTTGAGTTGTGAAGCTCTTGGCAGGGAAAAGCCTGAATACACAGGACAGGTTCTTGTTCATATAGTTGGGGTGGAACTTGGATGGGGAGGCCTGAATGCCCTACAGCTTTGCTCACAAGCAGAAAACCAAAATTTAGCTTTCTTTAGCTAAAGCACTGGCAATAAAAAAGCTCATCAGGGACTGGGTAAGACATGTCTACAGCAGGATCCTCACCCCTTATCTCAAGTGTTGCTACTGCTAGAAGTTCTAGGCCTGGCAGGGAAGGACTCTGCCAATGCAGGCAGCTCTAACACTCCCTTAAAAATATGTTTTGATGTGGATGGTACCGCAGGACAGCCTTAAATTATACTACTCTGCAACTTAGAAGTGATATTCTGAAAGATGGCCTAGAGCCACTACAGCCTTCTTGGCTGTGAGATTTATGCTATGCCTCTAAGACATCTCAGCTGTGATAGTTAAGAAAAAGCTAATAGAAAAGGACAGAACTTTTTTTTGTTTTGTTTTGTTTCTTTTTGTTTTGTTAGACCTTTTCTGCAATAAACTGGGAGATAATACAAAGTCAGTATGTCCTCACTGGTCAGCCTCAGTTTGATCCACAGATCATTCAAACACTTCATGTCATATGCCAGGGATGCCCTGGCTCAGGTATACATTACATAATCTGTAAAATGAATCACTTTTTTTTTTTTTTCCCCAAAACACTGTGTATAATACTGAGTTGCTTTGCACTGTAGCACCCACAGTATTTTTATCACACCATTATTTATCTATGACAAACCTGTGAAATAAGTAACTAGTACTTTTCCCTTTTTCACAGAGCTGGGCTATTGTGCTTGACTGTGATTTCAGCTCTGATAATTTGAACCAGAGGTAAGTGTTTTGAAGGCCATGGTGGTTTAAAGCTACATTTACTACAGTGTAGCTTACAAACCTACATATAATTCTGTTGTGTCAGGGGATTGTAGTCCAGCCTCAAGTGGAAACAAAATTATGTCCTTGCTAGGCTGTATGTATTATGTCTCATTTGCTCACCTACACACTTACTTCATTTTCCTCTCTCCTTTTTCGGAGCTTTATGCACTGTTGAGGTCTGCTGTGCAAAGGGATCCAACCACAAGTAGTCTGTCTACAATACTACAAAAAAAAAAAAAAGTGGAAGTGAAATGCAAATCCAGGTCAATAAAAGGGCAAGGAGATTTATGCGTATAAACACAGTAGTCCCATTTCTGACATCATGCATACCAGGGCAAAACTGGGGTAACTTCAGTGTCTCAGAGGAGTTATTCTAGATTTGCATTTGAATGAGTAGATAGATAACTGGGCCTGGTAAATCAGTCTGACTCATTCTAATCCAGGAGATACTGGCTTTTAGCCCTGTGTTCAAACCCACGGGTACATACTGTTTCAGTGGTCAGCTTCTTAAAGAAATAAAAAAACCACACAAAAAAACCAGTATTAAGATTTAAAAACCTCTTGTTTCCAAATCTGGATACTGCTATTTATTTTTAGATTATAAAGAAATTATGGCTCACACTTTTGTACAGAAATGGTCTCCAGAGTTAAGCTACTTTTAAGTAAACTACATGAATAAATAACAAAGATTTCAGCAGATATTTGCACTACAGTCTCTCAAAAGCAAAGCTTTAGATGGTTTAATAGTTCAGCTGTATTTATCAACTCCTACTTTGCTGAGCACGTCTGCATTTCAAGGACCAGTGATCGGGGGTATCATCATATGAAAACAGTTTATGCCTCCCTCTACTTACTATCATAAGATTAACTGTGGATAGCTAATAGAGATTACACAGTATATTTCACCATCAGCATTTGTGCTTTCCAGGGTCAGCCTTATCCTTCTAAAGAGATACCACAATGGAAGATGCAGCACTATATCAACCGCAAAGAATACAAATCTCAGTTGATCAGTGGGTCACATTAGCTGTTTGGAGATTGATGGCAGCTCCAGCAATTCAGAAGCTTTAAAAATATATCCATAAGGTCAAAATATAATTTAATACTTGTTTTCTTGCAGGGGTGCTGGTGGGAAATGCCATTTCTACCACTCTGATTTGCTTCTTTAGAGGGCATGCTTTAATGCAGAAAATTTGTTGCTGTTGTTGCTGAAGCTTCTGCTAAAGCTTCCCTATAAAAATGCACTTAATCTGAAAGCTGCAGTATTTCATCTGCTTTCAGCCTTTAATAGAGTGGAAGAATTCATTAAGTCATCTGAAAGCAATTTTCAATTATGAAAATACAATTTAAATAAGGGGAAGAGGAGTCTTTGAAGATGACAAAAGTGGGAAGTGATTGACACACTCTGTTGTCAGCTGGAATCAATTTCACACTTGGGGAAAAATACCTTCGCTAGGGAAAGATCATCCGTCAGCAGGAGGCAAACTGCAGGGAACCAGGAAAGGAGAGAGAAAGTAAATCCCATCTTAAGCAAAGTATTCAGCAGCCTGAACACCCTTCACCTTGACAAAATGAAACCTCTTTAATATAAGCACTGAACCTCATAGCATGGGCACTCAGGGCAAACACTAAAGAATTATAGGAATATAACTATCTGTCCAAATTTGGCTCTTATTCAGGCACAATGCCATTTGGCTTCAAAAACAGCTTTGTCTCAGCAAGCAGTGCAAGATATCCCTGAAGGTTTTTACAGCTGCTGAATAACACAGTATTCTATATAATAATGTAAGTAGTGTTAATACTCAAACATGCAAAGTCTCAAGCTAAGCTTTGCAGTCTGTTGTGGATCTGAGCATCAGCTGTTACTTCCCCACGGAGCCAGAGGGTCATATGATGCCAGTTCTTTCTACCTCTAAGTTAAGATTAAAACATGATTAGAAATACTTTATTTGATTCCCTGATATGCCATGCATATTTTGCACAGTTGCCTAAGTCTATTGGGGTATTGATCAATAGAAGATACCTCTGTAAGAAAATACTAAAGAAAAGCTGGGATGACAAGTTTGTGCTACATCACACGAGGGGTTGGCTCCTCGTAAAAATCAGCATGGGCCTGAAATCTCAAAAAAGCCCTGAACCCTGTTTGCAGAGGCAGTGACCGGCTATAAGAGGTTCTAAAAGCAGGATTTCATTCCAAGTAAATGCTGTGGAGTGGTGCATGGGAAAAATGACTGATAGCCAGAGCAAGCAGACTACACACATCGGTAGATGGGGCACATTCCCCTGACAGTGCTGCTAACATATCGCTCCCTCCTCTGCCACCGCAGCTTATCCATCTCTTTCAAGCTGATGCTGTTGTAAGTGGCAAACCTGCTCATATGTGTGTTCATGCACCAAGGCAGGGTAATATTTTTGAAGAATCCTTTCAGTGATTTTTATTAATTTCAGGTCAGAGAAACCAGAACTGTTAAAACCACAATTGTACTGATTACAGCAACTATTTAGAGCATTGAGACATGCACGAGTGCTTGGGAGATTCAGACACTGTGAAAAATTAATACATTATAATCCATGTAGCTTTGAAAATATATAAATGAAATAGAGAGAACTTAAGAGTAGAGTGAATAATAATAGGGTAAATTGTAACAGTCCCTCTTCCTTCCTCTGCTGTCTCTCCTCGGAAGAGCCCAGGCCACATCTCTGGTACTTGGCTTTATAAGTGTAGTGTGACTATACATGTTTCACCATAGGCTTGAAACGTGGGCTGTTCTTATTTAGTTATCTCAGTATCCTTATTTATTTCTCTCAGTCAACAGCATTCAAAGCTTCAAAGCAAGGCTTAAACCCTGTGACATGAAGTTGCCTTGCCAGCTAAGGATTTGGCTTGAGGGAAAGCATCACAAGGACTAGGCTCTCCTCTGGTCCACAGAGCTCCTCTTTGGGTCAGAGGAAATTCTCCAATTCGTTGAATTTTTGGGGTTCTTTTTAAGATTGATGTTTTATATTTGCCCAGATACTGAGAATACTGCCTAAAAAACTACTTACCTGAGTTTCTATATGTGTTCTATGGTATTGAGAATATGTGCTGCATGCAGAAGGGCCTGAGATAAGGCTACATGAAGCCACATACTCTCCTAGGATAATGCTGGAAGAGTGACTGCATCAGGAGAAATGAGTTCCAGTCTGTCCAACCTCTGTCTCCCACCGCTGTGGTCTCCAATCAATCAGAAGATTCCTTGTTTACTGCAAAGATCCCTTGTTTTCCCACTCCAGAAGGGACAGATGCTGGACTGCAACAGGAAGCTCTTGGCTCTTGTGAAATCAGTGGCATTTAGGTCCTCAACTTTGAAAAAATCTTACCTAAATTGTCCTTAACAAGAGAATTTGGAAGGTTTTGAAAACAACTATCATGGGCTTAAAATCTCATTTCAGTTTCTGTGGCAATTAGGAGTGATTTATACAAGAAATGCCACTGTTTTAGGGAGCATTTTTAAGTAAAGACGCTGCCTACTCTAATAGACTTTTGCAAAGATGAACTTCAAATATAAATCCTTATAATAGAGGGGTTAAGTATTTATATAAATTCTTTCTCAGATATCTAGGTGGTTAATAAATCTAACCCTGCGGTATTAACATCAGAGTGTATTTATCGATCCTTCTACTTTTTGGAGGCTATACATTTGCATTGATTTTCCTTTTTGCCCTTTTTGTTTGTTCACTTGTGTCTTTAGCTAGGTGGGTCTGGTTTATTACCATATAACAGTTTTCAAATAAAAATTTGAATCCAGAGTCTGTCCAAGTCACATAATGTTCTCATTTTAGAACATTAATTTGATTCTACCAATTGTTCTTTCTTGCAGTGAGGAGAATTACCTGGTGTAAATTTATTAGTGAATTGTATTTGTTTCTTACTTAGCCGTTGTCCGTAACTGAAAAATTGCAGTAGAAACTAAAAGGTGTCTACTAAAGGTAGGCAAAATGATGACCCCAATAGGTATACCATATCTTTCACTCCATTTTTCCACCTTGATAACCATGTCCTACATGATAGTATGTCTTTCTGGGAAATAATAGATCAATTAGAATTCTTTTTTCCTATTGAAACAGGTTTATATGTGTGATATAGGCTCTGGGAATGATTATCACAGCAGTGGAAGTTATGCCACTTATGCAGATGATGTACTGCTACAATCCTAAGCATTGCCATTGTGTCATGTAGCTCCAGGCTAATATAAATGACTTTGAAATGATAAAATCACTGTTCTGGTTTGTTACAGGAACTAAAATGAGACCCCAGTGGTTTCCATGCAAATCATCTCTTGTGAGACATTTGTCAGTGTCAAAGTTAAGTCTGTTGAATTCAGTGTCCTCCAAATGAAAGTTTCATTAAATGCTTTTTATTACACATAATGGCCTATTTTACAAGTGTCTAATCTAAAGATATAAGGAGCACCAAGTTATAAGAAAATATTTCTGGTCATAAACGGCCTGCTGATAACCACGTTTTCTAATATATTCATTTTTACAGAAATCTAGAGTAGAAGTTCTGTTCCCATGTCACACAATGGATTGAATTTCTAATATTCTGTCCCTGTTACAAGCAGAGATCTGCCATCGCCTCAAGAGGAATTCCTTTCACCCTATACAAGCAAAAAGGATTTAGAAGATTCAACAGACAGACAAGGGCAAAATTTTGTGCTGATGCAGATCTTGTGTTAAGAAATGCGTTTAAGAGTGCTCCAGGATAGGAAGGGGAGATTTATGGGATGAGATTACAGATCTGTTCCCCCCAACCTCCCCCGGCAATCAGATGCACCCTATTCTGAAGTATATTTAACAGCAAACTATACAAACTGGCTAATTTATGTTGGGTTCATGCAGCTGGATTACAGTTAGCTACAGTTAACATGAAGTGTGACTGACATTTATGGTATATAATTAGGGAACACGGTGAAGAATTACCTTGTGTTGCTAAGGGGCTGGGTGCTGTCTCACTCGACCTTCCCTCTCACATTAAACAATGAATACAAGCATTGTTTCTCTACGCTGTTCCTCTTTGGAGTGTGATTAACTTCCACAGGATAGGTTGTTACTCAAAATCTTCTGACTACTCATCACCTTCAGACAGTCCTTTTGGCTATAATGGGCTACAGGGCCCACATAAATTTTCATCTCGTTTCAAAGGCTTTCCAGATTCTGTAGAGCTCCTCCACCCTATTAGCTGTCGCCTAGATTCCGTATACATTAACTGTTACCACATCTGAAATTTCTCATATCTTTTGTCTTCCAGATCTTCAGTGCAGGGACACACCTCTTTTCTTCTTGTCTCCTAGACTCCACGATGAGTGGCTGTTCCCAAGAAGATTCTTTGCAAATGCCTTTCAGGATGATTTCTGGTTATCCCTATCCCCAGGATGACTCCCCCATAACGTGGCATTCAGTATTGTTTAATTTGTTTGGTTTGGAGGAAGCTATCCCTGGTATTTATCAAATGATCCCCCAGCTCTTACAGGACCAACTGACTCAGTAGGAGGAAATAACTTGTGACAGAGAATGTAGAAGAGGAGATCAATAAGAACACATCAACACAATTTTTAAAACCACTGCTAAGATTTGAACATGCTGTTTATATTGGCTGGTTATCTTTTTGACTGATATGCAAAAATAACTCCTTGGATTCAGTAAAGCATAACAGATTGAAATGATGTGTCCTTTGATATCCTGAAGGCCAAACAGATGATCTAATGATTCAGTCATGTCTTAAAATATATATAAGGGTGGATCTGACTTGATAAACCAGTCTGTAGTCTCCAAATGATGCTTTATATATATAATATATATATATAATCACACACATACATAAACCCATTATTTTTCTTTATTTATGTATATTATACATGCCAAATTTCACCTCAAAGAACAGGCTGAAAATAATATGTCTACCCACTTGTTCTCCTGGTTGCTGTAGCTTATAATGCAGCTCTTCACCTGTGTCCACATCAGTAACTGAGATGATAAAAGACATCTCAGTTCAGTGAGACGCAGAGGGCTCATTAGCAAAGGCACCATTTATATGTCTGGTGACATCCATTTATTTTAGCAGTCTTACCTATTGCTCACTGAAATGAAAGAAAAGACCTTAAAAAAATAAAAATCAGTGGCACTTGTTCTTTAAAAAATCCTGCCTCAAGCCAGCAAGAAGTACAGTAGGAATCAACTATGTGGTACATCCTCTGGTCCCAACACAATTCAAAACCAAGTACCTCTCTGATTTCCAAGGGTGTACATAGCAGCTATCCCCTCATTCAATAAATTCAAGAGGAGTACTAACGTAAAACTTTACTGTGATCATCATTAATGGCCCTTCTTATTTCACTATCTCATTCAATCAATTATATTATTCAAGTAATGTGAGCATTATCTTTTATGAGCAGTATTTATTAAATACAAATAAAAATGGCACAGTAAATCTTATCCATTCACCCTGCCTATGCTTATGTTTACACTGATGTGTGAAAATGTTGAAAGCTGTTTTGTATCAACATTTTGTGCTTTTGAAACTTTAAGGAGAAAATAACTATTTCTTGAAGCCATATTCTTAAGAGGAAACACATGTACAAAGCCAGATTGTTGTACAGAAACCAGAGACTATGGACAAGCCCACCTGGCAGGCAGAAAGAAGCTGGCTGAACAGGCACATCAGATCATATGAGTTTGTTGAGCAGTTCCCATACACTGAGCGCATTTTGGAAACTCTACATATACATGGTGTCATCTTGCCACTGGCTGCTACACAGCTGAGCCTTAAGCCCATTATCTTTTCTAAATTCCCTCTTCTGATTCACCCTTTGAGCCCCTATACCTACTAGCAAGCTAACAATAGGTCTGCACGACTCTTGATTTAGGGGGAATTTGTACCATCCTCACACTTTTCCTTAAGTCAACACATGAGGACAGCAATATTTCAAATGGCACCTTTTTATTCAGCTTGGCATTAAATGCTGTTCAGCTCTTAAAATGTAACTGCAAAAATGGTGCTATGGGATTCCATGTTTATCATCTCTTGATGGCTTCCATATCTAATGAGATCAGATGGCTGTTGTAAATGCCAATTCTGCAAACTCCACCTGGGAACCAAGAGTCAAGCTGTGTTTTGCATTTTTTTTTTCCTGGCTCATTCATTATGATCTAAGCTACAGATTATTACAGAGTTTTCTTAGTAATTCTCTCAAAGGTAAGAATAAAGAACTTGAAGGAGTGCCCACAATCACTGAGCTTGTTCTTTGGTATTGACTGGAAGGGGTATCATACAACCCCTTCTATAAATGGATTTTCCAGAATCCCACTGCTATGATCATGAGGAGTACTGTAGAAAGAATTCCAGCCAAAAAGTATTTACAGCCAGGTTAAAACAATCTGTTCTTGTACTAACCTTGTCCTCTGCTTCATATAAGCATTTCATTTTCCAGGTGCTAAGCAGAACAAGCATGACTTCCCTGTATCATGGGCCAAGATCCAAAACAAGGCTTTGGCTCTTTGACCCTTCTTACCAATGCTTGTTGGGTCCAATTAACACACAGTCAAGCACTGGCCCAGTTGGGAGGCAACAGCTAACAGCTGAGAAACAATAAGGAACAGATTTTTAAATTACCACATGGAACTCATTTACCTCCTCCCAGCTGAGATCAGTGTCTGATTCGATGAGCACTTCTCCCTTACTGTTATAGTTCAAATTAACTCATGACTTTGTCCTGAAACAAAGGAGAAATGCTCATGTTATCAGCATTAGATAGAAGGAGGCAAAGCACAGCTCCACCCATTATACAGAATCTAGTCTTAACAGCAGGCACACTAAGCAAATGAGGAACAAGGACATGCCCTTGCATGTGGTGAAGCCACCAAAAAAAATTCTCCCAGAAGAAAGGATTTGCAGTGCTCCTCGTGTCATTCTCTACTTGCCTTTCTTGTCCTTGTGAATGTAATTGCGCATAGTATACAATGCAGATTTATTAGAGCATTCCACAATAATATAGCTGTGTTTGAACTTAGAAGGGTGTTTTCCTTGCTGTATTACATTTGTGAGTCTCTGTCATCCTGGAATTAGATAATGCACCTAGGTTTTCCTGTTTTGTATTTCCTACTGATAATGGTCGACTTATAGAAAAAAGTTACTTTTCTAGACCTCAGGTTCCTTGTGCCTTGTCTCTCTTACCCTAATCCACAGGTCTTCCTCCTCTTTCTGTCCTGCATCTTGATTATTCTTTCATGGACTTAGTCTAACCAGAGTCTAACCCAGCCGAAAGTGAGCCAGATCCTTTGCAAATGCCTTGTAATTGTGCTCATGGGTTAAAGTCTTTCATTCCCTCATTTAGTATGTCAGACTTGCAGTTATTTGGTGTGTAGGTTTAGATCAGATGTGGCTTACTCTCTATCAGCCTGGACTGAGGGCAGAGCAAGCTGTCATTTTGCTGTAAAAGATGATGCAGACGGACCCTGCGCTGGTCAGGTTTGTTGCATCAGCAAATTTCACCTGTACAGCTGCTTCCAAAACTGGTGTCTGTGGGAGTCCACAGGTAGCCTCTCTGCAGGCTCGTAATTCCCTCTTGAAACAACCTATTAGGTTGTCTCCTTTATTCCAGATATTTCCCACCTTCTAGTGGGGAACTAATTCTCATTTTATCTAGCCTAACTAATAATGTCCCATGTGGGACTATATTAAACGCTTTACTGAACTCCAGGTAGATTAGATCTACTGCATTTCTTTTGTCTGGAAGATCAGTTAGTTTATCAGGAGAGCTATCATGTTAGTCTGGTACATCTTACGTTTGCTAAATTGTCATATTTACTTCATTTATCATTTTCCTTCATTTACATGCTTTTTTTTTTTTTTTTTTTTTTTTTTTTTTTTTTTTTTTTAAATACTAAAAAAAAAAAAAAAAAAAAAAAATTTTTTTTTTTTTTTTTTTTTTTTTTTTTTTGCTAGTACTTAAGAGCCTTGAAGCCCTGCAAGGCCTGCTCAGGCCAGGCTGAGAGCCCTCAATGGGCAATTCAGCATTCATCCACACACTGCGTGAACTCCACCTGCTTTGCTGCAGGCATAAAATTCGTCCTCAGACCCAACAAATCTAGTTAAAACTCCCTGCTGCTAGACTTCCAGCAGTGGGCCAGATGCAGATTTTCTGGCCCTTCAAGATTTGATAGCATTGCATTTTTTAAGTGTTGCTTCTACCACTGACATGGTTATTTATTATTTCTGCAACATCGCTGGCCTTTGTCCTCTGCATTCAAGACCATTCTCTTTATTGAAAATTTAAGAGATTCAGCTTCGGTGCCATCAAAAGCCTGTCTGAATCGCTACCAATCTAGACTGTAAATGGCTGCAACCTTTTAGGACTTCTGTCCTTTTATTCAGGTGGCTGAAGAAATTTTTCCCCATTTGTTCCAGTTTCATTACAGATATAAGAATTCAGGTCTGCAAAGCAAGTGGGAGTTCACAGGGCTGAGGATGAGATTCTTGTGAGTAAAAAAAAAAAAAGAACTGAAATATTGATACCTGCAGGGAGAAGATTCCTCACGGAAAATGTGCCATTTTTGCAGTCACGTCTCATTATTGCATTTAAGAAGATGTCTTTGAGCTGTGAGCAGATACAGAGTCAGCTGTATATCAGAGGCAGATACGGAGTCAGCAGCAGAATGAAGTTGATTAAAACATGATGAAACATCAGGGCAAAAGCATTACAGAGAAAAGCAGCAAGCAAAGTTTGGATAAGAAACTGTTCATATAATTCTATATATGATCATAAAGTGAGCCCACGGCAAAACCAGTGAGAGAGCTTGGGCTGCCAAGTCAAATTCATGTTGACCGTTTCACCTGCTTCTTTTGACCTTGTGACATTAGTCTTGGTTAAAACTTACAATGGAAATATACGTGAAAGCAGGTAATGTATAGAGGCCTGGCTTTCAGAGCAGCTGTCCTGATTCATACACCTCGCAATAGTATCTCCTGAGGGCTTTGGGTGAGTCTGTGACAATAGTTACAGTGGTGAGAGGGGGTGATTCTTTCCTGAACAGATCAGCACAGGATAAAAAGCTTTCCCTCCTTAGTTTCAAAGTCATTTCCACTAACCCCCCTGCCCCTGTCCTCTTCTCCATTGAAGCACAGACCACAAAGCCATGATCATTTGGTTTATGGACAGCTTATAATCATAGACTCATTTTGGTTGGAAAAGACATTTAAGATCCTATGAAGACAGGCTGAAAGAGTTGGGGTTGTTCAGTCTGGAGAAGGGAAGGCTCAGGGGCGACCTTATAGTGGTGTTTCAGTACACAAAGGGGGGCTACAGGAGCAAGGGGAAGGGACTCTTTGTCAGGGAGTGGAGCGATACGATGAGGGGCAATGATTTTAAACTGAAAGAGGGGAGATTTAGATTAGATATTAGGAAAAAATTCTTTCCTGTGAGGGTGGTGAGACACTGGAACAGGTTGCCCAGAGAAGCTGTGGATGGCCCATCCCTGGAGGTGTTCAAGGCCAGGCTGGATGGGGCTTTGAGCAACCTGCTGTGGTGGGAGGTGTCCCTGCCTATGGCAGGGGGGTTGGAACTTGGTGATCTTTAAGGTCCCTTCCAACTCTAACCATTCTATGATTCTATGATTCTATCATCAAGTCCAACCACTGCCAGTTTTCCACTAAACCATGACCCTCAGGCACACTCAGACCTTCCTGGTTTCTTTGCACCCTTATCAAAGCTAACTGAGAGCACTCCTCCAAATTTCAGGCTTTTGTTGTGGCTCTGGGATATAATTTGTAGATGTGGGGTGTTTGTTTGTTTGCTACAAAGCTAATTCTGCTGGTACCATTGCTGCTGACCCGACCCCCTCCGTACCACCAGGAATCCCTCAGTGGCTTCAGCTCAGCCCAGTGCTCTCTGATCTTTCTCACAGGGCTTGTAGTTCTCTTATGAAATGAAGCAGTTACTAATAAACATCAGACTTAATTTGAACTTCAAATACTAGGAAAAGAAACCGTTCCCAGACTGTAAAAGCAAGAGGGGATTAAACAGGGCAGTATCCTAATGGAGCAGAGGCAGCCTTCAATAATTAGAGAGACGTGAGGCCTCGGGTGTCACAGCACAACAGAACAGCGTCTCCAGAGATTGTTCCCCCATACAAAATAGGATGCAGTGTTAATAATAAATGTGGGGCTTAATTAGGATCACAAATACTGGGAGAAGAAATCAACTCCCAGGCTGTATAATTATAAAAATATTAGAAGCTCAAATACTTAAAAAGTAACAGAAACGGAGGGTTTTTTTTTCCCGACTCTCATAGACACAACATACTCTGTCACTGAGTGCGGGAGTCCTAATGATTTTTGGCTTGTTTGGCACTGTCTTGGCTGGGGTTAAATGAAGAGCTTTCAATTACGATCATGCTCCTCTTCAGCTCAAATGACAGAACAAGGCTCCTGCCACAGATGCTGTAACCCACTCATCAGCGTGTGCATGTCACTGGTGAGCAATAACCTCTCCAGCAAGGTCAGCCTTCCTGAAAAGTGGGAAATACAGTGTCTAAAAAGACAACCCCGCTAAGTCTCAGGTTTTTATCATGAAATATCTTCTCGTATTTTCACCAATTTCCAACAGTCGGGGAGAAAATCAAACCAAATTTGAAGATATTTTTGTTGGCCTGGAAAACTTCAAAGAAAAGAGTACATAGGAAATTTGGAAGAGAAGAATTTTATGAGGCAAATTTCAAGGCTGATGCTTGCAATGAGCAAATGCACATTTTAAATAATGCAGACATTGATCTACATGTCACTAACAATTATGCTTGTTTCTGAGAAAGGACTTGTATTTCTACCTCACAAGTGTATTCAAAGCAGTTTTAAAGCAATTCTTCTGTTTTTCTTCATCTGCATCTGGACAGCCATGGGACGATAAGGAAAGCTTGGGAAAGCTTTTTTAAGCAGAGATAGCAAAAGCTTCATGTGCCATAGGCATACAAAGTAGCCATGCTGGGTCAGACAAAAGGTTCATCTAGCTTGGATCTTTTTTTTTCCTGATAATAGATCTATTAAGATCACCTTACTGTGGATACAAAAAGAAAAGATACATAAACATGGTAGGTAGAGGATGATCCTGACTCAGTAAAGTCTGCCAATCCTGATAATCATTAAACTAAGGACATTTTGAGCTGGCAGTTGTATATGGCTCATCTTTTTAAAAAAAAAAACAACAACAAAACAAGACAAGAAATAAATGAAACCAAAAGCATGCTTGGACCTCTCCTAGGAGAAATTGTCTAATATTATTTTTAGCTATTTTATTTTGGCTTTCACAATACCCCATGGCAGCGAGTTTGACATTTTAATGGTGCCTTATGAAGAAAAACAATCACATTTTGTTTAAACCTGTTGTCTTACCACTTGTTTGGATGGCCCTCTTCTTGTACTCAAGGAAATTAAAAATAATCATTCCCTAGTTGCTTTCACAATTCTAGCCTATTTAGAGACTTTACAATTGCATCACCTGTCCTTTATTTATTTTTTTATATTGTAATGTATTTATTCCATCCTAACATTGGATAATCAGATTTGTGTGCTGTGATGCCAACATACCAAAATCTCTTTGAAGTGATCCGATAAACAGCGACTTCTGCTTAGGTGCTGAAGGTTGAAAACTGAGTACTGGGAAAGAGCTGGGGCTGTAAAAAGTTCTTAGTATGGCCTATCCCATCTGAGATCAGTAATGATTCCTTCTTCCCTTTTGTGTGAGCAAAGAGGAGTAATTGAGCCGTAGCATCTGAAAATCCAGCTCCCCCCCTAAGGTTTTTATGGGAAGCCAATGAGATAAATGCATCATTGTAAAGGTAGTCATAATTTTAATTTCCTACATGAGGCAGTTATTGAGTCTGAATGCATAGTTCATTGCTCATTCTAGTGCTAACCTCAAAGTATATTGAGAAAATTTTCACAAAAAAGGGTAAATTTATTGCCCAAAGAGTTAAAAAAGTTCTCAAACTGGAACTGGTTACCAAACAAGATGAATACATTGAGAACACGGGAGAATTCTGCAAGAAATCTCTGCAGGATACCTACTGCAATGTTGTGACGCTGATATTTTTCAGAGTTGCTCAGATGGCTGCCATCAAAAAGGGTCATAAATACTTGTTGTTTCTTACTTAGGGCTTTAGCAACCCAAGGCACATCAGTGGGCTTCTTGAGTGCAATTTTAGGGCAATCTTCAACTGCAGATGCTTCAACAGTGACCAAAGCTTTTGGCCGGGACTACACAGATTATTTTGTCTCCCTGGTTATTCCACTGGGATGAATTAGTGGTGAATTCATACCCTAGGCTGTCCAAAAGCATGGCAAAGCATTGGCTATGTGTTGCAAGTCAGCAGCCCACTGTCTCAAATGTGAATGAAGGAAATGTTCTGCAACCCATCCCAGGTTTTGTATTTGTAATTGCAAAGGCACCTGAGTTGATGTGACCAAATCACAAGCCAGTGTTGTCCTAAAGCATTAGTATTGTAGCATCTTCCCAGAGAAAAGCAAGTAAAAATGAGGGGAGCCTGTCACATTTAGAAGCAGCAAATATCCTTTTTTTCTTCTTCTTCTTTCCTGTGGTGAACATTTTCTCTCAAATTACCCTTAATTGAAGAAAAATTAATGGAAGTGAAATCCTTAAGTGAATCTATCTGCAGTAAAGGTTGTAAGAGAGAAAATATAGCAAAAAATATGGGACGTGCCATATAGAGGCATAAGCTAAAACCAAACATTGGCCAGAATCGGTTTTAAATCAGCGATAGAATTGGTCCTTATATATCAGATTTTTCTTGAGGTAAAAGTTCCAAAAGTGCCACACTTTGTTGGTGCACCTTGCAGACAGGAGCACACTGGAAGTGAACTGGGCATTTTTAAAGGTTTATTATGGAACAAGTATGTTTCAAAAATATGGACCTAAATTATTTTGGTTCTTAAATCCCTCCATATGCTGTCCTCTCTGTGGAAGTGGGAGGGTGAAAGTCATGCTTTGTCTTAGCTCCTTTTGTTGATTCATGCAAAATATGGCTTTAATGAGAACAAGACATTTTATAATAGTACATTAGCTGAGGTAACCCCCATAGGGTTTGTTTGACTATTTAATACATGTGAAAACTACAGTCTGTTTTGGTTCCCTGGAACTTTATCTCAGATTAGTGCTAATTTGTCTGCTGATATAAACTACTCAAAAATTTCCCCTTAGTGAAAATACACTGAGACTCTGCTCTGAAAGGCAAAGATCCAAAAAGGATTTGGTGCTTGATGACCCTGATAAGCACCTAAATCATTTAAAAACTAGACTTGAAAGTGCTGAAACCTAGACAATGTCAAGAGAGGTTTCTTCCTGCCTGGCTTACCTCCAGGTGCAGTATCTTGTGTGTGTCCTGCGCTGGGCCTCCCACTTACCAAAAGCTCTTACCAACATCTTTGTGGTTTAGAGGATGCACGTGGGATGCTCAGGTCTCTCTTCTGTTTGCAATGACTTGGAAAGCTTCTGGTTTTGCAGAGAGTGACCCAACAAATGTCTGAAGTTCTCCAGTGGGAGATGTGCCTACATCCTTAGGCAAAAACTCTTGGGAGAAGGCAGGTCTTCTGCATACTGCTGTTGTCACCTTGTCAGGATTGCTTTAACTCCATCAGCTAATTTTGCACAAGGCAGATGAGTGCTGTCACCTCCAGGTAAAGTAGCTCTGAAGGTGGCAGGTCTCTCACACCAGCCATGTTGGCTGACTATAGCTTATGGAGGCTTATGGCTATGAATCCACCCAGTAATGGATACTTTCCTACACAGAATAGAACTAAAAATGCCTTTAAAATAGTAACACTAGCCTCAAGATGTTTAGTCTCCTCGTAGTTAAAAGGCTGGGCTTCTAGGAAGATGATTCAAAACACCAAAATTTTAATTTTTTGAGGGAATTGTCCCCTGCACAGTACTCCACAGCTGTAAAGGCAGGCCAAAGCTATGACTCTCCTTATGTTCAAGCTAATCTTTGTCTTTAGGTGCAGGTTAGGTTTGTTTATCAGAAATTTCCAAGCCCCTTGCTACTAAGCTATGCTTCCCTCAGGAGAGGATCCCAGTTTAACAATCCAGAGTGGAGGGAAATTCAATTTCTCTTTATTTCTATTTGTAGTCCTGTATTTCAAACATCACAAAATGCGAAGAAATGTAAGCTGTATGTAAGCTTGATTCCAATGTAAGTTGATTCCTTTTCACTTGAAATTAATATAAATGTAGAAACCATTGAACTATTAAAAGAGCAGTACATAACCTATGTGAAATGTATCAGGGGCAGTACACTGTATTTACTTTTTTTTGCCCAGATACTACACACAGAGGCAAAGATTAGCAGTTGGAGCTAGACATTTATAGATGTAAATGCCATAACGAATGGAATCACGAGTGATTCCTTTCACCTTTTCAACCACTACCCATATATATGGTGGCATCGATGGTCTAAATGGAAAATGGTTTACCTCTGTCATGTTATGTGTACCCACTCGAGGGACCAAAACTATGAAATTTAGTTTCTTTATCCAGAAAAATTGGCTAAGTAAATGAAGAAGTGAAGATAAGATCAATTCAACCAGGTGCTTTACAGCGTGAAAAGCTGTGTGCAGAGCACCTTGGCAGAAGCACTGGGATAGAAACAGAGAGAAGCGGTTGAATAAGATTGCCTGCTAGAGACATATAATTACAACAATGCAGAGACTTTTGGAAAACAAGGAGGCCAAAAGCTGAGCTCTACAGTCGTATCATAAAGCAGTTAAAAATAACAGCATGATCACCTCTAAATATAGAAAGCAAAATTCTGTTTCTTTGGGACATAGCCATGCATTTGGCTTTTGGCTTTTGTGTAGCAAAAATGATTCTGAAAAAGCCATGAACTTGGGAGACCATATGTACTGTGGATTAGCTGTAACTCTATCTTATTACACAGAAAGCCAAAGGTGGTGTTTTTAAAACCATGCTTTGTTGAAATCAACAGGAAATTTACCACTCATTTCTGTAGGAACCGAGAATGTTTAGGCAAACACTGAGCACTTTCAAAATCCCCCACTTGCTGTTTATGTGTTGAACAAAATGAAGAATATTTCAGATAGTTTTTTGTTGTATTCTCCCCTAGACACACACACACTCAGCTGGGGGAGAGCAAGAAGAATAAAAAACTGACATTATTTTAGTGTAGCCTCCAAACCATGGAGTTTCTCAGTATTTTACAGCCGTGAAAGCCTAGATCAAGGACATATGATTTCCTTTATGCACTGCAGAGTTGTGAACTGAGCATTTAGGAAGCAGGGTCATTAATCAATGAGTAAAATAAAATTAAAACCTCCAGATTTTTCCTTAGTGATCAATAAATGAAATTCAATTGACATGCTAATGAATAGAAAAACTACACAGAGAATAGTCATCAGCCAGCCCAGATTAAAACAAACAAACAAACAAACATTTAAATTCCACTTATATATCTCCTCTCTAGCAGTGTTGTACTAGTTCTTTAGACTGCTTTTCAAATGCTGACATGAAGAAAAATATTAAATACTTGAACCAGAGACTATACTTCCCAATTTGTAAATAGCAAATAAAGTAAAATATTATTATACATAGGAAATTATATAGATTTGCAGAAATTCCTTTACATACTAAATACAGTGGGGCTTTACTGTATCACCCACGTGCTCTAGATACTCAGAATGGTTTGCACTAGAAGAGCTGTCCTACTAAAACAGATAAGGATATGGCTAGGTGAACAGGGTTACCTCCTTTAAGACCATGATTTTCAGTCTGTGACTTCCAAAGAGCCTTCAGAGAAAAGCAAAGAAATGTGAGATCATAAATGCTATTCAGTATTTGTCACAGAGGTGATATTTCTGAAGACAGTACAAATGACAGAGTCTGGGAATTTAAGAACTTTCTGGGCTGGACAAACTTCCTTAACATCTTACTGAATTAAACCTCGCCTGCCAAAAACTGATACGGTACACTTGTTATCTGCATTGTTTCCATAAACTGATGTGTGCCATCCTCTGGCCAGTATAGCAGCCATGCTCATTTCCATATCAAATTCTCAAGGAGTGGTAGTAACAGGCTGTTACAGAAACTTTGTGTTTACCAGGAGTATAAGACAAAATGACCATTTAGAGGGCTAGGAAGAATATTCAGGTACATTATAAGATTTTTGAAAACTAATTAAAAAGCTTCTGAACCTGGGACAAACCTCAGACTTCAAGGTGAAAGTAAGTCAAATTGTGATCAGGATATTCTTTGTTTGTCTTTTACAGTTGTGAGCTTCTTGATTGTTTTCCTTGTTTTCCAGAAGCGCCCGGACCTGGCTACCACTGGAGCCAGAGAGCTGGCCTAATTCTAAAGTAGTCTAATTCTCAAATAGAATTGCTATGTTTTAATGAACAACTTTAAGTGGCTGGGCAGATGGATCAAAGCCACCATTCACCCATTTTTAATGTACTGGCATTTATGCAAACATTTTGATACAGTACACAAAATTCATTGTCAAAAGAAATGGGATTCATCTGAGCAAATGTAGATATTTAGGGTGCAAGGGTCTATGTCTGCATATAAGTTATTTTGATCTATGGGAAAAAAAGCAATTCTGTAGAAAAATTTGCCATACCCTGCTCTATGTGCTTAAAGTAGGGCAGAGGCATTGCACCCTAACCAGCCTATTGCTCGCTATAGGGTTTAAAGGGTGCCAGGGTGACTCTCTCAGATGCATCCCATCCTTGTTGGACTATGGCTTGCACAGAACGCAAAGAGGGAGTGGAAAATTATATGCAAGTGTATAAATAATTCTAACTGTAGTTACTAATACCCAAGAATATAGAAAACCAGAAGTGCAGAACTCAGTGCCTCAGTCAGTCTTCCTCCATGACTAAGAGACTGTTATACGTACCAGATTCCCCCACACCTATTTTCAGTACGATTTTGCGCATTTAAAAAAAAACTTCAGTTATAGTCTCTGTAGGATAGGATGCAAGCATCAGAAGTAAACCATCTTTGGGTGTGACCTACTATAGTCATTTCCACTCCAGGGGTGTGAAGACAAACAATCTCTGACTTGTCATTACCTTACTCCCAACAAGGAAAGTTCAAAGTGTGACTTCCTCCTATAAGCACAAAATAAGAAACATACTTTCATATTCATTGCAATACACAGAAATCAAACCCACCGTAACCTTGCTCTTCACACATACACCTGCAAACAGATAATCCGCAGCAGCTTGCAAATTCAGCCATCTGTTAGGGGGTTAGAGTATGCCTGTAGGCACCAGCAGCACAGGAGGCTGCGTTGCATGAAGACTAGTTCCAGAAGGCAGCTGATCACAGAAGCAATTCATCTCTGTTCTCCTCTTGCCTCTGGAGTGGTTGTTTGCTGCTGACCTACAGCTGTAGTGAATTACCACCAAACGTCATGCTGGCTCAGCGGTCCTGACGGGCACAGGGACAACACAGAGTATGTGCTTGGCAGTGACACTCTTCCTTTGCTGTAGGGAAAGAACGAAAAAAAAAGTAGGGAAGAGCAGCCAGAAGGCCTGCTTGTCAGAAATCACAGACAAGATATGGCAGAAGTTCCCACTGGTTGTTTTTTTGGCTGAATTTGGGTTTGCTGGACATTTGTTTGTATGGAAACCAGAATGCCAATGTGGACCTATGCACACACTTTCAATTCATGTCTTAGCAGTTTGAATTGATTTCTCTTAGAATTTAGGTCCCAAAGCTTTTCTTATTCATTCTGAACTCTAGACGAAAATCTAATCTTTTCTGGTCTGAGCAACCCTCTGAATTCCTAGCATTTAATAAATTCTATAAGCAATGAGAAAGGGCAGGCTGATGTGTCTTTGGAGCACTGGGGGTTTAAGGTGAAGAAGTTCATATTTTTATAGTCATTCTCCCCAGCTGTCCCACTGGGGTATCTGGGTTTTGTTGAAATGGGAGTGCGGGGGAAGCATATAAATTTATTACTTCTTTATATCCCAAGGAAAACAGTCCTTTTGTCATATGTCCTGTTAAAAAATATTTTCAGATTATGACACTCTTCCCCACTGTTATATCCAGTTTAAAGTATTCCCATTCAGCTGTGAATGGTATTTTACTTAAACCTTCTCCGCTTACTGTGCCATTTAATTTTTCCCAGCACAGTTGCCTGCAGAGATGACCCTTGATTTCAAAGATTGCTCCCAAACGCAAACACAGCTGGATGTCAAAAGAAATCAGCCCAAAACAATATCTAACACATATTTGAAACTCCTACATATTTTGACTTGCATTTTGATGCCAGTCTCACATCAGACCCAACAACATTTTAAGAAAACAGCAGTACTGAATGATGGAAACAAATTTCAGTCACAGTGGGACATGCTAGGCTTTTTTTTCCATTTAAGCATATTCTCTAGCCCTCTGTATGTAGGACTTGCTAAACGGCTAAAAATATTTTCCAAGGGATAAGACTATTGTTTAATTCAAGAGCTGAACAAAGCAGCTTCTCTCAATTTATTTCTTTGGGTAATTAACTTCAGCAAAGTCATTGAGCTAACTTGTTTCATTCTCTTTTCATTTTTAACAGGATGATTTCTAAGATTTTTCTGTCTTTTGACTCAGTACCCAGACTCTAATCTACGCCCTTTCAAGCCAAATACTAAAAGATAAGGCTGCACAGTGAGTTAGACTGAATGAGTATCTCTCCAGAGAGAGATCTTATGGCTCTTAAAGGCCACGGAAGCATTCGTTGGACCCAGACAAGCTTATCTTGTAATTGTGCTCAGAACAGAGGATGAAATACAGGAATATAATAAGTAAATTTGGATTCCACCATCCACTGTGTGTGTTCCAACTCCCCTGACCTTAATCCCAAGAGTAAACTAAGAAAACATAGGAGTCTCTTATTTTTTTGTTGGTGTTTTGTTTTGTTTTGTTTTACTGTGGGAATATATATCTTCCAATTTAGACTCTACCACTGGAATTACTTGATGGCTGCCTTTGTAGCCTGACAAGGTTTTCCTTAATGTTTTTCTGTACTTAAGAGCTCTTCTAAATCATCAGCGCCACCTCCATGATGTGGTGAGCAGACACAGAATATGATCTCTGGGCAGGACCCCTGTCTGCCTTAATGAAGTCCGGTGTCCCCACTGCTCTGCTTAAAGACTCTCCCAGATCATGATGCTTAGAGTCCTTCTGTTTCAGCCACACATGAATTCATGGCCTGTTTATTCCTGCTTTCCTTTGAATTGATGGTTCTTTCTCTCCCTTTACTGATATTTACATCCCTGGCCAGCTTTTTGTCTGCTAAGGTGAACAAAATGAGGTCTTTTAATCTCGTCATGAGAATGAGGTCTCCCTAGTTTCAATGGATTTATTGGCCCTGCTCCCACATGGTAAAAAGTAATTGCATTTTCCTGGATGGTAGATGAGTTCTCAGCAAGTATTTTTACAATGGTATAAACATACTTTCTCTACGGGCAATTCTTCAGGTGATGCACCCTTTGCTGCCCTGTGTCTGTTTGTATGGTAACTTCACACCAGCAATTCAGAGTCACAGCTGTGTCCTTTGCTTTATGTGATAACCCCTCAGCTCACAGCAAAAGTTCTGATTAGTCCAGTTCTTTGTAGCGTTCAGGTTCTCTTTCTGTGAGATATTATGCTTTTTCTCTGAACAAAAGGTGTCTTCCAACTCTGAGCTATTATCACATTCACACTTTTGTATTATGATCGATAATGATCATCTTAAAGGACAGCTCAAGTCTAAACTGTAATGAACTCTACCGGTAACCTTCCTCCAGGTGAACAGTTCCCCTTTCATGGGCAATTAATTGCCATTTACACAACTAATTGTTATTTGCACTTTCACCTGTACTCTAACCCCTTTACAATTTCTACCTTCTCCAGCTAGAATAATTTTTCATTCTGTACTGAATCAAAGGATTCACCAAAGTCCAAATCTTCAGAGGCACTCTATTTTTTTTTTCTTCTTAGAAAAGCAGAAGAATCTAGCAGGCTAATCTGACACTATCTTCTTTTAGCAATGTTTGATCTTCCATGCTACCTTCATGCCTTATTTTTGTTCTTCATCCAAGATTTGGTCAACACCCTCTATATGTTATAGTCAAAAGATCATCTGGCCAAACTTCTGCTTTATTTGTAGTTCTGCCATAGTAACATGGAAAGGAGTCAATAAGCAATAGAAGTCTGGGAAGCATTGAACCCCTCCATATGTCTTTTATTCGTATCCTATTCAGGATCACAAAAGTGGTAATAAGAGGAAGACAATGGCAACATGATGTCTTCAAGATTTTTCCCTCTTCTAGACCATCTTTTTTTTTTTAATCAGCAGGCAAGGAGCAAATGCTGAAATACAGTCCAAAATAGAGAAAGCTTTAAGCAACTGTTTAAACTTGGTACTTTCAAAATAAATTCTTGCATCGTAAAAAAAGAGTACTCTTTTGCAAAGAGATGCACTTCTCAACTTTTATCATGAATTATGAACAACGTTCACCAGATCTATGTTCAGGTAAATGTGAAGAAGTTCATGTTACATCTGAATTCTGCATTATAATTTTTGGAGTTATTTTGGAAACTTCTTATCGCATATTTTATTGTTATTTTTATTTTGCTCTTTATCCTTACTTATATGGTATAAAAAAATCTGGAAAAAGCTTTTTATTGAGGCAGGAGTAGACTATGATTTAGGGAAACAGATAATAAAATATTAATAGTCGCAAATTTACTCCATGCCTGAGTGAACATCTTTATTGATCACAAGCATTACAATAAGACTTTGTATATAAAATACATGCATCAAAGAGTGCTATTGTGCCTGACAAGCCCTAAATTATAGTAAACCTTTTCAGGAACCATGTGGTTTTGTATTAAAAGGTAATACAATATGATAAAGCATCAAAACGAACAGTTTAGGTTTGTATAGCTTTTAGTGTGTATAAAATGTATGCATCAAACAAAGAAATGGTTTTTTTTTAAATATACAGAAAAAATGAGACTAGAAAACCAGGGATGATGTTTTATCTGTGATACACCATGCTGGTGAGAGTCTCCTGTTTCAATAACCACATCTCAGTGTAAAAAACAGCTTTAATTTATTTTTCCACTACCCTAAGAAGGCCTCACTGAATTTCTGGCCTTCATTTGTATTCCAGACACATACTTTGAGAATTTTTGAGATGTCTGAATGTTGTTTGATTTGCATCCAACTTGCTGACACAGCCCCAGTTTTGTTGCAGATCAAATAATCTAGCTTTTTGGAGGCGAGTGATTAGGAATTCTTATTGATGATTTATACAGTCCTGAATAAACTCATTTTATTTGGCTTGTCATAACCAGCTTTAATTTTCTGTTCTGCTAGTAAAAAGCTTAGTGGTTTGTTTATTGTAGTGCTGTAATGTCAACAACCTAATCTACTTTAAAGAGCAAAGTCAATATTATATTTTATTAAAGCAAATGTGAACTTTAATTATATGTTTCAGTTAACCTTGGCTTTGTGTTAGCTTTTATTGTTTTCCATAAGTAAATCTTTATTCAAAGCTCATATGTCCTTCTTCTGCCCAGATCTAGGAGCTAGCAAGTAGTGTCTCTTGCAGGGCTTGTTTGCGAGGAGTAGATGTACTTTTCCACTCTGGCGCTATGGGCTTTGGGGATATAGTAGCTGTCCTAGGGCTAATAACCATTTCAGTTGGTAAGAAGACGTACCTGACATTGAGCCATTAGCTTTGCTGAAGCCTGGGGTGTAAACTAGTTCTTGTTCTCTAACTGAAATACTTTGTGTTGTGTCTCTGGTGGGATTTGGGAATGCACAGGATATCCAGGATACCCACATGGGGTTGATGGGGATGACACAGGACATACAGGTAACCTGTATGATACCTGAAGGCTGAGATGGATGTGCTACATGTAGGCAAATAAACCAAATCCTCCCCGCAAAATGCATTTTACCTCTCTAATCTGGAAGCCAGATTTAATACAGAAATAATTATTTGAATATTCATCACACTTGAATAAACACAAACCAAGCGTATCCTACCAAGTTTTGGCCTGCAGGCTACTGAGTCTGGCTGTAGTGTAAGGAAGGATGAGCTATATGCATTCCAGGTTCTACTCTCTTACCATATGTACCTGGAATTGAATTTAATCCTTCCACAGATGAATAACAGAAATATCAAAATCAAGACCTGTGCAGTGAGGCCTATTGCTGCAGCTATAGAATATTCAGTGGTGCAGAGAAATTAACAGCTTAGTTTTTGTTGAAAGCAAACCTTCTCTAGTTAGGCTTTTTTTTTTTCCTTTTAAAAGTGAATTTAAATTAATTTCTATAATCTTAAATAAGCATATTTAAAAAGAGAAGGGGAAAGCAGCCTTTTACTCTTGTAAATTCACTGTCTATACTTTAGATCTAAGCACTTCAAAAATTTAACTTTTGGAAAACCAGTTCCTTCCATCTCAAAGTATCAAACTTCAAAAATAAATAGACTAACAGCTACAGCTCCAAAAACCTTACAGAAAATTTTTAAAATTTTACAGATTTCACATTAACTTAATTGTCAAGGAATTCTACTAACCACAGATTACACTGAAACAGCAGTAATAAAGCAAGGATTTAATAAAAACCTCCAGGTATTATAAACTAGGAGAGATTCAGAAAAGGGTGGTGAAGTATTTAACACCACCTCTTCCTCTGCTTCCTATATTTTTACTTCTTCACATTTCCTGAGGTGCTGCTATCAAACATGTTATCAAAAAAATGCCTTAAGCTTTTGTCAGTTCAAATTATCTTTCCATCCTCAAACTGATTGCCAGTAAGATATTGATTCAAGACAAATTTCTCCTGCCCAATTAAGGCAATCCTCCTAAAGGAACAAAAACTGATCAATATTGTCTACGTATAGTCCCCCAGCCCCATTCAGACCCTGAGACCCATTTAATCTGTTAAATGAATGCATACAGACAAGATATTACCTACTCAGATAAATTAATTTGGTGACACCTTTTTATTCAGTATTTGATTTACAGTAAAACAACCTCTCTCACCTCCAAAAGAAGGGTTTACATTTCAGCAGGATAAAACTCACCTAACTGAGCATCAACCCCAGCCTAATAAGGTCTCTTTGAAGCAGCAAGAATTGACCTATGTGAGTTGGAGGATACTTCACTAAACTGACTAGGAAAAACAAATGAGAAAAATCATAATAGACACATAATAGCTATGAAAAAAAATTCCCTGATACCCACAGGTGATAACTTTATGCTCGATAGCATGAGAGTTGATTATCCTTACCATAATGGCAACACACATAATGACAAATGTTATTAGTCATCATAAAATTATCCAACCCTTTAGAATTTCTGCCACAGTATTTAAATCAAATACTTCCTTCAACGATAAAACCCAAATTGCTGAATACGGATTGCATACAGATGTATATTCTTTTTTATTCTAAACTCACTTCCAATTTAATTTAACTGTGGTATTCCCTGCACATCATGTCCTTCATAATTTTCACAGTAAGCCTCCTAATTTCTTCTTTTTATCTAGCTAAGCATTCCAGCCTTTGCGACACCTCTATTTATGCTCTGTCTATTGCCATTTGTTTTGCCCCATGGTAAATTTTGTAATTTCATGTATATTTTTCCTAATGTTGGGTGACCACATTTGGATTAAGGACTACAGAAGTACACTATTCATTAATGCCTTTTAGTGTAGCTAAATTTATCTGATTTTTTTGGTTTTACAGATATGAATCTCCTTTAGCACACTTGCCAAGTTATTCACTGTAATCTCGGGTTATTATCCTCAGAAAATCCCATGTGAATAAAACTGACATATGAAAAGCTTTGTCTATTTTGTCCATTATTACTGGTCACAATCGTGTGTTTCTATACTAAAAAAAAACACACCTTACTCAGCTGTCAGGAGTTTGGTTTTTGTTTTCGAATAATTTACACTACTTTTATTCCTTCTCTTTTGATTTTGAAGAGTTAAGTGATTCCAGATTAATTTTGGGGTTTTGCTTTATTTACACTTGCAGATGAATACTTTTGATTCTTCTGTTGTGGTACTTTTGATTTTTCTTTTGTGGTTAATGCTGCCAATATTATAGGCCAAGACTCTGTTCTTTCCATGCTCTGAAATGAAGATTATTACTTCATGTATAATTTGGTCACAACCAAAAAGAGAATTTTCCTTCTCTTCAGGTAATAAAATTCACTGCAGACAGTGACCCAGAATTTTGATTGTTTGATTCAGTGCAGGTCTGCCAAGGTCAGGGTTGCTCTACTCCTAAGTCCAATAGGGAATAGGTCCCAGTATGTCCTCTGATGACCGTGGAGAAAAAGGTGATCAGAATTCAAAGCATTGCATTTCATCAAGAGGATATCACAGGCCAATATGCTTGTGCATCTGTCCTCTTGTAGGGCTATCATGGTCATATATTTTCTGGAATACTGTTACGTCTTTCACAAAGGTTTGCAGATCAGGCCTCTGTTGAGAAGTCACAAACAATGGAGTAAGACTGCAGGTGGAAAGCAGCTAATCTGTGACACTATGCCTAGAAAAAACTAAGTCCCATTTAATTTCAAGTTTTGAGTGTTCATCCCTGACTTCTGGAGGAGTTTAGACTTTTTTCCACTTCTTCAGGTCAGATGTTAGCTGTGAAACCTGCTCCTTTGGACTGATGTTCCCCAGAGATTGGGCAGTTATTCAGATATCAATAATATTAATTCCTTTGTGAATTGTTAAATAAGTGATGAAATGCAATACAATGAAATCAAATGTATTCAGATTTTTGTGGCTGTGATTCTGATTTCCTGCATTTATTGGGAAAATACTGACAAGGCACTGCTTGTAGTTTGAGATGCCATGGCTGATTGGAACGAACCAGAAAACAAAGCATTTCTAAAGTGTGTGGGCTGAAAAGTAAGTCTGCAGAGAAAAGAATAGCACTGCAGGGTGCCTTGCTTACTTTGTCTTATTGATGTTATGTCAGATCTGGTCAACAGACAAGCAAAATGATCATTTTTCTAACCACTGCCACTGTAGACTCGCTGTGGAAGCTAAGAGCCAAAATATGATCTTCCTGGCTCTTGAATCAATAACAGCAATAAGACATTTACAGGTTATACTCTTCTCTCAATTGCACCTGTATAATTCAATTGTGAGAAAAAATCAGCCTTCATTTACATCTGAGGGGCACTGCTGGACTGCTGCTAGTATTTCACTGAAATAGCTGGAATTCAAGAGCGTTATACTAAATTACCTCGTGGAGTATGAATCCCTTTTCTGTCACTGGAAGGCACAAGGGCTGTGTAGAGTGCTTTCTCCCAGTAGACTCGCGCAGGATTTGACAGGATAACCTATTCTTCTCAAACCTTGTTGTAAGCTGTTGCCTGACGTTGCGCTGTTCTTTCATGTTCATGGCTTTTCCCAGCATATGCTCATGTCTTGTGAAGGGTCTGCTGTATAAATCCCTCACTGATCTCGCAGGCTTGGTCAGAGGCAGCTGGTCCTTTGAAGTTACTGAAGAAAAGATGCTGGAGAAGTGCATGGTATTAATAGGTGTTACTGTGAGGCTACATCAAACCCTATGGAGAAGAACTGCCTGTTGGTATTTTACTGTCATCTGAGACATTTGCAGCAGCAGTAGCTAAAAGGTTTTATCCACACAAGCCTGGCATGAAAATTAATGGATAACAAATCAGTCACTCCAAAAGACCCCTCTTTATTTTAATGTCCATGCTCTAGATGAAATTCAGTGTTAGAGAAACTTCAAGAAGTCCTCAAATCAATATGTATAGCAGCTACCTTCCATTGGTGAGCAACAAGGGAAAAGGGATTTGCTGAAAATATGTTCCTCTTTCATTGGTTCCAGAAGACCTCTGTTCTCTGATAATGGGATGAAGCAAATTTCAGAGTTATAATTAGATTTTGATTCTGTAGAAGTGAACTTTAGCATATGGATTGCCGCTAACTCCTCCTGACAGTTAGAACAAAGTGCAGAGATGAACGATGTCATACCTGTTAAATAAAAGGTCAGATTCAAACCTCAGCTTAGGTACCAGAAATAAGGCTTCCAAGCAGTATTCAGCTGCATATGCTCCAGATTTCAATCCTGGAAAACCCATTCAGCTGCTTCCTGACAGAGGCAGCTGAATTCTGAAGGGTCTGCCTTCCAATGTCCCTGTAGGGTCTCAGATGAATACATGACTCACTAACTCCCTGTACTGACATTAACTGTTACTGACTGAATCACAGACACAGCCTCTAGACCAAGGACCTGGTCCCTAGCTCAGGATTTCTGGTGCTTTCCTGGATGACCCTCTGGCAGAAGTTGACCAGAAAGCCAAATCTTCCATTTCCAGAGGAAGTTGTCTAACCACCAGCTGCTGTATTAGGGAGGGATGCTGCAGTCACCTCTAATTTCTGTGTTTTGAAATGAAATTGAGACATGGTCTGCACTTGGAAAGACAGGAGAACAACTTCTTCCTTAAAAGTGACCCCTATATCTGTTGTGAGAAGTTCAGCCTTACCTACCTGAGAGAAGGGTGCTGCAACAAATCTCTGCCCCCCAGAAGTCACTCTGGACTTGTCTGGATAACCCTCAGCCCAGAGTGTGTCCCTGTTTGGGGAACACTATAATGCATCAGAACCTGGGGACTTAAATAGTGGAGTAGCATCATTGTACCCCTTTTCCAGATAGCAAAACCAAAGATAGGATGGGAAAAGTGTTTCATTAAACTTGTTGAATTGTTAGAATTTAAGTGCAATGAGGACAGTTACTGAAGAGCTTTGTCTAAGAGCTATGTGGTATTATATATATACATTACATATATATGTACATTATATATGTATCGTACTATATATGTAATGTTTTATACAACATTTCACAGTGAAGTACAGTTCTAGATGAGATTCTAGTATTTTTATATGTATTGCTTTCTATTAGTACAATCATAGAATCATAGAATGGGTAGAGTTGGAAGGGACCTTAGAGATCATCCAGTTCCAAGCCCCCTGCCATGAGCAGGGACACCTCCACTAGAGCAGGTTGCTCAAAGCCCCATCCAACCTTGTCGTAAACATTTCCAGGGATGGGGCATCCACAACATCTCTGGGCAACCTGTTCCAGTGTCTCACCACCCTCACAGTAAAGAATTTTTTTCACAATATCTAATCTAAATCTCCCCTCTTCCAATTTAAAACCATTACCCGTTTTCCTGGCACTACACTTCCTGACGGAGAGTCCCTCTCCGGCTCTCCTGTAGGCTCCCTTCAGATACTGGTAGGCTGATATGAGGTCTCCCTGGAGCCTTCTTTTCTCTGGGATACATGTAGTATACGTTTGGCTGGCAAAAGACCATTTTAATTTATTATCTTATTGGTTTTCATGTAAAGCACACTCATTTTACAGAAGAAAAATAAAAGGCATCTGTACTTGATTGTTGGATTGTCAGATAGGCAATTCCTCCCAAGCTATGTTTTTCTTCCTCTCCTCTGCAGTTTTGATTGTAATTCAAATTGTCAATTTACAAAGAGAAACTACACTTTTCTCAATATTTGCTCCTGACCACACTGAAAGCAGGAAGTACTAAAAATTTCATGAGAAAGCATATTATGATGCTCCAAGCTGGCTTGTCTGGGCAAAAGAATTACAATGAGAGGAGTTATGCTTTAAATAAAATTTCAGTATAATCCCTGTTAAAACCAAACCATGGGATGATCCTTGGCTGATATAAACTGGGATTCTTGTACATAGCAACTTGTACCAGTGCGAGATTGCACTCTGGGACTCTCCTGTTGATTTGTACATGCAAAAGGCATTTCGAATTAATGTGTTCGCTCATAGAAGAAATGCATTTAAAAATAAAAAATAGGTATTATGTTTTTTAAAATTACTTTTAACTGTCCTCAACTTGTCTCAAAGGAATTTCATACAGGAATCTACAGGTTTTTTATAGCTCTTTAGGATTATAAAGTGGCATTTAATTAGATGTAATAGGTGTGCTGATGTTTTAGGTATAGCAATGAATTAGAAAATATTTATGTTCTCTCACATTATGGATTTCCAATAGATTCACTATTTTAATGTTATTTTTCCTTTGACTTTTTTCTTTTGTATACACAAATAGAATAATCCTCAACATATAAGAATGGTAATACTATTACTTATACATTTATTATTGCAATTAGTTGTAATAATTATTGCTATTTCTGTTTATCAAGAAGCTTTGCAATAAACCAGCAACATTTGTCTCAGAAAAAGAAAATTGCATGGAGAATCTAATTATTTTTTAATTGGTAGAATGATTTCTATGTCTGTCACATCTGGTTTTGAGGCTAGATTATTCAGGTTTTCTGTTTTATTCCCTCCTCCTCTTTCTTCTCACATCTCCTTTTTAAATACACTTCTTACTTTCCTGCAACAGTTCCTTTCTTTGCACTTTCTCCATTTGTTTGTATTCCTGTTTCTTGTCTGCTTAGCTAGAAGACCTAAAGAAATCACAATATGGTACAGTCTGGCTGCAACCCCTACTGAGATCTTTTAAATATACCTTTCTTTACACAACTGAGAAGAGAAATGTAATGAAACTTCTACAGCTTCCCTTAATCCGGGGTATCACACAGGCTCTGGGTGTCAGAACATTTTTGGTTTCCACATAGAAAAAACTAATAATTTAATCACTTCCCTACCAGCCCTCCCCCTCCCCCCCCCTTTTTTTTTTTTTGTTTTTCTCCACTTTTTTTGTTTTTCCGTTCTTGTTTT